>NW_026652290.1:60482030-60791402 GCF_009828535.3 Hylobates moloch | reverse complement strand
CTGAGTGTTTCGCATCTTTTCTTTCAAAACTAAACAAAAAAAGGCTTACAAGGAGAAAACAAGCTAGCTGCAGTAATTTCTAAGCCAAAATCCATTAATATGGTAGCTCCTGGCTGCTGAGCAAACCTACAGCTCAATTGCCCACAGTTTGTACAATTAAATTAGTATTGACATTCAGAGTGATCTATTTGAGGCCCTATAAGATCCTCAAACAAATATATTAAAAAGCATAGCTCTCAAGCCCAGTGAGACCCAAGTTGAATCTCTACTGTACTGTTACTCAACTTGCTATATGACCTCAGTTTTTCTATCTGTAAAGTGTGGGTAACATTCCCTATCTCATAGTTTTTTGGGGAGTGGGCAATGTCAATATACTTAGCACAGTATCTGGTACAGAATACTCAAGTATTCAATATATGTCCTCTGTTGTAGAATGGCGGTGGTAGTAATCATGGTATGAAGTAGTAGGAAAACAGTGTTAACAACAATGATGAAAACTAAGAGTTTCTACACAAAGCTTTACAATAAGAGCAAATAACAACACTACAGCACTAAGTTTCAAGGTAACTAAAGATTTTCTTTATCAAAACCTGCAAGATATCAACATTCAAATGCATTCTTGGGCTCATAATGAGACTTCTGTACTACATCTGCTTAAGCATCAGCCTCAGCAATACTTTTAGTTAAATTAGTATATAAATGATATATATTGTTTCAATGATTATCATTTTTATTGGTAATAGATAACAAAATTTCATTTCATATGTAATGATTAAAAATATTTATATCCCGGCCAGGCACAGTGGCTCACACCTGTAATCCCAGCACTTTGGGAGGCCAAGGCGGGCAGATCACAAGGTCAGGAGATCGAGACCATCCTGGCTAACACGGTGAAACCCTGTTTCTACTAAAAATACAAAAAATTAGCCAGGTGTGGTGGCGGGTGCCTGTAGTCCCAGCTACTCAGGAGGCTGAGGCAGGAGAATGGCATGAATCTGGGAGGCGGAGCTTGCAGTGAGCTGAGATTGCACCACTGCACTCCAGCCTGGACAACACAGCGACACTCCCTCTCAAAAAAAAAAAAAATTTATGTCCTAATAATTAAAATTACCCAATTTTGCAACAATTCAGGCAGTAAAATCATTCAAAGTTTTTTAAATTTATAAATTCAACAAATGTACAAAGGAATTATAATAATTATGAGTTATGCAATGAGTCAAAATTACCCTTCAAGTTCTGAAGAGAGGAAATCAAACTTGGAACTTATACAGATACATCATACCCCCAAATCCATTAGTAGAAACCTCTTTGAATAGAGACAGGAAGGTGTGTTAGTTGAAAATTTTGTTTTAGAAAGAACAAATTTATGTAGGAAGATGCTACCACTTTAATTACACATCAAGAAAAAGTTGAGTATCCAACAGTAGTTATAAACCAGGCTTCTCAATTATGGTGCACATTAGAATCTCCCAGAGAGCCTTCAAAAAAATACAGATGCTCAAGCCTTAACCTCTAGAAAGTCTGACTTAATTGGCTTGGGTGAGGTGTGACACACTTTTTTAAAAGCTCTTCTGGAGATTTTATTATGCAGCCAGGATTAAGAACTATAGTCATATAGACTATAAATGGGAAATTAGGGACAATGATTATAGACAGGAAAAAAAAGAGTGGAATAAAGTGTCAAGATACATTTGGTAATATACTGAATAATTCACAGATTTCACAAATACGTATTAAGATGTGTACAACATAGCTCTTGTCCAAGACATTTAAATTCAAAGCCCGATAGAAAGATTTAAAATAAAAACACAAACCATGATAAAACATGGTAGGAGACTGTAAAATTTCATTAGAGAATATAAACGAGGTGGTCTGGGAGCTCAGAAGTCACCAAAAAAGTTTACACGAAAAATAATTTCAAAGTCAAAAAATATAGAAGGAATGAGAAAAAAGAAGACATACATAAGCATTATTTGCTACTAATGACTAGAAAAAATGTGATGTTAGGTTAATAGTACACAGAAAAATGGCAGACAAAACTATTAAAATTCCCTTTTGAAAACAGAGATTTGCATTTGTGGTAGTTTAACTACTGGAAAATTTTGGTATGAAAGTTCCCTTTAAAAGCAATAGAATCAGTCTGGGCAACATAGCAAGACCTTATCTCTACAAAAAAATTTAAAAATTAGCCTGGCATGGTGGCACAGACCTATAGTCCTAGCTACCCAGGAGGCTAGGGCAGGAGGATCACTTGAGCCCAGGAGTTCAAGGCTACAGTTGAGCTATGATCGCACCATTGCACTCCACCAGCCTGGGTGACAGGGCAAGACTGCATATATATATGAAATAGAGCATTTTTAAAAAGCAATACAAAGAACATTACAGCCAAAAGCAAAACTTGGACTAAGATTCATAAAATGGAAAAACTATTAACAAATAAATTCAAAAGAGTCCTTTGCTTGTCCTACTGAAAGATTTCTTATTTCAAGTAAGACCCTATGCTTAGTATATGGCCCACGAAATGACTAAAATATGGACTCTGATATAAAAAAGACAAAAGAGTGTGAAATGCAAGTAGAATATTTCTTATTTCCTAATGGGAGAGTATAATTATTCTAATAAACTAAGGAGAACAGCTTATAACCTAATGCTTATGTTACCATAAAAGACCTCTAATACATATTTTACTGGATAAAAATCAATCTATAAAGCATCTAAAACTAATTCTTATGCTTCTAAATAAAGTTAAATGGCCTTAAAAATATCTGTGAAACTATATAAGAAAGTAACTAATGTTAATATTTAACAACCTTTAGCAAAAGGAAAGATAAAATCAAGAAGTAAATCATCATATAGGATTTGACACAAATTTAAAACAAAACACAAACAAAAGAATGGGGTTATAATAACAAGTCTTAAATTACTTCACGTATGATTCAGTATTCTTCCTTGACTACAAAAACATTTTCTTTTAGAGTACTTTTGTTTTTGAAAATAATTTGCTATATGTTTATTAGAAGTTGGAGACTCAAGTTCTGATACCAAACTTTTAAATAGTTATAAACATATTGGAACTGACATTTGATAGGAAACTTTACAGAAATGTTTTACATGAAGAAATAACACTCTTTACACATGTGGTCTAAAAAAAATATAAAGATATTGAGCAAGATGTAGAAAATGAGAACATCTGAAAGTCTTTTTAAAAATCATAAACATTTTTGGCTGAGCACGGTGGCTAATGCCTGTAATCACAGCACTCTGCGAAACCGAGGAAGGCAGATGGCGTGTGCTCAAGAAGTCGAGACCAGCCTGGGTAACAAGGCAAGACCCCGTCTCTACTAAAAATAAAAATCAGGCCAGGCGCGGTAGCTCACACTTGTAATCCCAGCACTTTGGGAGGCCGAGATGGACAGATCACTTGAGGTCAGGAGTTCGAGACCAGCCTGGCCAATGTGGTGAAACCCCGTCTCTACTAAAAATACAAAAATTAGCTGGGCACAGTGGCGGGAGCCTGTAATCCCAGCTACTCGGGAGCTGAGGCAGGAGAATCGCTTGAACCCAGGAGGCGGAGGTTGCAGTGAACCGAGATCGTGCCACTGCACTCCAGCCTGGGTGACAGAGCTAGACTCCATCTCCAAAAAAAAAATTAGCTGGGCATGGTGGTGTGTGTTTTTAATCCCATCTACTCAGGAGGCTGAGGTGAGAGAATGGCTTGAGCTGGTGGTGGGTGGGGAGTTAACAGGGTAGCAGGGGACTGGGGGTGGGGGCAGAGGTTGCAGTGAGCTGAGAGCACACCACTGCACTCTAGCCTGGGCAACAGAGCAAAAACCGTGTCTCGAGATACATACATACATAAATAATAGACATTTTTAAATGAAGAATATTTTACACTTTGAGTTAAGGTACAAACAAAAAAATTAAGGTTGAAAACAAAGGTAAGCTCTTCCTTGAGCTCATAATAAATACAAGATTATAAAATTTTTATTCTGTAACCCAATAAATCATAAACTGCTGAGAATAAATAAATATCCAACCCTCTTCTTAAAATTACTTTTCGTGAGTATTGACCATAAACTTATGAGTCAAGGAAAGTAAAAGTAAACTGCATGAACTTTGAGGTAAAAATTAGAACAGTTTGAGAATTTGTGTTTGCCAAGGCAGCATTCAATCTTTGATTCTATTTCTCAGCTCTGTACTATCTATGGGATACTGGCTCCCAATATTCATCAACACTCATGATATTATACAGTAAGTGATAAGTTAAAAACACAGCTTCTGTCATTATAGAATCCATTTTTCTAAGGCAATGACAAAATTGACATTTATTGAAAAAATACATACGACATACAAATTCAAAGAAGATAAATCCTTATAATTTCAAAGGTGAAAGAAAAATTAAAAATTAGTTGCCCTGGGTTCCATGCTGGGAAATTCAAAGTAGACTTCAAAAAACCATGAATCACCCAAAATTGATTGCAAAATTTTATGTACAGGTATATTTTTGTGGAAAGATGGTCCAACAGTAGCTTTCAATGGATTCTCAAAGAGGTTTGTGACTCAGAATGTTTTCTATAACCATCCAAGTCTGGATTAGGTTCCACCCCTAAGGTCAGAGCTCCACAGCAATCTTTCCATTCATCACACTGTATTACACTATATCATAACTATGCAGTAATTTGTCTGCTTCCTTCCCCATGCCAAATAAATTGTAGAGACTTTTAGAGCACTGAACATCTCTACTTTATTCATGACTATATTCCCAGTATTCATTCTGTCTGGTACTTGACATGTAATAGATGCTCAACAGCCATACCTTAACTGAATGAATCAATTGTTCATCTAATTAAATTTGGTTTCAGCTTTAAAAATATATCCTAAACATTCCAATTACATATCTTCAGTCAATAAGATTTATAATTCAATTAAAATAAATGTATTTTGAAGCTAACTTTTCCATAATGGATTAAGTTACAGAGCACATCTTCCATAAAACTTTACAGTCACTTACTAGTACGTGGCTTTGATGGTTTTCCCAGCAGATAGGAACTTCTACAAGGATACTGCAAGCCTGCTTAATGGAACGAAATTTTGATGGCTTGCAATTAGTCTATAAAATAAACACTTTGGAATGATTTCATATAAAATACCTAAAACCTAAGGTATTTTCAAAATCACAACAGGAGAAATTGGGTCTTTTCTATCACCACGTGGATTTATTTTGCAATTTGATAAACAGACTGCAAATCAGAAATGAATTTTAATAATTATTCAATTTTAAATCTATTAAAGGCTTTCAACACAAACTTAATTTTAAATATACTGGTATTCTCTCCACCTTGACCTACCATTGTGACACAAAGCTATTTCAACATTTTCAAAATGTTAATGTTGTGACTGGCCTTGCATTTATCTCATCTCCTAGAAATTTTAATTTTGCTTCTCCATCCAAATGTCTCTGAAAATATTATTCCTTATGGTTTTTGTTTTGCTAATACTATAATATCAGAATAACATTATTAAACAAATGATCAATCTGGAAGAAAAAATATCCATTTAACTTTGAATACATTCACACTTTTAACATTACATGCTAAATTTTATCCTTTAAAAATTTCTAACATTATTTCTAGTGGCTTACTTAATGGACATACCGGAAACTGTGAATGCCCTGAAGTTCCTGCTGTAGAACCTCTTGCGTTGTTGCTATTAAGTCCAATGCTCCAACAAATTCAGAAGTAGATAATAACACCTGTACTGTAGGCTGAGTCTGGTGTACAGTGGCCATTAACTTCAGCTTATTGTATACTTTAACACAATTATTTCTGGTAAGTGCCAGTCTTAAAATGTGGAGTGATCCTTCACACATTACTTCATCAATCTGTGCAATTTTATCTCGAAGCATTTTTACAGCCTGGGAAGTTTTCTTGAGGTAGTCCTGCAACTCGTGTTGAGAGGTCATTGCATGAAAAAATGCTTCTGAACGTAGAGAGATCTGGTGAGCAATGTTTACTTCCACAATATCCAGATAATGGCTCAGCTTAAAAGGGAAGGAAAAAAAATACGAAGTACTATGAGCATACCTTCCTTGATTATCCAAATACTTTATGACAATGATAAAAGAATTCTACACATACTTTAAATTCCATTGTGTGAATTGTTTGATTGTGAGATCCTTGAAATTGGGCACAACAAAATGGAAGGAAGATAAAGGGTACGGCCCACAGATATAAATATAAGACAAAAGAGTACAAGGTCATTTACTTTCCTCCTCTGTTCCTGTCATTACCACCTTCCAAACACCAACTGCTTTCTAAAAGAGTACCCCACAGACATCTCAAATTACAATTCCAGTTTCAGATGTTCTAAGATCTGAGATAAAGAGAATGATCTCCTTAGCCCCCAACATCATCACACATCATTTATCTGGCTAAATAGATGTTTATACCTTCCATTTATTGACCTCCTCCTATGGATTAGGGACAGGTATTTTATACACATCTAATTTTTCTAATTTTAACAATCTTGAAATATAGGTATTATTATTATCATTTTACAGATGAGGAAACACAGAGAGTCATGTAGTTACTAAGTAGCAAAACTAGAATGTTGGTATATCTCTGACTGAAAAACTGAAGCTGTTTCTATTATACCATTCTGCCTCAAAATGCTGAATAATCCAAGATTGACTGATGGTTCAGTCACAAATTATAGATAAGGTACTATAATTCATTTGGATTTTTTTCAGGCTGCTTATTTTACATTTCAAAAGTGATTCTTTTATCAATTTGTAAAATTCAGTTTATTTCCAACAAATTTTCCTCTTAAAAGTTCGACAAACACCTTAAACAATTAGCTCACATATATTTTATTAGTAGCACTACCAAGATTAATTCTTATGGTAATATATATTTAAAATGCTTTCTAAATTTCAAATATGGACTTCTAAAACTTGTTTTGCCTTTTCTTCCTAACTGCATATGCCTTTTTAAGCTATATTATCTTTCCATTATTCACCCATTTTTTTACTTTGAGATTTTTTAACCCACAGCTCAGACTTCGGGCATTATCTCTGAATGTCTTGGGATCATTCATCATTTCAAAGGGTTAATGAACTTTCAACATTTAGGTCTCATAAGATTAGAAGAAACTATTTGGTCATCAAATCTGTTTCCCTAAGGAAACACAGAGTATCATTCATATCTTCAATAATGCTCCTTCAATAATCTTACAATATCTAAATAGGTTACAAACAAGAAATTTTTCCATAGTTTAAATCTTGAGTGTATGCCCTTTTGCTCTTTCATCTTCAATATGGCTGTTCATTTATTCACTAAAAAAGCAAAATGGGCACAAATGTACTAGGGTAAATTGCAAGGTAACATGGACTCAATTCCCAGAATACTAAATGGAGAATAGATAACTTTAGAACAGTGCTACCCAGAATCTGATTTATATGCTGCTGCCAATCTGTGGACTGTTTAACAGGGCCATAACAAAATAAAGAATTTTGCTAGAAAGTAAATCAACTACATCATTAAACACACTGTATTTTTTTCAGACTTTCTTAATGAAGTAAGCAGTGCAGTGATTTGCATTCCAGTGCAAACTCCTTATTTTACTGCAGACCAGCACTTTGCATGTATAATAGAATATGAATTTCTTTAGTTCTAGTCATAGCATCCTTGCTCTTTAAAGCGAACACGATAAACCAGCTGTTGTCCATCATAAAAGGAGTTTGAAAGTGCTCTCTTGGAATCCTGTCTTCTATTCCTATTCTAAGAACAGAGCAGAACGAAAAGGAGTCAGAATGTAAATATAGCAAATCTGATTCTGCAATTTACAAATAAAAAAAAATTTCCATTACTTTAGTCACTTTAAACATTCAGCATAAGAAAAGCATTTGAGTCTCAAAGATTTTTTGAATTTTCAATAATCCATTGATTTACTCTTTTCAAGAAATAACATTTTTATAGTTTATTTCCTATTAAAATGCTATAAAGGAAATAATTTTTAAATTATCTGTATTAAAAGTACCTGTATAGATTGATGAGACTTTTACTGGCTTTTGCTTTTTAAGGTATTATTCTCTCAGGGCATATACTTAGAATATGAAAGTCTGTGTCTTGAGCAAGCCTATGTCTCTAAACCCATGGTTTTCATCAGATTTATCGATTTGTTCTTATGCACGGAGAAACCTTTTTATAGGTGAAAATGTTGCCAAAGGAAAAAGCTCATTTTCATTTTCAATTGTGACAAAAGGAATACTCATGATTCCTTCCCAACATTTCTTCTTCTCTCCTCCCCAAGCTAGTCTTTTCTTCAGTTTCTGACGAGGACTGAACCTAATTTATTGATGTCTTCCTGAGACAAGCTTTCAGATTGCCAGGGGATATCACTAAAGTAAAACAAAATCACTACCTCTCATTTTAAGAACTACCTTCAGTTTTAGACGAGCTCTAAACTGAATGCTAAGAAAGAACAGAGATCAAATGTCTTTAGAAGATTCTTGATAAGTAAATTATATTTAAAGGTCTAAATATTAAATGACTTTCAAGGTGTTGACTTTTGGACTATAGAACATTGTAAAATGTAAAGAACTGACTAGTAACATGTAAAAGACTAGGCTTTGCAAAGCTACAAAAACAACAGGAATATTGTATTCTTTAAGATATTTTTGTTTCAAAATAATCATCCCTAGGTGAAAATGAAAAACAGTACCTCGGAAAACATTGGTTTTCTGTGCTTTAAATCATTCTTATAAAATTAGCCAATGTGGGGCTGGGCATGGTTGCTCACATCTGTAATCTCAGCACTTTGGGAGGCCAAGGTGGGCGGATCATGAGGTCAGGAGTTCGAGACCAGCCTGGCCAACATGGTGAAACCCCATCTCTACTAAAAATACAAAAAATTAGCCAAGCATGGTGGCGTGCACCTGTAGTCCCAGCTACTTGGGAGGCTGAGGAAGGAGAATTGCTTGAACCCAGGAGGTGGAGGTTGCAGTGAGTGGAGATCGTGCCACCGCACTCCAGCCTGGGCAACAGAGTGAGACTACGTCTCAAAAAAATAAAAATAAAAATAAATAAAATTAGCCAATATGTAAATAAAATATCTGGGATAAATGCAAAGCAATTTATTGTGTTAGCTAATAATATCCTTTCAACTAAAATTCCATCAACTGCTCTTTCAGGTAAGAAGCACTCACATAGTAAGTTTTTCCTTGTTCATCTGCACAACTTCTGTTCCATTGAACCAAAATACTGTTAATTAGTTAAGATTGGGAGGCTTATAGTTATCAGTAACAACAAAAATGAATTTAAAAGTACAGCTTACTAAATAACTAAATCTGAACCCATGCAAACAGTACTGCTTAACTAGAACAGTTTCCTACATGGAAGAAGTCAAAAAGAAATTACCTTTTCTTGAAGCAACTTTGAGGAAGCTGCATCACGATTTCCTTTTCCACCAGCAGTATTAAAATGAGACCATGGTAAAACTGAATTAAAAGTTAAGGAATCATCCAAGGCAAAATCTGGTTTCATAAAAATCTATTAAAAAAATGCATTTCCCTCAATTAGATTAGTATTTTCTTTATACCCATTATCTCTAACATCATGATCATTAAACAAAATTAACGTGGATCTTGAGTATGAATAGCAAAAGCAAGTGATAACGCTTGAGTTATTTACACAAATATCTATAAGAAAAATGTGTAAATTTCTCACCAAGCTTAAAATACTCATAAAAGATACAAAATGTTTTTTGCCTTTACCAGTGGAGATGGTCATTCTATTACTACATGATCATACTCACTAATGCAGTCCTACAGGTACATACCAGAGGCAGATATAATACTTATCCTAAAATCTCCACATTATTTCCTACTGATAGTTTTTTAAAATGCCAAATATCAATTTCTTTAACCTATATTTCTATTTTCTCCTGCTCAAAATTGTTTTAAAATTAGTTTAGATTAAGCATACAATAAATATTAAAACCAAAACAAATTCAATTTTATGAATAGACTACTTTTCCCTTACATATCACGACCAGCCAGGCAATAAGGCCTACCCGTTATATTTTGTAAATATACCTTGAATCTCTGCTTTCCTGTATCTCCACAGCATTTAGTAATTCAGCTCTTCAATAGCTATTTACTGATATCCTTCCCTAATCTATCCCCTATACTACTGTTAGAGATACTCCTCTAAAATGTCAAGTATAACTGTATTAACTTCCCTGTTTAAAACTCTCAGTAGATTCGCATGACCCACAGACCAAACTATTTAGAATGGCATCCAAAATCCTTCATTGTTTTTCTGGGACCACTTACCTCTTTGTATCTTGTCACTCCCACGATTTACCCATTACACTCTAGCAATATTCAATTCTCTTCCATACTCTTACTCTTTTTACAATGCATGTATTAATACATAAAGTATGCATATCTTTATATACATACTTCTAGCCTAGAATGCCTTTTCTTGTACATCTTCCTGAAGAACATGACCCAATCAAAAGGGCAAATGTGTCCTTGCGCATGACATAATGACTCCCATCTCTGAACACAAATATATCATGCATACTTAATTATTTACCTCATACTTTATAGAAATTATTTATTTAGTATGCATATCTCCCTCTGGAGACCATATGTTCCTGCAGGGTTAAATTTATAGCTTATTTTTGTATCTCTAGCACCTAGCATAGGGCCTAAAACATGGTTTAATCAATTTATGTATTTATTTATATACTATATTTTATTTACTGATTTATTTTACCTATATACAAAAATTAGAATGAATATGGTAGAAAAAAATCTAACTAGAGACATGAGTAAATTTTCTAATCCCTGCTTTGGTATTATAACTAAAAGTATTGATTAATTCAATAAATATTTACTATTTCTGATGCTAGGCACTGAGGGAGAAACAAAGATAATTTAGTAAAGAGACCCCAACCTTACGGAGCTTCAATCCAAGGGATGTGATAAAATATGTATATAAAATATTATAAGGAGACCGGGACTGGTGGTTCATGCTTGTAATCCCAGCACTTTTGGAGGCCAGGTGGGCGGATCACTTAAGTCAGAAGTTTGAGACCAGCCTAGCCTGGCCAACGTGGCAAAACCCTGTCTCTTCTAAAAATACTAAAATTAGCCAGGCGTGGTAGCAGGCACCTGTAATCCCAGCTACTCAGGAGGCTGAGGTAACAGAATTGCATGAACCTGGGAGGCGGAGGTTGCAGTGAGCCGAGATTGTGCCACTGCACTCCAGCCTGGGTGATAGAGACTCTGCTTCAAAAAAAAAAAAAAATCTTATAAGGAGAAGAGGGACAAATCCTTAAAGGGGTAGCAGAGGGATGAGGGAAGAGTCCCAGATAAAATGTTATGGGAATTTGGCAAAAGGGCCAATTATCTTCTGTTGGAAAGAACAAGAAAGTACCCATGTAAAGCTGCCATTTTAAGCAAAAGATTATAGAGAATTAGATATGGGAAGATGAGGGAAAAGTCTTCCAGGATCAAGAAACAGTGTAAATAAAGCACAGAGCCATCAAAAAAAGTTTGGCTGAAGTAAAGAATGTGTAAAGATTACACGAAAGGGAACATTGACCTTAAATGACAAACTTTGAATTTTATTTTGTAGGATCAAATAAATGATATAAATGATATCCTTCTCCCTTTTTTGTGTCTTTCATTTTCTCTTACCCTAAAGAACAACTGTCACAGACCTATTTGAGAATGTGATGAAGGTAATCGACTCTCTTCCCAGAAAAAAATGGATCTATTATACATCTCGACAATATTTTTCATACAAAGTAAGTATCTCTTAATAATTTGAAGAGGTTGAATGATCAGCAAAATTTTTTTAATGGAAAGATTTTAAAATATTTGTAGGTTTCAGTGATGAGAAAGAGACTGATGATGCAAAAGAGAAAAAACACCATAAATATACATCATTTTTATTTGTCAATTAAAAACATTTCTTCATTAAAAAAAAAAAAGGCCAGGTGTGGTGGCTCACACCTGTAATCCCAGCACGTTGGGAGGCCGAGGTGGACGGATCACTTGAAATCAGGAGTTCAAGACCAGCCTGGCCAACACAGTGAAACTCCGTCTCTACTAAAAATACAAAACAAAAAAAGTAGCTGGGCATGGTGACATGCACCTGTAATCCCAGCTACTTAGGATGCTGAGGCAGGAGAATCACTGGAACCCAGGAGGCAGAGGTTACAGTGAACTGAGATCGCACCACTGCGCTCCAGCCTGCGAGACGGAGCAAGATTCTGTCTCAAAATAAGTAAGAGAAAGAAAAGAAAAGCAGAAAGAAAGACAAAGACAGAAAGAAAGAAAAGACAGAAAGACAGAAGAAAGAAAAAAAGAAAAGAATGAGAAAGAAAGAAGAAAGTGATGCAACACAGCCCCACAAGAGACAAAGTAGCCAAAGCGTCAAAAAAAAAAAAGCCAAATGAAATCTGCTTGTAAGGCAAAATTAAAGATCAAAGATTATAAGGCAATTTTCTCATGTTTAAGCTTTGTTACCTTAGGTACTTGCTCCAGATCTGTCCTGGATTTATCTATTTAAAAAAGAAGGGAAAATACTATTTTTAAAACTTGTTTTCATTTTAACTCCATAAAATACATTTTGACAGATTCAGTGTTGTACTGGGTCATATCCAGATAACTACTTAAGTTTATTCCTTCAACAAATATCTATCAAGCACGTATTATATGCCTAGTAGTAGGCAAAGCGCTGAACAAAACAATGTTTCAGGTAATTGTAATCAATTATATAGCAGCAATAAAACAGCTAAATACATCTCAAATCTTTTTAATCAGACATACAAGGCTTTATGCTATCTCAGTGGTCCCCAACCCCCAGGCCATGGACAGGTAGTGATCCACGGCCTGTTAGGAACCAGGTTGCACAGCAGGAGGTGAGCAGTGGGCACAAGCAAAGCTTCATCTGTATTTACAGCCACTCTCCATCGCTCACATTACCATCTGAGCTCCACCTTCTGTCAGATCAGTGGTGGCACTAGGTTCTCATAGGAGCACAAACCCTAACGTGAACTGCACATGTCAGAGATCTAGGTTGTGCCCTCCTTATAAGAATCTAATGCCTGATGATCTGTCACTGTCTCCCATCTCCCCAAGATGGGACCATCTAGTTCCAGGAAAATAAGCTCAGGGCTCCCACTGACTCTACATTATGATGAATTGTATAATTATTCATTATATTTTACAATGTAATAATAGTAGAAATAAAGTGCATAATAAAGGTTCATCCCAAAACTATCTCCCCCCAAACCCCTTGGTCTATGGAAAAATTGTTTTCCACAAAACCAGTCCCTGGTGCCAAAAAGATTGAGGACTGCTGTGCTGTCTTTTTAAGTTTTGGTAAGACTGAATATGGCATGTTATGTAATTTTTAAAAATGAATTAAATTCTAAAGTAGGAATACTGTTTTTATTGTTTAAAAGATCTACCATCCCATCCAGAATTTCTTATGATCAAAGGTTGCTTTTTTATACTATATTAATTTTCTTCTCAGACATCTTAAGGCTGAGATACACACTTATCTTCAAATGAACCTACTTTACTTTCATCCTGCCAATCCAAACTCAGATAAGGTACTACTCTCCTCTTCAAAACCAACCTTTCTGCACTTAGACTCCATTCCCTCCTGCCTCTGCTGTGAGCTTGGTTAATCAGTTTACTCTATCTCGGTATCTTCAGCCTCTTCCCTTGTACTAGCTCTCTTATCTCTGTATATAAACATGCTCAGTTCTTTCCCATTTAAAAAAAAATACATACACACACACACACACACACACACACACACACACACACATATAATGATAAAACCCAGGCCAGGACCAGGTTGAGGGAAGGGCAGGACCTCAGATGCAAAAGCACTCACTCTCAGGGATAGTCAAATGCCTCTCTTACCTGATCTAGTCCTGGCCATGAAAAAATATTCTTCCACTCTGTTCCCTGTAGTCAATAATCTATCTCAAATCTTCTAGTGACATAATACTGGTAGTCTACATTTCTTTCTCTTGTACTCACTCCTTAATATATAGTATTGAGGTTTCTGGAATCTCCCTAAACGCTCTCCCTAAGATCTCCTAATTGCCAAAACAAAGGAGACTTCTCAGTATACAAATTGATCTATCCCTGAACTATTCTGACATTATATACCAACTAACTATTCTTACTTTCTGAAATCCTCACTAGCTTTAACTTCTAAGGTGCAATTCTCTCTTGGTTGACTTTCCTATCTCTCCGACCACTTTTTGTCTCCTTCACAGGTATCTCATCTTCTGTCTGCCCCTTAAATGCGACAGCTTAATTAGTGCTCCATCACCAGTCATTTTCTTCTCACTATTCACATCTTCCCTGGGCAATCTCACCCAACATCCTTGGATTCAACTACCATGCTATTATCCAGCATACCTGTCTATGATGATGTCTACCATACCTACATCTTCAGCCTAAATCTTCAACCTGAGCTCCAGGTTGCCAAAAAGGCACGTCCTTCACTGCAAATCTGCAACTAAACTTGCCTCCATCTCCCTCAAAATTCCTCCTCCTATATTGCCTCTCTCACTGAATTGCACTGTCACCCACCCAGTTGTCCAAGCAAGAAACCTGGGAATTGTCCTTGAATCATCTTGCTCCATTACCAATAACTGGCCACCAAAACCTGTGCCTCAATCTCTGAGTTACTTCTTAAAGGCCTAATTTCCTCTCCATCTCCACTGTAACTGTTACTGGAATATCATTTCTCATTTGTATTACTGCAGTAGCCTCCAACTGTCTCCTTGCCTCTAGTCTAATTATCATCCTATAATTCACTATCCACAACTATTTTCACATAAATGTATAATCATAAATCTGATCATGCCTAGTTAAAAATATTATGTAGCTTTATAGTGTCTTCAGAAAAAGTAAAATTCCTTACCATAGCAAATAAGGTTCTTCATGATCTGACCCCTGCCTATGCTTCAGTCTCATCTCTTGCTCCCAGTAGAACCAACATATTAAACTCTTACAGTTCCTTGAACATTCTGTTCTCTCTTTATTCTATGGCTATTAGATATATATATAAACTATTATATATGTAATACATATAAACTATTCCCTTTTCTTGGAATGCCTTCTCCCACATAAATGTTTCAAACTAACGACTTTAAAACACATGTAATCACTGTCAACTCTAGGAATGCTTCTAAAGCTAATTTAGGCACGTTATAAAACTTTACCACACTGAACTTACTCTTTAATATACAGTGATACAATTGTTGGTTTACTTCTTTAAACATTCAGGAGAACTTCAGTTCTTTGAGGACCAAAGCTACTTTTTACTTATCTATAGATTTACTTTAGGGTATCACTACGTTACTGTTCTCAAACTCATAGGCTCAAGCAATCCTCCCACCTCAGCCTCCCAAGTAGTTGGGACTATACACATGTGCCATCATGTCCAGCTTACTCATCTGTTTTTAAGCAACAAAGAACATACCAAGCACAAAGATATTCAATCAATATTTGTTGAACTGAAGGATTATACTACTGTCAGATCTACTTTTCTCTTAGAAGTTCTTAGAAAATATTATAATCATAGGTTATAAAAATTTTACTAGAAATAAAAATAATAGATATAATAGGCAATAAGGTCCCGAAATAAAGATTTTATTCACTAATACTTATGCTATGCTTTATTATCTACAAATAACACATATTCATACCATGAGTATGTAGAAGAGTCCTTTCAAAGGTATCTTTAGGAGGACAAATATTCTTGCATCTCTCATGAATCTTCTCTCTCTAATAAAAAGACAAATAACATGATCAATTTATGTGTAAACATGAGTATTCAAAGCATGAACGTGTTTTGCAACAGAATATCAGAATATTCCAAATTAGTCCTACGACTTTTAATATGAAATCACTAGCCTCCTGAACTTAAATACAAGTAACAAGCCTGCTTAATAAACCAAATACCTCTATGAGATCTATGCACATCTATATACCTATATCCATTCCATCTTATATAATTATAGTAAAATCTCCATATTTAGAATAAAGTGAGAAAGCAAATGGAAAATATTTATATATCAATTAGGAGAATAATTTGAATCAAGAAAGAAAATTCAAAAACCTATATATCTAAGATAGAAAGACAGAAATTAGGCCAGGTGCGGTGGCTCACACCTGTAATCTCAGCACCTTCAGAGGCCAAGGTGGGCCAATCACCTGAGGTCAAGAGTTTGAGACTAGCCTGGCCAACATGGTGAAATCCCATCTCTACCAAAAATTAGCCAGGAGTAGTGGTGCACACCAGAAATCCCAGCTACTGGGGAAGCTGAGGCACAAGAATCACTTAAACCCAGGAGGCGGAGGCTGCAGTGAACTGAGATCGTGCCACTGCACTCCAGCCTGGGTGGCAGAGTGAGACTCCATCTCAAAAAAAAAAAAAAACAAAGAAAGATAGAAATTAGTTATTGACATGTTCTGAGTCAAAAAAAAAAAAAATCTCACTCTGATTTAGAATTAGATGACCACTAACAATATTATTATCTTTTCAGAGATATCACCGAAAAGATACCTGAGGAAGTGTGGTAACAAGAAAAGCAGCAGGCCAGCAGTGTTCAGAGTTCTGGTAGCAATTCTATCAGTTACTACAGGACTGTTTTCCAAGTGGCCATACCACTTTTCATTCCCACCAGCAATAAATAAGAGTTCCTGTTGTTCTACACCCTTGTCAACATTTGGTGTTTTAGATTTTTGCTATTCTAATAGATATGTAGTGGCATCTCATTTTAATTAGGAATTCCCTAATGACATTTGATATTGAGCATCTTTTTATATGCTTATTTGCCATCTGCATTATCTTCTTTGGTGAGGTATTTAGATCTTTTGCTCATATTTTTTAAGGTAAAATATATTTAACATAAAATCTATCATGTAAAATTATTTGCTATGTTGACCATCTTTTCATGTGCTAATTGCACACTTCTGTACTTTTTTGGGAAAAGGTCTATTCAAAGTCCTTTACTCATTTTTTAATTAGGCTGTTTTGTTGTTGTTGAGTTTTAACTCCTTTGTTTATTTTTGGTACCAGTCCCTTTTTGTTTTTTGAGACAGGGTCTAGTTCTGTTGCCCAGGCTGAAGTTGCTCACTGTAACTTCAAATTTCAGGGCTCAAGCAATCTTCCCGCCTCAGCCTCCAGAGCAACTAGGACTACAGGTGCACACCACCATGCCTGACTAATTTTTCTAATTTTTTCTTGTAGAGATGGGTTCTATGTTGCCCAGGCTGGTCCTGAACTCTCGGTCTCAAGTGATTCTCCCACCTCCACCTCCCAAAGTGCTGCAATTACAAGGCGTAAGCCACCACACCTGACCATCAATCCTGTATCAGATACGTGTTTTGTAAATATTTTCTCTCAGTCTTTGGCTTGTTTTTTCATTCTCTTAACGGTGTCTTTTGCAGAGTAGAACTTTTTAATTTTAATGAAGTTCAACTTTTCAATTTTTTCTTTCATGGATTGTGCTTTTCTTTCATATCTAAAAAGTCATTACCAAACCCAAGGTTACCTAGATTTTCTCCTATGTTATCATCTAGAAGTTTTATAGTTTTGCATTTTACATTAAGGTCTATCATCAACTTTGAGCTAATTTCCATGAATAGTGCAAGGTGGTGTGTGTCTATATTCTTTCTCTTTGGTATGTGGATGTGTAGTTGTTTCAGTACCATTTGTTCAAACAACTATCCTTTCTCTATTGAATTACCTTTGCCCCTTTGTTAAAAATCAGTTGATTGTATTTGTGTGGGTCTATTTCTGGGTTCTCTGTTCCACTGATCCATGTCTGTTCTTTCACCAATATGACATTGTCTTGATTACTGTAGCTTTATAGCAAAACTTCACACGGGGTGGTATCAGTCCTCCAGCTTTGTTCCTCTTTTAATACTGTGTTAGCTATTCTGGGTCTTTTTCTATATAAGCTTTAGAGTCAGTTTTCAATATCCATGAAACCAACTGCTAGGATTTTAATCAGGATTATGTTGACTCTATTGATCAAGTTGGGAAAAAGAGATACCTTGACAATATTGAGCCTTCCTATCCACATATATGAACTATCTCTCCATTTATATTTAGATATTTAATTTCTTTCATCAGAGTCTTGTGGTTTTCCTCAGATCTTATATATATTTAGATTTATACATAAAGCCTTCATTTTCTTTGATGCTAATGTAAATGGCATTGGGTTTTTAATTTCAAGTTCCAATTGTTCACTGCTGGTATATAAGAAAGTAATTAACTTTTATATATTAATCTTGTATCTTGCAACCTTACTATAGTCACTTATTAGTTCCAGGAGTTTCTTTTTGGATTCTTTGGGATTTTCCACATAGGCAATCATTTCATCTGGAAACAGTTTTACTTCTTCCTAATTTTTATATATTTTATTTCCTTTTCTTGTCTTATTACATTAGTTAGGACTTCCAAGACAATGTTTAAAGAAACGGTGAGAGGGGACATCCTTACCTTGATCCTGTTCTTAGTGGGAAGCATCTAGTTTCCCCCATTAGCTATAGAGTTTTTGCAGATTTTTTTTTCTTTTTTGAGACAGTCTCACTCTGTCACCCAATCTGTAGTGCTGTGGCATGATCTTGGTTCACTGCAACCTCCACCTCCTGGGTCCAAGTGATTCTCATGCCTCAGCCTCCCAAGTAGCTGAAATCCCCATTGCAAAATTATAACTGAGACAGTGAAAGAGATCTGACCTAACCAACTCCATCTTGCTTCTAACCTCCAAGCTGTTCTTGTCCATTCTTGGGCATAGGGTGAACTAACTTTGGGAGGAACTTAATTTATAGTTTAAAACAAAGATGATAACAGTCCTTTCCCAAAACAAACCACCTTCTTACCTGGGGGCTAGACTGCCTTTGTTGGACTAACAAATTAGCCACAAGATTAGAAATTATGGTTTAGGAGTCGAGTCATGCAACTGGAGACTACAAGATTCTGACCCTCCCCCTAAACTGCTCCTAAGATCCACGCTTGAGATATTTTGCAGACCCTGTACTTGATGGATCAGCTGGTACCACCCAGATCAATAAAGTGGCTCATTTGATCTTGTTGGCCCCACCCAGGAACTGACTCAGCACATGGAGATGGCTTCTCCCTATGATATCATCGCTGACCTGACCAATCAGCACTGCCGGCTCACTGGATTCCCCTTACCCACCAAGTTGTCCTTAAAAACTCTGATCCTCGAATGCTCGGGGAGACTGATTTGAGTAATAATAAAACTCTAGTCTCCCACACAGCCAGCTCTGCATGGATTACTTATTATCTATTGCAATTCCCCTGTCTCAATAAATCAGCTGCCTAGGCAGCAGTCAAGGTGAACCCATTGGCAGTTACATAGCTGAGATTACAGGCGTGCGCCACCATGCCCAGCTAAATTTTGTGTTTTCAGTAGAGATGAGTTTCACCATATTGGCCATGCTGGTCTCAAGTCCTGGCCTCAAGCATCCTGCCAAAGTGCTGGGATTACAGGCGTGAGCCGACACGCCCAGTACATTCTTTATCAAGTTAAAGAAATTCCTTCCTATTCCTAGTTTGCTGAGAGTTCTTTTTTTAAAAATAATGAATAGCCAACACGGGCAGACTGCTTGAGTTGAGGAGTTTAAGACCAGCCTGGACAACATGGCAAAACCTCGTCACTACAAAATATACAAAAATTAGCCAGGCGTGGTGTTGTGGTGGTGCTCGCCTGCAGTCCCAGCTACTTGGGGGGTGCTGAGATGGGAAGATTGCTTGAGCCGGGAGGTTGAGGCTGCAGTGAGCTGTGATCCTGCCACCGCACTCCAGCCTGGGCAACAGAGTGTGACCTTGTCTCGAAAAAAAAAAAAAAAAAAAAAAAAAAAAAAAACAACCACAAGTGGTCTAAAGCTTTCTTTCCTTATAATGTCTTTGTCTGATTTTAGTATTAGCTTCATGATGGCCTCACCAAATGCATTAGTAAGTATGTCCTTAGCTTCCATTTCCTGAAATAGATTATAAGTAATTGGTATGATTTCTTACTGAAATGTTTGGTAGAATTCACCAAGGAACCCATCTGGGCCTGGTGATTCTGTTTTGAGCAGTACGACTGATTCAATTTATTTAATAAATATAGGCCTATTCAGAGTATTTATTTCTTGTTGTGTAAGCTTTGGTAAATTGTGTCTTTCAAAATAAATTGGTCCATTTCACCTAGGATATCAAATTTCTGGGCACAGAATTGTTCACAATATTCTCTTATTATCCTTTTAATGTCTGTGGGATCAGTGGAAACAGCCCCTCTTTCATTTTTGATACTAGTAGCTTATATCTTCTTTTTTTTTTTTTTTTTGAGACGGAGTCTTGCTCTGTCGCCCAGGCTGGAGTGCAACGGTGCAATCTCAGCTCACTGCAATCTCTGCCTCCCAGGTTCATGTGATTCTCTTGCCTCAGCCTCCCAAGTAGCTGGGATGACAGGTGCCTACCACCATACCCAGCTAATTTTTGTATTTTTAGGTGTTTCACCATGTTGGCCAGGCTGGTCTTGAACTCCTGGCCTCAAGTGATCCACCTACCTCAGCCTCCCAAAGTGCTGGCATTGCAGGCATGAGCCACCGTGCACCGGCCTTCTCTTTTTTCTTAATCTAGCTAAATGTTTATCAGTTTTATTGATCTCAAAGAACGAGATTTTGCTTTTGTTGATTTTCTCTACTGATTTGCTATTCTCAATTTCCCTGATTTCTGCTCTAATTTTTATTACTGCTTTTCTTCTGCTTAATTTGGATTAAATTTGCTCTTCTTTTGATAACTTCCTAAGGTAGAAGCTTGGATTATTAATTTTAAATTTTCTTAAGCATTCAATGAAGCCTTGAGTGCTTATTTAAGCAAGACTTCCTTGAAGCCTTACTTCCCTTGCATCCCACACATTTTTATAAGTTTGTATCAGCGTTTCTTTAAGCTCACTGATTTCTTCCCCTGCCACTTCAAGTCTATTAATGAACTCATCAAAAGCATTCTTCATTTCTGTTATACTATCTTTGATTTGTAGCATTTCCTTTTGATTCTTAGTTTCCATCTCTCTGCTTACATCTGTTCTTACCTGTTGTCCATGTTTTCCACTGCAGCCCTTAGTATATTAAACATAGTTACTTTGAGTTCCCAGTTTGATCATTCCAACATCACAACTGCATCTGAGTCTGATTCTGATACTTGATCTGTCTCTTTAAACAGTGTTTTCCGTTTGGTATGCACTGTAATGTTTTGCTGAAAGCCAGATATAATATACCAAAGCTAAAAGGAACTGAGGTAAATAGGCCTTTAGTATGAAGTTTTGTTTATCTGGCTAAGAGTTAGGCTTTATTTACTGATTGCTATAGCTGTAGGTGTCAGAGGCTAAAATTTCTACTGGTGCCCTTGTTTTTCATCTCTCCTACTATCTTCAGGTTTCCCTGCAGACCTCTTAAATAAGGTCTGAGACATGCAGTCCTTTCTGTTGTAGTCTCATTATTCAAGCACTCCACTGATGTGGTGGTAATGCGTGAAGGGAGGGGAAGCATTCTATGATCTTATGATTAGGTTTGGGTCTTAGTGAGCCTGTGCCTCTGGGCTGTGACCTTCACAGGTGCTTCTCAGTTGTTGATTTTCAGTTTGCTAAGGTTCTTTGTTGTGGTAACATAAGTGACAACTTCCAAGCTCCTTACGTGACAGATCAGAAGTATGTTTAACTTTTTAAGAAACTGCCACACTTTTTTCCAAAGGGGCTGTAGCACTTTAAATTCCCACCAGCAGTATATGAGAGTTCCAGTTACTCCATGAAGGCTGGCAGTAGGATGAAGCAAGCAAGAAATACGGTACAATATTTAAGGAGGTACCCACTCTCAGATTCCAGTGCCTCTCAAATTTTGCTCACCTGCCTCACCCTATCCTAGAACCAGCCCTGTCTTCCACATCTTTACCAAAATTTGAAAGAATGTGTGTAGATTTGGAACTACCTTTTCTGTAAATGTTTGGTTGAATTCACCAGTGAAGCCATGTGGATCTGAGCTTTCTTTGTGGAAAGGTATTTAACTATACATCAATGTAATAAATATAACACCATTTCAGATTTTTCTATTTCTTTTTGTTTCGTTTTTTGAGATGGAGTCTTGCTGTCACCCAGGCTGGAGTGCAATGGCATGATCTCAGCTCACTGAAACCTCCACCTCCCAGGTTCATGGTCTTCTGCCTCAGCCTCCTGAGTAGCTGGGACTACAGGCGCGCACCACCACATGTGGCTAATTTTTGTATTTTTAGTAGAGACGGAGTTTCACCATGTTGGCCAGACTGGTCTCGAACTCCTAACCTCAGGTGATCTGCCCACCGTGGCCTCCCAAAGTGTGGGCATTACAGGCGTGAGCCACCATGCCCAGCCAGATTATCTATTTTTTCTTGAAAGAGATTTGGTATTTTTTCAAGAAATCTGTAAATTCATCTAAGTTGTTGAACTTACTGGCACAAAGTTATTCATAAAATTTCATTATTAGGCTTTTAATCTCTGTAGAATCTGTAGTGATATCACCTTTCTTATTCTTGTTATTGGTGACTTGTATCTTCTCTTTTTGTCCTAATCAGTATTGCCAAAGGCTTATTGAGTTTATCTTCTCAAAGAATCAGCTTTTTGTTTCACTAATTTTCTCTATTGTTTCTCTGATTTTGACTTTGATGTTTATTTTCTTTTTTCTGTTTGTTTTTTTTGGAGATGGAGTCTCGCTCTGTCACCCAGGCTGGAGTGCAAAGGGTGCGATCTCGGCTCACTGCAACCTCCACCACCCAGTTTCAAGCGACTCTCCCACTTCAGCCTCCCGAGTAGCTGGGATTACAGGCACCTGCCATCATGCCTGGCTAATTTTTTTGTATTTTTATAGAGACAGGGTTTCACCATGTTGGCCAGGCTGGTCTTGAACTCCTGACCTCAGGTGATCCGCCCACCTTGGCCTCCCAAAGTGCTGGGATTACAGGCGTGAGCCACTGCGCTCAGCCATTTTTCCAGCTTCTTAAGGTATAAGCTGAGGTCACTGATTTGAAATCATTCTTCTTTCAATAATATATGCATTCAGTGCTACAATTTCTCCATAAGTGCTAACTGAGCATCACCCCACAAATCCTGATATGCTGTGTTTTCATTTCCATTCAGTTCAAACTACTTTCTGATTTTTCTTTCTTCTTTGACTCACATTTTATTTAGAAGCATAAAGTTCTGGTTTCCAAATATCTGTGGATTTTCCACCAACCTTTCCATTATTAATTTCTATTTTAATTATACTGTGGCCAGAGAGCATACTGTGTATGAGGTAAAGTCTTCTAAATGTATTAAAATTTGTTTTCAAACCTAGAATATAGTCTATGTCCATAAATGTTTCATGAACACTTGAAAAAAAAGTATATTGTTCTATGTTATATGGAGTGCTCTTTCAAGTCAGGCCAGGTTGGTTAATGGTTCAAGTCTATTATAATCTTGCTGATATTCTGCTTGTCCTATCATTTATTGAAAGAGTATTGAAATCTCCATAATTTTGAATAGCTACTTTGCCATAAAATTCTCAGCTTCTGCTTCACATGTTTTGAAGCATGTTATTAGGGGCAAAAATGTTTAAAACTGTTATGCTTCTTGATTAGCTGACCCTTTTATCATTATAAAATAATATTCTTTATACATACTAATAGTTTTTGCTCTGAAATCTACTTTGTTATTAATACAGCCATTTTTGCTTTCTTTTGACTACTGTTAACCATGGTATATATTTTTTCATCCTTTTAAATGCTTTTTTCTTTCTATTCAAGGTATGTTTCTTATATACAGCACATACTTGGGTCATCAGATCTCACAATCTCTGCCTTTTGATTGGGATGCTTAAACCATTTAGATTTGGTGTAATTACTGATATGATTAGGCTTAAGATTATCATCTTGAAATTTATTTTATGTCCTATCCATTTTTTTCTTTTTATGCCTTTGTTTGGATTGAGAATTTTTAAAATTCCATTCTGTCTTCCATTATTAGCTGTAATTCTTTGTTTTGCTATTTTAGTGGTTGCTTTAGGGTTTATTGTTAAACCCCTTGCTAGAAACATAGCTTTGTAAGGGAAGGAATTGGTGTCAATTTTATTCTCTGCTGTATCCTCATGTTTAGAAGATTACCTGACACATGGAAGGCACTCAATAAATATTTGATCAATACACAAATAGAAAAACCAAATTATAGGTTACAAAGGCATATTAATGTTCATCCACTTAACAATCATTTAGATCTGATCATTGAAAACAGTTTTTGTGCTGTTTTCAATGATCAGATCTCAGTGATTGTTAATATGACAATATATACATACAAAGGCAAATAAAATATATAGGTTCCGTATAAAAATATTTGATAGCAATAAAAATGAACCAGACGCTACACAGTATTAATGTTAATACAGCCATATTCAAAAAAGTGCAAAGTAAGTAAAATAAAACCAGCTAAATTCAAATTACCTGTTGATTTTCAGTTTGCTAAGGTTTTTTGTTGTGATAACATAAGTTAATGAAAAAAGTATAATTGAATTATACTTTTTAATTGAATTATAATGAAAAAACTAATGAAAAAAGTATATAAATGAAAAATATATAAAAAGGAATGGTTATAAAATATATTTTACAAAAATATATATATATTTTTATAAAAATATAAATATATTTTTATATAAAATATTAAAATATAAAAATATAATATATATAAAAATTTTTATAATTTTTATAAAATTACACGAAAATTATAAAAAATTTATAAAAATATAAATATCCCCTGTACCACTTTAATGATTTTAATTATATTGATAACAGCCACTTACTAATAATCTGAAAATGAATTGATAGACCATCTAAAACTCTGCACTATACTCAGTTCTTGCTCTCAGACTGGGTTTAAAGTAATATATTAAGTTATAATTATGTCTGGAGATATTATAACTACCTGCTAGAGCTAGGGTGCTCTGTAGAATTGTATGCAGTGAATCAGACACAGAAACAGTAATATTCTGCCAATTTCTCAAACCTCACAAATCATCTGGACTTTATAGGCCTAATAGAATCATTTTCTCCTTGATAAGCAGGGTAGGTTTCATGTTGAAACTTAGCATTATTTGGAATGTGTAATTCTGAAAAATCACTACTGTAAGAGAAATGTATTAAAATATGTTTAAGCAAAGAATTAAATGCAACCCAGGACAGTATAATTTGTATGAACAAAAAGAATACTATAGGTTCATGAAACATTACTGGTCAAAAATCTATAATAAAGCATACTAAAAATATTTCTATTACTTTTGACCTGACTATAACTAGCCAAGATTAGATATTACCTGAGAGATTTCCTGTTGATATACTGTAAAATGTTCCTTGCTGATCTGTGGGAGGTAGAATGAAGGTATGACTTCAGTGTCCACAAAGTCCAATCCCCATGTTTTTGTGAAGAAGTCAGATTCTCTTTTTGCTAATCTAGGATCATTTAATGCTGCTGGGAGATTTACTTTGGAATGATATACAGTCCATCTATGTTGATCTGTAACTAGAGATGGGGCAACATATAAACTATGTGAATCACCTGCAAAAAGTAAACAGGAGAACTCTGTAAATGCTGTAAAACTGGTTCTATGTTTGAAAGTACACACTAGAAAACTAAAAATGCATAGATTCCATCTTACGCAAACCAACTAATCTTCCATAGTAAATGATTTAATAAAAATCAATCTGATTGAATAATCGTCAGCTGCCAGCCATCAATTACTAAGGCTTTGAAAAATATGCACAAGATAAAAGATATGCAAAATTTGAGAACTACGATTGCAGGGTGGAGTGAATAGTAAAGAAAGTCTTTCATGAATTCCTTTCCTTAATGTACAATTACTCTTATCTTTTTTTTTTCAACATCAGAACTATGCTGCTTTCTATATTTTCTATCCTTTAATACCCCACTGTTTTTTAGAGGTAGGCCTCTTTTCTATTATATCATGGCAGGATCTCCTGGATAAAATATCCTTTGGCTTATAATTAGGTGACATAAATGTTGCTGTGGCATTAACCATACAAGAAGGAAAAATATATACTCTATTCTCATTATTAGTAGTGTATTTGTTCTATAAAGTTATTGTGAATATTGAATTAGCAAATATTGAACCATTGCTTGTAGGGAAACTAAAGAGTTAGGTTCCTGTGAGCCTTTGGTCACAATAGTTTCATCAACTGATCAATACATAACCTTGTTTTATGTGTTTAAAGATGCGTTATTCAGTATACATCATTGATTCACTAACACTGAACTTGTGGCTAACAGTGCTATAATTTATGCCTGAATGAAGCTTACACAACACATGTATTTTCTCCATAAGGGACATCATAGCCTTCTTGCACTTAGGAACTCCAGATAGCATTTTAGCACTGCGCTTAGGGGCAATTTAAATAGCAAACTCACCAACAAAAAGCTCCAAACATGTGGCACCAAGTAAAAACAGACCACAAAAAGAACATTAGTTTATAGTATGAGAGCTGAAACAAGAAGGCAGAGCTTTTCCTTGTTCAGCTTCAGCTGGGAATGCATATGTCAGGTATCTCAAATCTTTCACTGCTCTGCACATGACTGCAAATTACCACAAATGTGCCACAAGTAGTGATTTGGGGATTATGAATAAATATTAAGGAGTCAGGAGAATTTGCAAATATATAATATGCAAATGACGAGGGCTGACTGTACCATGTTTTAACTAAGCAGCTTTCAATCTGTACCTTCATTTACAATACTTTTTCAGTTTATATAAGTAATGCATGAAATACATGAAAAAACCATATTTCAATTTCCCAATCATTTCCAAATGATTTTTTTTTTTTTTTTGAGAAACAGTCTTGTTCTGTCACCCAGGCTGGAGTGCACTGCAACCTCCACCTCCCAGGTTCAAGTGATTCTCCTGCCTCAGCCTCCCAAGCAGCTGGGATTACAGGCACACGCCACCACACCCAGTTAATTTTTTATATTTTTGGTAGAGACGGGGTTTCACCATGTTGACCAGGCTGGTCTTGAACTCCCTCCTGACCTCAAGTGATCTGCCTGCCTTGGCCTCCCAAAGTGCTGGGATTACAGGCATGAGCCACCACGCCGGGCCCCAAATGATTTTTTTTTTTTGAGATGGAGTCTGTCTCTGTCACCCAGGCTGGAGTGCAGTGGCCCGATTTCGGCTCACTGCATGCTCCGCCTCCCGAGCTCACGCCATTCTCCTGCCTCAGCCTCCGGAGTAGCTGGGACTACAGGAGGCTAATTTTTTGTATTTTTAGTAGAGACAGGGTTTCACCATGTTAGCCAGGATGGTCTCGATCTCCTGACCTTGTGAACCGCCCACCTTGGCCTCCCAAAGTGCTGGGATTACAAGCGTGAGCCACCGTGCCCAGCCCCCCCAAAATGATTTTTAACATCATAAAATTAACTCTTCTAATGTTGGTATATAAAACCTGACTACTCATTTAAAGATAATAGAAATCATCAGTAAAAATCCTACAAAAAAAAAAAAAAAGCATTACCTGTGGGTTCCTTGGGACACACATCTGGCAGTGATGGCACAGGTCGAATGTGTTTTGACGGATCTACCTCTATTTTAAAGAAAACATCACTGCTGCTTCCTTGAGGCACTGGTGAAGAACTGTGGCTTGAAGCCATTGCATAAAATCACCACTGAACTGAAAATGAGTAAGACATGATAATTAAGACACCGCAAATCAAAATCCATCTCTAAGTATTATATATGTCACAAATTTTCTTTCAAAAGCAGAAGAATTTTTCAAAATACCTCAAAGTAGGCAATTTGAATATTTGCTCTTACTTGGGAAAATTGATCACAATATTTAGGTTACTAAGATAGTTATTTGTCCCCATTTTTTAAAAAGTGAAACATCTTTAATCTTTTATTCAAAGTACAAAAAATACCAAGGTTGTACTCAACATATATTAAAGATTAAAAACACTCTATTCATTCAGCAAGTATACAGTAGTTATGCATTATAGCAAAACAGGTAAGTGCATGGGTTTTGAAGTATCCCTGCTTAGGTCCATCTATGTTTACTCACTAGCGGTGAGGAAATTTACTTAACCTTTATGTATGTGTCTTTCCTCATCAGTGAAATGGAGATGAAACGAGATCTTATCTCATCAACATC
Organism: Hylobates moloch; assembly: GCF_009828535.3. Classification (NCBI taxonomy): domain Eukaryota; kingdom Metazoa; phylum Chordata; class Mammalia; order Primates; family Hylobatidae; genus Hylobates; species Hylobates moloch. The sequence continues at coordinate 60,763,128 of NW_026652290.1, read as the reverse complement.
CTGTTACGAATTATGAGAATGGACATAATAAGTAAAGCATTTAAAATAATGTCTGCCCCAGAGTTAGTATTCAGAGGTTACTGTCATTGTAATTATTACTATGATGTGACTGCTACATAGTAATATAATGATTAAAAAATAGTAATTAAATTCTTTAAAAAGGAAGTGTCATTCTTCAAAGAGCTTGCAATTGTATTAAGTAATTAAAACAAATATATGTAAGCAAAACACAAGTTAACCTATGTCTACATTTTAAAGTAAGTACTGAAAGAATTTGTGGGGCAAGACAACATAATATAGGCTACAGGGTCAGGTAAGACTTTATAAATGAAGCAATATTGAAACTGGATACTAAAGAACATGCATTGTTTTATTATTGAAATGTTTAGAGATCACCTAGTCTACGTTCTCTCAAAACAGAGAAGAATAGAAAGGCCCAGAAAGAATATGAGGTTTAACAAGTCCAAAAAAAAAAACACAAAAAAAAACACACAAAAAGCCAAGTTAGAAAATCTGGCAAAAAGATAAATAAGAGTAGGAAATGGGGAGCAGAGGCTGGCACAGTGGCTCATGCCTGTAAATCTCAGCACTTTGGGAGGCCAAAGTAGGTGGATTGCTTGAGTCCTGGAGTTCAAGACCAGCCTGAACGACACGATGAAACCTCGTATCTACAAAAATTACAAAAATTAGCTGGGCGTGGTGGTGCATGCCTGTAGTTCAGTTACTCGGAAGGCTGAGGTGAGAGGATCACTTGAGCCCAGGAGGCAGAGGTTGCAGTGAGCCAAGATCACTCCACTATACTCCAGCCTGGGCAACAGGGCGAGACCCTGTCTCAAACAAACAAACAAACAATAAAAAATAAGGAGCAGAGATATGAGGCAAGAACCCGTGACAAATAGTTCGTCTGTTCTAACTTCCCTCTAGTTTGCTGGAAAACTAAAAATATGTATCTGTCTCAGTACTTTCAATGCAAAGGAAGCATAACCAAATATACCATTCACTGAAACCGTAAGAAACAAGCTGCTTTAAAAATACACAAAGATAAACAACTTTCTCAAGGTGCTTAAACAGAAAGCCTACGATAACATGAACAAAAGATAATGAACACTGAATAATCAATCATGACTAAGGAACCGACTATAGTGGAAACTGACCTGACTAAAGTGAAATGTTTACTCTGGGAAGAAGTGACAAATTATATTCACACACACACACACACACACACACACACACACACACACACAGAGTATAGTTAAATTGTAGTTGGTTCTCTACGCAATAAGGAGACATCAGAGGTTTGGTGGCAAAAGTTCTGGGATGAAAATGGTATTTGGGAAAACTAAGAGTCTTTGAAAGGCCTCTTTATCATTACATCCACACACATTAAGTGTATGGTTGTTTCTGTATAAAAGTTTACACATATTGGCCGGGCGCGGTGGCTCACGCTTGTAATCCCAGCACTTTGGGAGGCCGAGGCGGGCGGATCACGAGGTCAGGAGATCGAGACCACGGTGAAACCCCGTCTCTACTAAAAATACAAAAAAAAATTAGCCGGGCGTAGTGGCGGGCGCCTGTAGTCCCAGCTACTCGGAGAGGCTGAGGCAGGAGAATGGCGTGAACCCGGGAGGCGGAGCTTGCAGTGAGCCGAGATTGCGCCACTGCACTCCAGCCTGGGTGACAGAGCGAGACTCCGTCTCAAAAAACAAAAAAAAAAAGTTTACACATATTTAAGAGAGAGAAACATACATATTTATCTAAAGGATAATACACATACTTATCTAAAGGGTAAAAAACACTGTACAACACAGAAACACTGTGTACTAAGTGATAAAGACAATTCTACATTTAAGATCGACCATGTTAACTTTCTCATTAATCAAACAGCTAAAAACATTTTTGAAATTTTTTATTTTTAATTTTTGTGAGTACACAGTAGGTATTTACCATTTGTGTTACTATCTATACTTTTAGTTATTTTAAAATGTACAATTAAAATCACTTTTTACTCTAATCACCCTGTTAGGCTAGCAAATACTAGGTCTTATTCATTCTTTCTATTTTTCTGTACCTATTAACCACCACTACTGCTCCTCCAGGTCCCCTTCCCCCACACTTATCCTTCCAGGCCTCTAGTAACCATCACTCGAGTTTCAATTATTTTCATTTTTAGCTCCCACAAATAAGGGAGAACATGTGAAGTTTCTCATTCTGTGCCTGGCTTACATAGTGACCTCCACTTCCATCCATCTGTTGCAAATGACAAGATCTCATCCTTTTCTATGGCTGAATAGTTCTCCATTGTGTAGATATACCACATTTTCTTTACTCATTCATCTGTTGATGGACACTTCAGCTGTTTCCAAATCGAGGCTATTGTGAATACTGCTGCAATAAATATGGATATCTCTTCAATATACTGATTTCCTTTATTTATTGTATATTCTTACGAGTGGGATTGCTGGATCATACAGCTCCATTTTCAGTTTTTCGAGGAACCTCCAAACTGCTCCATGGTGATTGTACTAATTTACATTACCACTAACCACATGAGGGTTCCCTGTTCTCCACATCTTCGCAAGCACTTCTTAATGCCTGTCTTTTGGATAAACGCCATTTTAACTGGGGTGAGACAGCTCATTGTACTTCTGATTTGCATTCCTCTAATGATAAATACACCTGTGTGCCATTTGCATGTTTTCTCTTGAGTAATATCTATTCAGTTATTTTGCCCATCTTTTAATCAATATATTGGATTTTTATCTATAAGGTTGTTTGAGCTCCCTATATATTCTTGTTATTAATCCCTTGTCAGATGGGTAGTTTGCAAATATTTTCCTCCCATTCTGTGGGATGTCTCCTCACTTTGTTGTTCCTTTGCTGTGCAGAAGCTCTGTAACTGGATGTGATTCCATTTGTTCATTTTGTGCTTGTGGGGTATTTATTCAAGAAATCCTTGCTCACTTCAATGACCTGCACATTTTCCCCAAGGCTTTCTTTTCATTGTTTCATAGTTTGACGTCTTAGATTTAAGTCTTGCATCCATTTTGATTTTATTTTTGTATATGGCGAGATAGGGGTCCAGTTTCATTGTTCTATCCATGGATATCTAGTTTTCCCAGCACAATTTATTGAAGAGACTGTCCTTTCCCCCAAGATTGTCCTTTGTTAAGAATGAGATCACTGTAGATGAGTGGATTTATTTCTGGGTTCTCTACTCGGTTCCACTTTTCTATGTGTCTGGTTATATGCCAATACGTTGTATAATTTGAAATCACATCATGTGGTTCTTCCAATTTTCTTTTTTTTGCATAGGATAGCTTTGGCTATTCCGAGTCTTTTGTGGTTCTATATAAATTTCAAGATTGTTTTTTCTATTTCTCTGAAGAATGTAATTGGTATTTTGATAGGGAATACATTGAATCTGTAGATTGCTTTGGTTAGTATGGACATTTTAACAATATTGATTCTTCCAATCCATGAACACAGAATATCTTTCCTTTGTGTGTGTGTTTGCCGTCAATTTCTTGCACCAACATTTTATAGCTTTCACTGTAGAGACTTCACTTTTTTGGTTAACTCCTAGGTATTTTATTTCTAGCTGTTGTAAATGGGGTTACTTTCTTGATTTCTTTTTCACATTGTTCAGTGTTGGCATATGGAAATGATACTGATTTTTGTATGCTGATTTTGTATCCTGCAACTTTACTGAATTTATCACTTCTAATCATTTTTGATGAATTCTTTAGGTTTATGCAAACATAAGATCATATAATCTACAAACAAGGATAATTTGACTTCTTCCTTTCCAATTTGGACGCTCTTTCTTTCTCCTGTCTGACTGCTCCGGCTAGGACTTCCAGTACTATGTTGAATAATTGTAGTGAAAGTGGGCATCCTTGCTGTGTTTCAGATCCTGGAAGGGCTTTCAGTTTTTCCTCATTCAGTGTGATAACAGCTATGGGTCTGTCATATGTGGCTTTTACTGTTTTGAGGAATGTTCTTTCTATACCTAGTTTTGAGGGTTTTTATTATCAAAGAATGTTTAATTTTATTACATGCTTTTTCAGAATCAATTGATATGTTTTTTCTCCTTCATTCTCTTGAATATCACCTTTGCACATGTTGAATTATCTGCATTCCTGAAATAAATCCCACTTGGTCATGATGAATAATATTTTTAATTGTTGAATTTCGTTTGCTAGTATTTTTGTTGAAGATTTTTTGCATCAATAGTCACAGATATGTGTTGCAGAAGTCAGGGACCCCAAACGGAGGGACCGGCTGAAGCCATGGCAAAAGAACATAAATTGTGAAGATTTCATGGACATTTGTTAGTGCTCCAAATTAATACTTTTATAATTTCTTACGCCTGTCTTTACTGCAATCTCTGAACATAAATCGTGAAGATTTCATGGACATTTATCACTTCCCCAATCAATAATTTTAGAATTTCCTATGCCTGTCTTTATTTTAATCTCTTAATCCCATCATTGTCATAAGCTGAGGATGTACGTCACCTTGGGACCCTGTGATGATTGCGTTAACTGCACAGATTGTTCGTAAAGCATGTGTGTTTGAACAATATAAAATCTGGGCACCTTGAAAAAAGAACAGGCAGGATAACGGCGATGTTCAGGGAGATAACCATTAGGTCTGACTGCCTGGGAGCCAGGCAGGACAGAGCCATATTTCTCTTACTCATTGCTGAAAATATTCCCAGTAAGGAATATTAATAATTAACAGCCCTGGGAAAGAATGCATTGGTGGGGGGGGGCTCTAAAATGGCCACTCTGGGAGTGTCTACCTTATGCAGTTGTAGATAGGAATGAAACACGCCCTAGTCTCCTGCAGCGCCCCCAGGCTTATTAGGATTAGGAAATTCCTGCCTAGTAAATTGTAGTCAGACGGCTGTCTGCTCTCAAACCCTGTTTCCTGATGTTTATCAATGACAATGCGTGCACAGCGGGACCGGGAACCTCATTAATAATTCTAGTTTCACCCTGGCCTTGTGACCTTGCCCTGCCCATTTGCCTTGTGATATTTTGTTGCCCTTGAAGCATGTGATCTCTGTGACCCACACCCTATTCATACACTCCCTCCTCTTTGAAAATTGCCAAAAAACTTGCTGGTTTTTTGGCTCAGGGGGCATCACGGAATCTGCTGACATGTGAGGTCTCCCCCAGACACCCAGCTGTAAAATTTCTCTCTTTTGTACTCTTTCCCCTTATTTCTCAGACCGGCTGACACTTAGGGAAAATAGAAAACAACCTACGTTGAAATATCGGGGACTGGTTCCCCGATATCTGGTGCCCAGCGTGGTTTTTTTTTCCTAAGTGCATGTGGGAACCCGATTCCCTTTGGTAGGTGCGGAGAAATGTCATCAGTTCGGTCCACAGAAACGCTTGTTCGACTCCCTGACGACTGGTGAGTAGTCTGTGAATTTGTCCGGGTTAACTACGGGTCACACGGAGTCTAAAAATTATACTTATCTCTTCTATATTACACTCTGGTTAAAACAGAAAAGGGTTTGAGTGCCCGTGGAAAATATGGTCACTCTATTCAGGGCAGTGGGAAAAATACTGTCCTTGGTGTCCTAAAAAAGGAACCTTAGATGTAGACCTGTTAAAACAGGGAAGGGTCCCAGTAACCATGGAAAATATGGTCACTCTATTCAAGGCAGTGGAAAAATACTGTCCTTGGTTTCCTGAAAAAGGAACCATATATGTAAAATTACGGGATCGTGTTGGTGCAACATTCCAGGAGCTGTTCCCAGCAGGGAAATGTGTTCCTGTCACTGTTTGGGGTGATTGGGCCTTGGTACATGTCGTCCTAATGACATACCAATCCCATGACCCCCTACAGTTACTACAATTTTCTGAATCTGACGACCCTCCACCTCTTCCTCAACTTTCCTCTCCCGCATAGCCTTCGTTATCTGATTAGCCTCTCCCTTCAGCTACTCCTCCCCCACCTAACGATGCTGAAAATTCAATGTCTAACTCCGGTGACTTTGGCTTAACGTTACCCCCTGCTGACCTTATTTCTTCTCATGAAGAGCCAGTACTTGTAGCTCCCGCAGCCACGACTCAGACAGCCTGGGACCATATATACATTAATTCTTCTCTCTTCAAACCTCCAGAGTCACCTAATGGCTCCAGGACCAAACTACAATTTACCTATAATTCTTCAGGCCCTCCCCCATCCACTTCAGCCCCTCACTCTCCTTTCATTTCCGTTCCTCAACCGGTCACTTTGCCATCCACTCAGGCTGCCTCTCTGTACCCTTCTTCACACATGAACACCAGTAATCACCAGGATACCTCTGCTCCTTCTGCTCCCTCAGCTCCCTCAATGCCCCTTTCTCACACTCTCATTCTGGTCCAACTCCCTCAACCTCAGTTTCCCTTATCTACACATGCTTTTCCTATCACTTCTATGCCAACTCTGTCTCAGATACCTACTCTTGAAACTTCAATGCAACACTTATTATGCCAAAACAAAGAAACAAGCGGATTAGACACGTGGGCTTATCCAGTCACTCTAGAACGTCCTATCTTCCAAAGGGTACAAATGTGTCATTATGTACCTCTTAATCTTACCTTTTTCAAAGAATTTAAGGATGCTTGTACTCAGTATGGTCCTATTTCTCCTTATGTTAAAATGGTATTACAAACTTTTTGTACTGAGGTCATTTTGCTTCCTTTAGACTGGGACCTTTTGGCAAAAGCTGTTCTAACCCCATTAAAGCATTTATAATTTCGTACCTGGTGGTCAGAAGAGGCCCATATGCAGGCTCAGCTAAATGGGACTAATAGCATTCTAATTACTCAGGCTCAGCTCACAGGCTCCGATAGTTTCTCTGATACTTATGCCCAATTAAACTTTGATGCTCTTACCACAGAACAAGTAACAAAGGTGTGTATGAGAGCTTGGGATAAATTATGCACCCCAGGCCAAGCTCCTGTTTCTTTTACTACGGTTAAACAAGGTCATGATGAATTATACCCCAGATTTTTTAGCTAAATTACAAGACGCCGTTGAAAAAATCTGTCTCTGATGAGCGTGCTGAAGGTATTCTTTCTCGTATGTTAGCTTTTGAAAATGCGAACCATGAGTGTAAAATGGCCATGCATTCCGTCCAATGACAAAATTTACCTGATCACAAGGTGTTGCCTGCATATATTAAAGCTTGTGAAGGCATTGGATCAGACACCCACAAAGCTATTCTGTGGGCACAGGCCATGAAGGACACCAATCAAACTGGCCCCACTAATTCTTTTCTTGGAGCCTACTATAATTGCGGGCAACTTGGTCATACTCAGAAAAATTGCACTGTTAAAAACTTAAAAGCGGCCAAGCCAGCTCAACAAACATGGCCAAATGCTGCTGCTACTGTTTGCTCACGTTGTCACAAAGGTAAACACTGGGCAAGTACTTGCCGCTCTAAGTACGATACAGATGGAAACCACCTACCACAGAACCAGGGAAACAGGAAGTGGGACCAGTCCCAGGCCCCAATATCAAATGGGATGCTTCAGACTCAGACCAACATTGCATTTGCGCTTCACGCAGTCCCAATGCAGCCCCCAGCACAAATTTACCTACAGTCAACCCAGATGGGTCCCAGCCTCTTCTTCTGTCTCAGTACAATGCTTGTCCACCTCCACGGTAGGGGTTGGGGCGGTCGATCTCTGTAGCACTATTCCTCTAAATTTACTACCTAACTCTTTGCCTTTAATTGTCCCCACAGGGGTCACTGGCCCTTTACCTCAAGGTTTGGTGGGCCTAGTGTTAGGTAGGGCATCCACCTCTGCTGAAGGAATCACCATTCATACTGGTCTCATTAATTCTGATTCAGTTGATGAGATTAAACTAATCATGTCTGCCAAACTTCCTGTTTCCATTCTGGCCGGTGAGTCAATTACTCAATTGCTTTTACTACCTAATATCGTTTTAAACAAAGGAGGTAAGACACGTGGCCCTGGGGTGGGCTCCAGCAGTGAAAAGGCCGCTTATTGGATTAATGTAATTTCTGAACAACAGCCCACCTCCATACACATCCAAGGAAAAAAGTTTGAGGGTCTAGTAGATACTGGGGCTTAAATTAATATTCCACATAACTCTTACAGTACTCCCAGTCAACATATATGATGGAAAACATGGGGTATGTTCCTGGACTCGGTCTCAGTCCAAAACATGAAGGGATTACTAAAACCCTCCCAATTACTATAAAAGAAGACAGGGCTGGTTTAGGTTATCCTTTTTAATGGCGGCCACTGCCATGCCTCCTGATCCTATTCCTTTACCATGGAAATCTTACACACCCGTTTGGATTCAGCAGTGGCTGCTCTCTAAAGAAAAACTGGAGGCTTTAACTCAATTAGTTTCTGAACAGTTACAACTTGGAAATGTGGAACCTTCTCTTTCCCGCTGGAATTCTCCTGTGTTTCTAGTAAAAAAGAAATCAGGCAAGTGGTGGATGGTAACTGATTTAAGGGCCATTAATGCTGTAATTAAACCTATGGGAGCCGTCCAACCCAGCATGCCTGCCCCTGCTTTAATACCTACAAAATGGCCTCTCATAGTTATTGATCTTAAAGATTTTTTTTATATTGCTTTACATAAATCAGATTGTGAAAAATTTGCTTTTATTGTACCATCTATCAATAATCAGGAGCCTGCAGCTCATTATCAATGGAAAGTACTCCCTCAGGGAATGCTAAATAGCCCTACGATCTGCCAGCTTTATGTTGGGCAAGTGCTTTCACCAGTTCGAGCCCAATTTCCCCAGGCCTATATTCTTCATTATATTGATATTTTAATTGCTGCCCCCAATGATAAAGAATTCACTGTTACCAAATTTTGAGCCGTGTTACAGAGGCTGGATTACACATCACTCAGGATAAAATTCAACAGACCACTCCTGTTCAATATTTAGGAATGGTGGTTGATAAACAACATATTCAACCTCAAAAAGTTCAAATTAGGAGAGATTCTTTGAAAACTTTAAATGACTTCCAAAAACTTTTGGGTAACATTAATTATTTAAGACCTACTTTAGGCATTCCGACCTATGCGCTAACTTGTTTTCTATGCTGCGGGGAGATTCCCATCTCCGCAGTCCCAGGACTTTGACCCCTGAGGCTTCACTAGAACTGGAATTCGTAAAGAATTCAGACTGCCCAGTTATCTAGAGTACAGCCATTTCAGCCTTTTCAGCTTCTGGTTTCCGCCTCATTGCACTCCCCTACTGGGCTAATAGTTCAACATAATGATTTAGTGGAGTGGTGTTTTCTTCCTCATTCTGTGTCAAAAACTTTGTCTGTTTATCTGGACCAACTGGCCATCTTAATTGGACAGGCTCGGCGTAGAATACTTAAAATTTCCAGATTTGATCCGAATTTAATTATAGTTCCTTTAAATCAGCTCGAAGTTCAAGTCACCTTTCGACATTCCATACTGTGGCAAATTCACTTGACTGATTTTATTGGCGTTATTGACAATCATTATCCAAAAAACAAATTGCTTGATTTTATAAAAATGACTTCTTGGGTGGTCCCTCAATTGACCGAAGATCAGCCCATTCCTAAGGCTGTTAGTGTTCACTGATGGCTCCAGTAATGGAAATGCTGGTTATGTAGGTCCTACAAACAAGCTTATTTCTACCCCTTATACCTCTGCTCAAAAGGCAGAGTTAAATTGCTGTAATTACTGCCTTACAGGATTTCCCCTAAACCTTTAAATATTGTCTCTGATTCTACTTAATGTGGGAAAGAGGATATGCTTGTGTTTCACCAGATCATCAAACGAAAACCACAGGGAAAAGACGTCCACGTCAAAAACCGCCCTCAGACGTGGTGAGATCTGTGCCAACTCCTTAGAAGCTGGCACACCAAATCCCAATGGGTCTGATTCAATCCTCCCTGATGGCAACACAGACCCATCTAACCAATCCCACGTCTCCTAATTACCCTTTTCTCCTTACAAACCTAAAAATCTCACCATTTATATTAGCCTGAAAATAACATCCCTCTGTTCTTCTCTTCCTCCTTCAGCACTGGAATCTCGCTTACACTAGGTTTTATTTAATGATTCTCCTCCTTATACTTTCTGTCTCACCAGTTTCCTTTCATACTGATTTACCTGCTACACAAAATTATTCTTATTGGGCTCATGTGCCTTTTCCTCCACTTATTTGACCACTCACCTGCAGAAATCTACACTAATGATAGTGTGCGGATGCCTGGAGCTACAGATGACCATTGCCCCACTCAACCAGGAGAAGAAGGCACTGCATTTAACATTACCATGGGTTACAAATACCCCCCTCTGTGCCTCAGACATGCACCTGGTTGTATCCATCTAGAAACTCAAGTCTGAGCTGCTTATCTTCCAGAGATCAGCTATAGAGAAACCAGGACATTTGGTCTCCAGCCTCTCCCTTTCTCCTTCAAGACAAATGAAAGAGGCAGTAATGGGAGATATTCCATACTTTGAATATAAACCTGCAGGAAAACCATGCCCTAAAAATTTTGAGGGCCCACCTTAATTTGGGAAGATTGTGTTAACTCACATGCAATATTAAAAAATGACTCATATGGCTTAGTAATAGACTGAGCACCAAAGGGCTACGTAAAAAACAATTGCTCCTCTGGTACAGGCATTCCCTATCGGGAGAACAAGAATCATCATTCTACTTTGCATAGGAGGTTCCAGCTCATTCTTTCCCTTAAAATGGGAAGATAAAGGCATTACCCCCATCTGAGGCCTCGTATATTCCCCATTCTGAGCCCAGAACACCCAGAACTTTGGAAATTGGCTATTGCCATATCTGGACTGCGAGTATGGGAAGGGGAAACTATTTTGTCTGTTGTCCCTGCTACCGTTCCCCTCTCTCAGTATCAACGTAGATCCAGACATTCTGTTTTACTTACCTCCAACCTGACTGTTCCCATAAAGAGTTGTGTTAAGCCTCCTTACATGCCGTTAGTGGGAAATATCAAAATTTGGATGAAGAATCAAACTGTCCAATGCATTGTCATTCATACACTTGGATTAACTCCCATTTTGACTCCAGGAAAAGTATAATGTTGGTTCGAGCTGGAGAAGGAATCTGGATTCCGGTAACTTTGCCCAGACCTTGGGAATCCTCCCCCTCGATACATTTAATTAATGAAGTGTTACAGCAAATTCTTAAAAGATCTAAGAGATTTGTTTTCACTTTAATCGCTGTGATCATGGGCCTAATTACAGACACTGCAATGGCCACCACTGCCGGAATGGCGTTACATCAGTCTATTCAAACGGCCCATTTTGTTAATGACTGGCAAGCCAATTCTACCAAATGTTGAATTCTCAACAAGGCATTGATCAAAAATTGGCTAATCAAATTAATGATTTAAGACAATCTGTTATTTGGCTTGGAGATCGGGTAGTGAGTCTCGAATATCGCATGCAAATGCAGTGCGATTGGAATACTTCAGATTTCCGTATCACCCTGTATTCCTGTAACGAGACTGACGATTCATGGGGAATGGTCAAAGGACACCTTCTGGGTAGGGAAGATAATTTATCATTGGACATAACTAAATTAAATAAACAAATTTTTGAAGCCTCTCAAGCTCATTTATCCATTGTGCCTGGGGCTGAGGCGTTAGATCAGGTGGCAGAAAATCTTTCCAGACTAAACCCCACAACTTGGATTAAGTCTATTGGGGGCTCCTCTGTAGTAAATTTTGGAATTATGTTTCCCTGTTTAATCGGCTTGTCTTTAGTGTGCCGGACCAGTCAAAGAATCCTGCGTCAAAATCGAGAGAACAAACAAGCCTTCATCGCCATGGCACATTTATATAAAAAGAAAGGGAGAGACGTTGCAGGAAGTCAGACCCTGAACAGAGGGACCGGCTGAAGCCATGGCAGAAGAACATAAATTGTGAAGATTTCATGGACATTTGTTAGTGCTCCAAATTAATACTTTCACAGTTTCTTACACCTGTCTTTAGTGCAATCTCTGAACATAAATTGTAAACATTTCATAGACATTTATCACTTCCCCAATCAATAATCTTATAATTTCCTATGCCTGTCTTTAATCTCTTAATCCCATCATCTTCAAAAGCTGAGGATGTATGTCACCTCAGGACCCTGTGATGATTGCGGTAACTGCACAAATTGTTCGTAAAGCATGTGTGTTCGAACAATATGAAACCTGGGCACCTTGAAAAAAGAACAGGGTTAACAGCAATGTTCAGGGAACAAGGGAGTTAAGATTAGGCCTGACTGCCTGGAAGCCAGGCAGGACAGAGCCATATTTCTCCTATTGCCGAAAACAAGTAAGAGAAATATTGCTGAGTTCTTTCCCCAGTAAGGAATATTAATAATTAACAGCCCTGGGAAAAGAATGCATTAGGGGGGAGGCCTCTAAAATGGCCACTCTGGGAGTGTCTGCCTTATGCAGTTGTAGATAGGGATGAAACATGCCCTAGTCTTCTGCAGCGCCCCCAGGCTTATTAGGATTAGGAAATTCCTGCCTAGTAACCTCATTAGTAATTCTAGTTTCGCCCTGGCCTTGTGACCTTGCCCTGCCCATTTGCCTTGTGATATTTTGTTGCCCTTGAAGCATGTGATCTCTGTGGCCCACACCCTATTCATACACTCCCTCCCCTTTGAAAACTGCTAATAAAAACTTGCTGGTTTTACAGCTCAGGGGGCATCACGGAACCTGCTGACATGTGGTGTCTCCCCCAGACACCCAGATTTAAAATTTCTCTCTTTTATACGCTTTCCCTTTATTTCTCAAACTGGCCGACACTTAGGGAAAATAGAAGAGAACCTATGTTGAAATATACGGGGCTGGTTCCCCCAGTAGATATGGGCTTGCAGTTTCATTTTCTGATGCGTCTTTGTTTGGTTTTGGTATCAGGGTAATACTGCCCTGGTAGAATGAGTTTTAAAGTATTCCGTCCTATTTTTCAGACTAGTTTGAGTAGGATTGGTATTAGACCCTCATTAAATGTTTGGTAGAATTCAGCAGTGAAGCCATTCAGGTTCTGGACTTTTTACTGGGAGACTTTTCATCACAACTTTTATCTTATTACTTGTTATTGGTCTGTTCACACCCTGGATTTCTTCATGGTTCAGTCCTGGAAGATTGTATGTATATAGGAATTTATCCATTTCTTCTAGATTTTGCAATTTATTGGCATACAGTTGCTCACAGTAGCTGCTAATAATCCTTTGAATTTGGTGGTATCGGTTTTAACATCTCCTTTTTTCATCTCTGATTTTTTGGGGTCTTCTCTCTTTTTTCTTAGTCTGGCAAAAGATGTGTCAGTTTTTTTTTTTTTTTTTAATCTTTTCAAAAACCCAACGTGTTATTGATCTTTTGTCCTGTTTCTTCATTTCAATTTCATTTATCTCTGCTCTGAGCTTTGTTATTTCTTTTTTTCCACTAATTTTGTGTTTGGCTTGCTCTTGCTTTTTCATTTCTTTAAAATCCATCATTAGGTTTTTATTTAAAGTTTTTCTTCTTTTTTGATGTAGGCACTTATAGCTATAAACTTTCCTCTTTGTATCATTTTTGCTGTATCCTCATAGATTTTGGTATGTCATATTTCTGTTATTAATAAATTTTTCAATTTCTTAATTTCTTCACTGACTCACTGGTCATTCAGGAGCATATTATGTAATTTCCATGTGTTTGCATAGTTTCCAGAATTCCTAATATTGATTTCTGGTTTTATTCCATTGTGGTCAGAGAAGATGCTTGATATTATTTGAATTTTTTCTTTATTTCCAATCTGTTTCTTTGGCTCTAATATTTGCTTTATATATGAGTGCTCCCATAGTTAGGTGCATATATATTTACAATTGTTATCTCCTATGCTGAATTGACCCCTTTATCATTATATGATGACCTTCATTGTCTCTTCTTATAGTTTGTGTCTTGAAATATATTTTGTCTGATAACTACTCCGGGATATCTTTTTCCATCCCTTTTTTTCAGTCTGTGTCTTTATAGGTGAAGTGTGTTTCTTGTGGGCAACAGATCACTGGGTCCTGTTTTTCTTCCATGCAGCCTCTTTATGTCTTGTGATTGGAGAGTTTAGTCAACTTACATTCAATATTATTACTGATAAGTAAGGACTTACTCCTGCCATTTGTTTGTTTTCTGGTTGTTTCGTACTCTTCTCTTCCTTCCTGTCTTCCTCTTAGTAAAGGTGATTTTTTTCTGGTAGTATGACTTAATGTCTTGGTTTTTTAATTTTTTGTGTATCTGTTCCATGTTTTTTCATTTGAGGTTACCATGAGGCTTGCAAATACTATCTTATAACCCATTGTTTTATGCAGATAACAATTAAAACTGCTTGTATAAACAAATAGGCAAAAAGAAAACTAATAAAACTCTATACTTTATGTCCCCCCACTTTATAGCTTTTTGTTGTTTCTATTTATATTTTACTGTCCTTATGTCTTGAAAAAATTGTAGTTATAATTTGTTATTGGCCCATCTTTTAGTTTCTCTAATTAAGACTAGTTTACACACCAGTTATCATGTTATAATATTCTATGATTTTCTGTGTACTTATATTGCCAGTTAGTTTTACATCTTCAGATGGTATCTTTTTGCTCATTAAACTCTTTTTCTTTCTTATTGAACTACATACCCTTTAGCATTTCTTTTTTTAAGACAGAGTCTCACTCTGTCACCCAGGCTGGAGTGCAGTGGCACCATCTTGGCTCACTGCAACCTCCACCTCCCAGGTTCAAGTGATTCTCCTGCCTCAGCCTCCTGAGCAGCTGGGATTACAGGCACCGACTATCTATCATGCCTGGCTAATTTTTATGTTTTTAGGAGAGACAAGGTTTCATCATGTTGGCCAGGCTAGTCTTCAACTCCTGACCTCAGCTGATCCATCCACCTCAGCCTCCCAAAGTGCTAGGATTACCGGTGTGAGCCACTGCACCTGGCCAGCTCTTTAGCATTTCTTATAGGACAGGTCCAGAGCTGATGAAATCCCTCGGATTTTGTTTGTCTGGGAAAGTCTTTATTTCTCTTTCATGTTTGAAGGATATTTTCATTGGATATACTATTCTAGGGTAAAAGGTTTTTTTCCTTCAGCACTTGAAACATGTCATGCCACTCTCTCTTGGCCTGTAAGGTTTCTACTGAAAAGTCTACTGCCAGCCATATTGAAGCTCCATTGTATGTTGTTTCTTTTCTCCTGCTCCTTTTAGTATCCTTGCTTTATCCTTGACCTTTGGAAATTTTATTATTAAATGTCTTGAGTTAATCCTCTCTGGGTGAAATTTGCTTAGTGTCCTATAACCTTCTTGTATTTGGATATTAATATCTTTCTCTAGGTTTGAAAAGTTCTGTTATTATCCCTTTGAATAAACTTTTTACCCCTATCTCTTTCTCTACCTCCCCTTTATGGCCAATAACTCTTAGATTTGCCCCTTCAAGGCTACTTTCTAAATCCCGTAGGTGTGCTTATCGTTTTTTATTCTTTTTTCTTTTGTCTTCTCTGATTGTGTATTTTCAAAAAGCCTGTCTTCAAGCTCACTCTTCTGCTTATCAACTGCTTTTTTTTTTTTTTGAGATAGAGTCTCACCCTGTCACCCAGACTGGAGTGCAATGGCGCGATCTCGTCTCACTGCAACCTCTGCCTCCCAGGTTCAAGCAATTCTCCTGCCTCAGCCTCCTAAGTGGCTCAGATTACAGGGATGTGCCACCATGCCCAGCTAATTTTTTGTATCTTTAAGTAGAGGCAGGGTTTCACCATGTTGGCCGGGCTGGTCTTGAACTCCCGACCTCATGATCCACCCTCCTCAGCCTCCCAAAGTGATGGGATTACAGACATGAGCCACCACGCCCAGCCAATCAACTGCTTTTAAGCCATTCTGATGCATTCTTCGTATGTCAATTGCATTTTTCAACTCCAGAATATTTGTTTAATTCTTTTTAATTATTTCAATCTGTTTTTTTTTTTTTTTTTTTTTTTTTTTTGAGATGGAGTCTCACTCTGTCACCCAGGCTGGAGTGCAGTGGCGCGATCTCGGCTCACTGCAAGCTCCGCCTCCTGGGTTCACGCCATTCTCCTGCCTCAGCCTCTCCAAGTAGCTGGAACTACAGGCCACTACGCCCGGCTAATTTTTTGTATTTTTAGTAGAGACAGGGTTTCACCGTGGTCTCGATCTCCTGACCTCGTGATCCACCCGCCTCAGCCTCCCAAAGTGCTGGGATTACAAGCATGAGCCACCGCGCCCGGCCAATTATTTCAATCTGTTAAATTTATCTGATAGGATTCTGAATTCCTTCTCTGTGTTATCTTGAATTTCTCTGAGTTTCCTCAACACAGCTGTTTTGATTTCTGTTTGAAAGGTCACATAACTCTGTTTCTCCAGGATTAGTCCCTGGTGCCTTATTTAGTTCATCCGGAGAGGTCATATTTTCCTGGATGATATAGATGGGTGTAGATGTTCTTCAGTGTCTGGACGTTGAAGTTAGGTATTTATTGTAGTCTTCACTGTCTGGCCTTATTTGTACCTGTCCTTCCTCGGAAGGCTTTCCAAATACTCTAATGGACTTGGGTGTTGTGATTTAAGCTGTATCTGCTTTAGGGGGCACCCCAAGCCCAGTAATGCTGTGGTTCTTGCAGACTTGTAGAGGTACCACCTTGGTAGTCTTGAATAAAATCTGGAAGAATTCTCTGGATTACCAGGCAGAGATTCTTGTTCTCTTCCCTTACTTTCTCCCAAACAAATGAAGTCTCTTTCTGCTGAGCTGCCTGGGGCTTGCAGCAGGGCAACACAAGTACCCTGTGGTCATCAACACTGGCACTGCACTGGGTCAGACCTGAAGCCAGCACAGCACTGAGTCTCACCCAAGGCCCGCCATAACCATTACCTGGCTACCGCTTATGTTTGCTCAGGGACCTAGGGCTCTACCATCAGCAGGTGGCAAAGCCAGCCCAGCTTCTGTCCTTCCCTTCAGGACAGCAAGTTCCCCCAAGTCCTCATGTAAGTCCAGAGGTTATCTCTAGGAGCTAGGGATCAATAAAAAACCTTAGAAGTCTACCTGGTGTTCTATTATACTGCAGCTGAGCTGGCCCTCAAATCATGAGACACGGTCATTCCCACTTCTCTCTTCCCTTTTCACAGGCAGAGGAGCCTCACCCTGTGGCCACCACCACCACCACCAAAGGCCCATAGGGACTACTGCCAGGCTACTGTCAATGTTCAGGTAAGATACAAGGGCTCTTCAGTCAGCATATGGTGAAGGCTGCCAGGCCTGGGACTCACCCTTCAGTAAGCTCCCCTCTGGCCCGGGGCAGGTCCAGAAATGCTGTCCAAGAGCCAAGGCCTGGCATCAGCGAACCCAAGAGCCCACTTGGTGTTTGAACCCATTATGGCCAAGCTGATACCTAAGATACAAGACAAAGTCCCCTTTATTTTTCCATCTGCTTTTCTCAAGCAGAGTCTCTCACTGTAGCCACTATAGCTGGGAATGTGCTGGGTCTCACCTGAAGCCAGCATGTCTCAGAGTCTCAGCCAAGGCCCATGGCATACTACGTGGTATCACTGCTATTCAGGGCCCAAGGGCCCTTTAGTCAGCACAGGATGGATCCTGCCAGGACTGGGTCCCTCCCTTCAAGGCAACAGGTTCCCCTCTAGCCCAGGCACGTGTCTAGAAATGTTATCCAGGAGCTAGGGCTTAGAATGGGGGCCTGACCAGTACCCTATCCTACTGTGGTTGAGGTGGTATCCAAGATGTAAGATAAAAGTCCTCTTTACTCTTCCTTCTCCTCTCCCCAAGCAGAAGGTAGGAGTCTCTTTTGGAGCTGCGAGCTGGGCTGCCTGGGCTTGGAGGAGGGGTGGCACAAGCACTCCCTTAGGTGTTCCAATTGATGTCTTAGTAAGTCATATGCCCCTAATTCCACTGGTGCCGAGCCCAGTTCAGCACTAGGACTTGCAGTCCTTTTGGCCTACACTGCCTTTTAAGTTTATTTAGGACCCCGGCACACCTCAGCCCACAGAGGCAAGGCTTGCCAGAACTCAAGTTCCAACCACTGTGATGGGCAATTCCCCAGCTAGGGCTGGTCTGAATACTCCATGTGTGGGCATCAGCTGAGTTCAGCCTGGTTTTGCTTCTTGCTGTTACAGTGCATTCAGTGAGAAGTCTCACAATTGCTACACTCCTCCTATCCCAAGCATACAAATTTCTCCACACCACACAGTCGCTGCATGGGGGATAGGGGAGAGGTGGTGTCAGCAATTCAAGACTGTCTTTCCTATCCTGTTCAGTGCTTCTTTGGGCAATATGAAGTTAAAACCAGGTTCTGTGAGTGCTCACCTGATTTTTGTTTCTTATGAAAGTGCTTTTTGTGTGTAGTTGTTAAATTTGGTGTTCCTATGGAGGGGGACATCCAGTGGAGCCTTCTAGTCCACCCACCATCTTGCTCTGTACCCCTAGATCTAAAATAAATACATTGACATGAAGTGTTAAGCCACAGATATGTGGAAAATGTATTTATGTCAAACATCCATTGCTTAATGTCAGATAAATTAGATATTCATTCTGACAATACTATGCTGATATCTTGATTTATTCTATTTACCATGCTGCTTTTACAGAAAAAAAATCCTAAGTGCCATTTTAGAAACCTAGAAATATGCAGGGAGATGGCAGAAAAATATTTCTAGATTCTTTTATTTCTGTATCTGAGGAGAAAAACACATGGTTTACTCTTTAAAGATTTTGAATTGGAAAACATATGCACATTCTCTTTTTTCCTATACCACTCTTAATTCTTATAACAAGAGGATCTCTAGTAAAGAGGGATTACATAAAACTAGTAGACTGCCTATAAAGGTGAGTCCCAGTTTCCAAACATTTGACTCTTCACTGCCTTCACCATCCACAGCTTATTATTAAGAAGATCTCCCCACAGTAAGAACCAAACTTTGTACTGATCACCACATAATTATAAAAGTATAATCACTCGTAAGAAAACATGGATTTATTCATAAGACGCAGACGTACAAATACAACAAATGTACATGGCATCTGAATCACAAAATTTCAGCAAAGAAATAATCTTTCATTGAAAGGCTAAAGAACAAAAATGATGAGAAATCTTAAGAAGGTTTCAGGATAAGCAATGCATAGTTTGTCTGCTCAGAAAAAAACTCAGTTCGAAAAAACAAACAAAATACACAAAATACAGGAAAATGGAAAGCTCTAAGCACTAAACGCAGGGAACTACTGATTTCTGATAGTTCAAGTTAACTACCATCTAGAAACAAATCTGGCATCTTAATAATCATGAGAATCTATAAATAGCTCTACCTTTTTCACATGGTAATCTCCTTATAATTGTATCAATACTATGTTCGAATATTATTCTCTCTTGAAGCTTTCTTTGGTTTCTCACTTAGTCACTCTATGTATTTCAATTTTTGCATCAATCATACTGAGGTTTTGGTTTTCATACAGTTCTTCCCTATCAGACTTTGAATTTCTTGATGTTTCTGTTTTCCTGTGTATTCTATTTGCTTATCACAGTTCCTGTCACACATATAATAAAAATTTTATAGATGAATGAAATGGATGGTATGTAGAACATATCAGAACAGACAGACAAAACAGACAGACAGCTGCCAATAATACTTAAGTAATAACAGAATGGGTCTGGGCTAATAAGAAAAAACAGAATCATCCATTCCAAAAAGAAGGATTTCCAAGGATGAGTAAATAGAGATTTGATTTTCTTTCTTATAGTTCAAAATATCTTTTTATGTTCAGTTAAAAACTTCTTTTGAAAGGCCCTAGAAGCATTGCCTCCCTCAACCCCAACCACCAGCAGAACCCCACCAAGCAATGAACACACGTGCTGCCCAGACTTCTGTTTCTAAATACCACTTCCAAATAAAAGAACCAGGACTCTCTGAAGACATATGTAACTCCAGACATGGAATACAGAAAGAATAAGTCTACCCTGAGCACTCTCGTGTCAGAAAGCAAGATATGCTCAAAGACCAGTAGGACCTATCAAGAGAACAAAGGACCAAGTTAAAAGGGGGGTTCCCACTGGCCACATTTGGGATAACTTGAGCATATTTTTTAAAAGTAATAGAGTATAACATATGGAATAAGTAAAAATTAATGGATACATAGAGATACTTAAGGGAGGAAAATGAGCTAAGGAAATGGGGTGGGGAAAGAAAATCTCTACTGAAGAATACCAGTAATAAATATAGAAGGAATGACGAAATTAGAAAATCACCAATTTGCAACCCCCAATGTAAAAGCTAATTCAGGCAAAAATCACCAATGTATGCTAAGGCCATTAGGTGAAAAGTTGTTAAAAACATTATATGCTCATGGTGCCTAAGTATCACCTCACAGATTACTTGGCAACACAAACGGGAAAATGTATCTTTAAAATGGAGACCTGGCTGTCACCACCTTAAAAAAGTCATTAAACTTAACATTACTGATAACAGGAGGACAACCTGATATTATGTAATTCATGAGATGACAAGATAGCAAATAAACATCATTACCTATGAAATATTCTCTTCAAAAATGTTTAATCCAATCCAATCAAATCTCTAGATCAGCTTTATTATCCTGTGGATTTCTTTTACAGTCTGGTAAAGTCTATGGATGCCTTCTTAGAATAATGTTTTTAAATGCATAAAACACACAACACTACAATGGACAATTATACTGAAATACAGCTACAATAATAATTGTTTAAATTATAACATAGTAATATTATTTCTTCCTTTTGAGACAGGGTCTCACTCTGTCACCCAGGCTGGAGTGCAGTGACATAATCACAGCTCACTGCAATCTCAACCTCCTGGGTGCAAGTGATCCTCCCACCTCAGCCTCCTGAGTAGCTGGGACCACGGGTGCACGCTACCACACCTGGCTAATTTTTGTATTTTTGTAGAGACGAGGTCTCACTATGTTGTCCAGGCTGGTCCTGAACTCCTGGGCTCAGGCAGTCCTCCCACATCAGCCTTCCAAAGTGCTGGTATTACAGGCATGAGCTACCATGCCCAGTCTACTGTTGCTTAACACGAATCTAGTAACTACCTTAATTTATAGGCAATAAATGAGCATACATTAAATCTTAAGATATCTGCAGCAATTGAATGTGATATGAGAATACCTGAGATTTCTATTGGTGACAAAGCTACAGGTACTGTAAATGTACTGTCCATACTGTATCCATGAAGGGTTTCTTATATTCCTAATTAAAGGAAATGCTAAAATCCAGTTAGGGCAGAGTTTTTCAATCTTGACACTACTGACATTTTGAATGGGATAATTCTGTTATCAGGGACTCTTTTGTATCCACCCAGCTGTGACAATCAAAAATGTCTCCAGACATTGCCAAATGTCCTAGGGTTGGGGAAGGAGAAGACAAACTCGCCCCGGTTGAGAACCACTGAGTTAGAGATAAGTTAAAATAAAGATGTAATTTTTTCCCCATCTAAAGTTCACAGATTCCCTGAATTCTACAGACCCTACAAGAGTCTGTGAACTCAAGGTTCAGTACCCTTGCTCTAGACCTACCTTTGAGTTTACAGTAAATAGAAGGAAGCAGGATAGTAAGGTTTAAACCACCATATACGAGGAAACAATGAGACAAATTAAGAGTATGAGATAGTCTATTAAGAAATTGGCTTGGATACTTAGTCATTTTAAAAAGGTGGGAAACTACTCTAGACTAAAATAAATTATGTGATTACTTACCTGCTTGTTTCCTATCTCTCTCACTTTACTGTAAACTTACTTACTTATATTTGTTTCATTCACTTTCCTATACCACACCCAATACAAAGTCTAAGCATTCAATAAACTGCATGACTATTAAATGAATGAATGAGCAAATGAATGGATATCACAGAAAGTGGGTAAGACACATAAGCCACTAACACAATACCTCAAAAGGTTCACATACATTTCAAATAATCTAAAAATATAAATCCAAAATATATTTCCTTGTTTGTATAACATTACTTGACTTTCTGAAATTTGGTTCTAGATCTCCACCTTCCTTGTAAAACGATATACTAGTTAAGAGTATTGGCCATACAATGAGTTAGATCACTGTCATTTAGTTGTGTGACAACTGTCTTACCTTCCTAAGTCTCAGTTTCCTAATTTGTAAAATGGGACAGAGCAGTATCTTCCTCATAGGAATGTCATAAGATTTAAATGAAATAACTTATGTAAGTTCATAGCATAATACTTGGTACATAGTAGACATTCAATAAATAATTGCAACAACTATTATTATAAACTTTTTTTTTTTTTTTGAGACAGAGTCTTGCTCTGTGGCCACGCTAGAGTGCAGTGGCGCAATCTCGGCTCACTGCAACCTCCGCCTCCCAGGTTTAAGCCATTCTCCTGCCTCAGCCTCCTGAGTAGCTGGGACTACAGGTGCATGCCACCACGCCCAGCTAATTTCTGTAATTTTAGTAGAGACAGGGTTTCGCCATATTGGTCAGGTTAGTCTTGAACTCCTGACCTCAGGTGATCCACCCACCTTGGCCTCCCAAAGTGCTGGGATTACAGGCGTGAGCCACCCCGCCCGGCAAACATCTTACTTTTTAAATGGTCAGCAAACATTAACATTTCAACTGTGCCATGCAAAATTTTAAAATAAATGCAAACTTTAGGATCCTGAGCCTCCTCTTCTGGCGTCCTTTTCTTTGCTTGAGCATTCCTAATCCTGGAGAGAGAGGTGGTGGGTAGGAGGAAGTAGAGGGAAAACAGCAATAACAAACTAAACCAATATGGGCAGACATAACTTACTTTCAGAAAAGTCACCAAAGCATATAAAAATGATCCTCATTGCCATGCCACTAAAGGGGGTAAAAAGAATATTGGAAAGTGATAATGAAGCTAGAAAATATGGTGGCCTAGAACATAAGCAACTTTGATGACAAAAACTGTGCCCGTGGGAGAGAAGAGAGACGAGGAGGTGGTAGGGGAGTGACTGGAAATAATGGTTTGGAAGACATCTGAGTATAGGTCAAAGTTAAATCCATGGAAGTAGAGTAGACAAGATAAAAATGACAATTTCTGAGTTAGACAAGACTTTAAAAGAGTATCTGACTCGACTTTCTACTTCATATATAAATCCTTTCTACAAGGGGTCTTTTTGCCTCTACTTGAAAACTTCGATAATGAAGAATTAACTACTTTAAAAGCAGAGTACTACTGTAAAACAACCATAATTACTTTGGAGAAAAAAAATTCTTGTAGTGAACAGAATCCTGCTTCCCTGAATTTTCCATTACTGCTTCTAGTTCAATTACATTACAGGAATGAATTAGTAGATAACTACAGATAGTCACAGGAAAGTGGTATTACAAGTGGAGAAAGTGCCAAAGAAGAGAGCTAATGAAAGCTCTGAGCAAGGGGTAGGGCAAATATGTTTAGAGGAAAAGACAAAGGCAATCAGAAATACCATCCTTACACAGGGAAGATGTGTCAGGAAGTAAAGTGCGAACAGTAAGTACCATCAACATGCTGCAAAGAGATCAAGGAGATTACTAACTTTAGAAAGGATACTGGATTAAGAACAGTTTCAGGACAGTGGTTAGGGAAGAAGGCATCCCACTGAGGTTAAGATGTAAGTGATGAACTAATAAAGGCAACAATATCAACATCTCTTTGGTGGTAAAAGGAAAAAAATAAAAAGAACAAGAGTTGAGCAAGAATCTTTTAGGCTATTGGAGACCTGAGCATATTTGTAGGCAAACAGCAAGAAGCCAATTGAAGGGTGAGATTAAAGAGGAACAAGAGGCCGGGTGCAGTGGCTCATGTCTGTAATCCCAGCACTTTGGGAGGACGAGGTGGGTAGATCACCTGAGGTCAGGAGTTCAAGATCAGCCTAGCCAACGTGGTGAAACCCCATCTCTACAAAAAATACGAAAAATTAGCCAGGCATGGTGGCGGACACCTGTAATCCCAGCTACTCGGGAGGTTGAGGCACAAGAATCGCTTGAACCTGGGAGGCAGAGGTTGCAATGAGCCAAGATCACGCCACTGAACTCCAGCCTGGGTGACAGAGTGTGACTCTGTCTCAAAAAAAAAAAAAAAGGAGCAAGTAAGTGGTGGAGAAAGGAGATGGTCAGAGTTACATACACACAGGAATGGGGTGAGAGGGGATGAGAAAAGGAGAGGCAAAGTGAGAAAGAAAAAATATCAAGCCCAGAGACTATAAGGCACCTCAGGTTTATGCCACACCTTGAGAAAGACAGGACTTTGTCAGGCAACAGTGAGAAAATAAGCAGGCTGACCTAGAAAAGTTGCCTCACATCCTACTCCTGTGCCCAGTGTGTGAGTGGGAGGAGGAGTGGAAATCAGCTGGGACGGCAGGCTCTGAAGGTTCTGTGAAGTGCTAGATCAAGAGCATGTAAAAATATGCTATCAATGAAAGAAGGAAGGATGACAGGGAAGAATGAAATGGAAAGACAAGAAGAATTGCATCATCACTAATATCTGACTATACAGTCAAATACAGTGAACACTATACAGTTCATAATAGCTTACTTTCAGATGTTTTTGTTCATCTTCAAAATAACCTAGTAAGAAAAATATTTCTGAATGAATCAATGATCTCCATTATATGAATGAAGAAACAAGTTCAAGAGTAACTTGATTTCAGACCATTTAGTGAGTTAACTGTGAAGAGGGAATCTGAATTCAGATTTTCTGATTCTAAGTTCCATGCCTCTGTCTCTGCACCAATAAAAAAATTTTTAATTATGTCACTACTCCTTCCCACCCATTTCAGGCACCTGGTGCTTTCCTTTTCAGTCTTTGTCTCCTGATCAGATCAATGACTGAACCAATATTTACTCTCATAACTATTACCTATGTCCATCATCTATTGAATGATAGAAATAATTAACATCTAATTGTGACAATTTTGTAAGACCAAGACTATTCCAAAAGGAAAAAGACATATTTTCTTTTCTTTTTTTTGAGATGGAGTCTCGCTGTGTTGCCCAGGCTGGAGTACAGTGGTAAGATCTCAGTTCACAACAACCTCCGCCTCCCGGGTTCAAGCAATTCTCCTGCCTCAGCCTCCTGAGTAGCTAAGACTACAGGCACCTGGCACCATGCCCGGCAAATCTTTGTATTTTTAGTACAGATGGGGTTTCACCATGTTGCCCAGGCTGGTCTCAAACTCCTGACCTCAGGTGATCCACCTGCCTCAGCCTCCCAAAGTGCTGGGATTACAGGCGTGAGCCACCATGCCCAGCCTACATTTTCATAAGTGTAATTTACTGCATTTTTCTTACCAAAGGAATAATTCTGCACCTGTAATGTGGGATAAATATACTACTTTGGTGCATCATTTTAGCACTTTCAAGAAAGTCTGAGCCCAAGAAGTTGAGGCTGCAGTGAGCTGTGATGGCGTCACTGCACTATGACCAAGGCAATGGAGAGAGGCTATCTCAACAACAACTTCTGAATTCCATATAATTGAGCCTTTTTTTTTTTTTTTTGAGACAGTCTCGCTCTGTCACTCAGGCTGGAGTGCAGTGGCATGATCTCGGCTCACTGCAACCTCCTGCTTCTGGATTCAACTGATTCTCTTGCCTCAGCCTCCCAAGAAAGTGGGACTACAAGCGCCCGTCACCTTGCCTGGCTAATTTTCGTATTTTCAGTAGAGACGAAGTTTCACCATGTTGGCCAGGCTGGTCTCAAACTACTGACCTCAGGTGATCCACTCGCCTCGGCCTCCCAAAGTGCTGGCATTACAGGCATGAGCCACCGTGCCTGGCCCCAAATAATTGACTTATAAATGAGCTTTTTTAAAAAAAGTCTATTTATAATTTGAGAAAACATAGATAAAATGGAATTTCTTTTTCATATTGGAGCTGGACAGAGCTTTTTTGACATAATTTTGATACAATTTTGGACCTAATTTTTTTAAAAGTCCATAATTGACTGTTTTTTAAAAGCAAACAAAAAAATCTCAAATTTCATTTCTCCAAATTTAAAGTATTGATAATATGCAAGAAAAACTTAACCATACTGTAATGTCCTACCAAAGACCAGTTTGACAGAACTCAGGAGTTTATGTTACCATAGCGAAAACTCTGCCCCCTCCTTTCTCCACCATCTTTTCTTATTCCTATTTAATCTCATCCTTCAGCTGGTTTCTTGCTGTTTTCCTACAAAATACATCAAATATCTCATATTCTAAGAAGTATTTTCCACAACATTTTTGAAATGTAAGAGCCAATTTCTGGTAAATGGTATAGTTAAGTTTTTCATACTACCTATACACAAATAGCAATATACTTCTACACTATTTAAGATTTATCATTTGACAAAATCTAGTTTAATCATAATTTTTTAAAATCCTTAAATTTTTTAAATGCATATCACATATATTATTGCTCACAAAAATCTCAGTATTGAAGGTACAATTTAAACATACTCTCAAGAAATACTAACATTGGGGCTGTCATACAAATAAGTACTTCTATAGTCCTCTTGAGCATTAAAGAAGTATGGAAGAGGCTTAAGGAACCCAGAAAATAAGAACAAAGTTGTAGTAATCTAATTTGCTTTTTCTTTACATCCTTATATGGCATTTATGAGATCCTGTGCTTTGCAGGAAACTCTGAATGCATGCGCTTCCTAAAGTTGCTTATTTACTTTTTATTTAGTGACAAGAAACAATAAGAGATAATATTGACTAGGAGGATAAAAATTATAACAATTTGTAATGTTAAATTTAAATATTTTTAAATGGCTTATAAAACAAATGCTATTTCATGTGACATCTTTATCAGGAAGAAAAATCATAAATATCCTCATAAAATATATAATTTTTAAGTCTAGATATTATTCCAAATAAAAGCAATGTCTTTTTTCCCCCAGCACTCAGAGAATTATAACATTATAGCAGCCATTAAAATTAAGGGGAGGCCGGGTGCGGTGGCTCATGCCTGTAATCCCAGCACTTTGAGAGGCTGAGGCAGGCAGGTCACAAGGACAAGAGATCCAGACCATCATGGCCAAAATGGTGAAACCCTGTCTCTACTAAAATACAAAAAGTTAGCCAGGCATGGTGGTGCATGCCTGTAGTCCCAGCTACTCGGGAGGCTGAGGCAGAGGAATCGCTTGAACACAGAAGGGGGAGGTTGCAGTGAGCCGTGATTACACCATTGCACTCCAGCTTAGCAACAGAGACAGACTCCGTCTCAAAAGAAAAAAAAAAATTAAGGGTCACAGGCCTGGAATATGAATAAACTATAGTAAGATAAAATCTGTCTCTAGCATGTAAAAATTCCAACAACAAAAAAAAATAGCTTGGATGCTTTCTTACTCCTTTGCGCCATTGACATGACTGTATTACTAGTGAAATTTTTGTCAGTCAAAATGAACCATATTAGACACTGGTATTCTCTTCTTGGTGTCCCAGCCAAATATCAGCAAGACAATCTTAAAATCACTCATTCAGAGGTACTGAAGAATAAATATGTCTCAAATATATAAACTATTAGACACTTATTAAGTAACAAAGATGATGCTTTCAAGGAATTTTCATTTTAGGGAAAATAAAGCAAAATAGCTAAGAAACATCTGCAATAAGTCAGTAAATAGTTCACAAATAAAAATATTAAATGTTAGTTTAAGGGAAAAGTAAATACAGGGTTTATGATTACTATAACCTCAAACAAACAATAAATTAGTATTTTAATTAATCACTCCTTGGCATTACCCTTACATCCCTCACCACTGGTTGGGTATCTTAGCCCTGTTTTACTTTACTAACTTCATTACTTAGCCTACATCCCCATTACTTCATCTCCCTTGCATCTCTCCTCCCTCATCCACCTTCAATACAATCTGTCTTTGCTTTTCTCCTGGTTGCAGAACACTGCCAGAAAAAAAACAGTAAAATAAGCTGATTACAAATTTATGAGTTTCAATCTCAGATGAGCCTCTGATGCTGTTCAGCAATTCTTTCACTTATTTATCTTGAAACACTTCTCTTCTCCATTCCCCACAATATGTGTAACAGTTTCATCACTTTCCTCAAGTCCCCTAGCCTACTTCCAACAACCCAAGGCTCAAAAAGTAACTGTTAAAAAAAAAAGTCCCCAGATGTAGTTTTTTCCCTCCATATCCAAATGTACCTAATTCTCATCTATACACAACTCTTAACTTTCTGAGATAGAGTATAGGTGTCTACTCTTTTCCAGAGTTAATCCCCCAACAGCTGTTTTTGATCTTACCTCTTCCTGCTTCATCTGAGACCTTTTTCTATTAGTTATTCCCCAATTCTATCTTTAATCTCTTCATCAGCCCATCCAAAAAAAAAAAAAAAAGTTCAAGCACCAAATGAAGGCCCCTTCCCTCCTCCCTGCCTCCTCCAGCTACTACTTCTCACCTCCCCTTCACTGGCAAACCTCTATTCTCTTTTTGGTCTACCTCCTTAGCTGTCTTCCATCTTCACCATTTACTTGACTCCAGAAAAGGTTAGGAATGACCTGATTTCTACATTCAGTGGCCTATATTCAGAATTTATCTAACCCGACCTCAAGGCCCTGAAAAAGTCAAAGAAGGTAATAAAAGTAGAAGGAAATAAAAGTAGAAGGAGCAAAAAAGAAAAGTCACCATTGCAAAAGTAGAAGGAATGCACTATCGCAAAAAGAAGGAATGCAAAAGTAGAAGGAATGCAAAAGAAAAGTCACCATTTGTAATCCTCCAACATAATGACTGATTCAAGCAAGGATCATTAATGGATACCAAAATCACTGGTTAAAGGTTTGTCAGGGAATAGGATATTTACATGGCTATTATAAGTATCCTCTATAAATTATTTATTAAATAGTAGAGAGATCTGTCAGTCCCACCTTTACCAAGTGATCAAACTTGCATTACCAATACAGTGATAGCCTGAAATCATGTGCCTCCTGATGTAATACAGCAGAAATACACATTATCTGTGTGATGGTCTCACCAGAAATGTCTGACTAGAATCTAATCATGAGGAACAGACCAATTCAGAATGTGGAACATGCTCCAGGACATATGGTCTCTACTTCTCAACGGATAAACCTAAAGAAGAGAGGAAGGCGGTAGGACTAGTCCAGATTGGGGGAGACTTAAAGAGACATGCCAGCCAAATGCGATGCATTAACCTTGAATGAATCCTGCATTTGAGGGGGGAAAAAGCTATAAAGATTTTTGGGACAAATGGGAAGATTTAAGTATAGAGTATATGTCAAATAATGTTATTAAGTAAATGCTGATATATATATATCTATCTATCTATATATATATATAGATAGATAGATATATATATAAGACATATATAATACCAATCAATACCACATTACTTATTCTGAATATTGTGTGCAACTATTCCACCCTCAAATTACCCCATAAAAATCTTACTGAATAGGCCGGGCGCGGTGGCTCACGCTTGTAATCCCAGCACTTTGGGAGGCCGAGGCGGGTGGATCACGAGGTCAGGAGATCGAGACCACGGTGAAACCCCGTCTCTACTAAAAATACAAAAAATTAGCCGGGCGTGGTGGCGGGCGCCTGTAGTCCCAGCTACTCGGAGAGGCTGAGGCAGGAGAATGGCATGAAGTGACCGAGATGGCCATGCTCCAGCCTGGAACAGAGCAAGATCCGTCTCAAAAAAAAATCTTACTGAATAGCTGGGCCTTTGACCACCTCTACCCTTATTTTTATATGATTGTGAAAGAAAGGTGACCAGTTAACAGAATTCTAAGAAATTGGCCGGGCGCGGTGGCTCACACCTGTAATCCCAACACTTTGGGAGGCCGAGGCAGGTGGATCACAAGGTCAGGAGTTCGAGACCAGTCTGACCAACATGGCGAAACCCTATCTCCACTTAAAATAGAAAAATTTGCCGGGCGTAGTGACACACACCTGTAATCCCAGCTACTCAGGAGGCTGAGGCAGGAGAATCGCTTGAACCCAGGATGTGAAGGTTGCAGTGAGCTGAGATTGCACCACTGCACTCCAGCCTGGGTGACAGAGTGAGACTCTGTCTCAAAAAATAATAATAATAATAAAATTGTAAGAAATTATATTTTCACCCATTCATTTCATGCATTTTAATTAATTCAACTCTAAACGCTACAGCATAACTGTGGACTACTGGACATACAGAAAAATCAAAGTGACTTTTTTGCATAGAAAGATGAAAAATAATTTTAAAAGAAATCTAGAAAGAAATGAGATTTTACAAATGGCGAGTGGGCTTACAACCCCTATTTCTTCAGTTAAATCCTCACATCTGAAGAATAATTACCACTGGTAGAAAAACCCTTCAAATACACAGGAAGGCAGGCATAGTAAATGAAGATGAAAGGATTATTCCCCAAAAGGGAATTAATCCAAATAATGGTAGCATACTCTTAAAAACACTAAAACTTTTTATATAAGTCACTTCCAAAATTTTAACTCTGAAATAAAATATATATTTTCAAGTCTTCTCAGATAGCATATTTGAAAACAAGGTAATCTTTTCTTAATAAGTTAGTTTCACCATTATAATAATCAGTTATTTTACTGTGCTATAACGGTGATACTCTCAGGTGCTACAGAAGGAAGTCAGTTTGCCCCTATATTAAGGAGTTTCAGATTATAGTGATATACTAGTTATTTACCAGTTTGTTATCAATATTTGTATTTAGTGCTTCTCTCCTCCCTAGAGAGGCTGTCAGCCATCACTATTCTCCGCCTTACTATCTATATTCCTGCCTTTGACAACCTCTATATTGCTTCCTAATTTGATTCTTCTGAAGTGAATAACTCTTCTACAGTATGTTATAGTTGACACAGCATCTTAATACATATTACCTCATTTAATAATTCTTACAACAGCCTTGTAATACATGGATTATCACTACCCCTATTTTATAGATGAGAAAACTGAGGCTCAGAAAGAATAACTTGAGTAACTTATCCATAAGGTATGGATGATAAATAGCAAAAGTGATCTCAACTGTCAATTACCTTCTTTCATCAACAAATTAAGCTTGTTAAAAACATTAAATAATAGTCTAAAGCAGAGTTCACAGGGGAAAAAAAGAGATTCATTATAAGCTTTGAATTTTTCTGGACATTCACAACATACATACATACATACATTAAGTTAAACACTTAGCTTACTTCTCCTTTCTTGGTAGTTGAAGCTGCCTGGAAAAAAAAATCACTTCTGGATAAAAAAGATATGACTATATTCTATTTACAATTTCAAAAACATATGCAAAAACAACAATTCAAAACAATAGTAGTCCAAATTTGCAGTAAATTAAGTCTATTTTTAGGAAAAAAAGGGTTTTTTTCAGATTTGAAGACAACCTAAACATACGAAAGAGTATCTGCATTATGTCATGAACAGATTTCCTTTTATTTTTCCCTCAATTCCTCTTCTTGCAAAGAAATATAGTTAGTTGCTAGAGGATCTAAGGTGTTAATCTAATTCACCAAACATCGCCCACTGAGACTATTCTCCCACCTGGTAGGAATCAAAAACACTAGGTCCTTAACAGAAATCGTGCAACCCGTAGGTTTACAATGGTACCATTGACATTTTGAACTGGATAATTTCTTGCATAAGTGGATGCGGTATGTCCTGTGCATTGTAGGGTATTTAGCAACATCCCTGGCCAATAGCATTTCCTTCAGCTGTGACAACCAAAAATGTCTCTAGACACTGCCAAATTTCCCTTGGAGGTCAAAACCATCCTTGCAGAGCCATTGTTTTAGATGTTAGGGCACTGGATATTTGAAAAAGGAAACCTCCAACTGGCCCTGTTAATTATAATTTTTTTAAATTTGGATTTAAAAAAAATAAGACATTAATAGTACAAGAAGATACCTAAATAATACATTTGCTATCCTTCCTTACGTTAAAGCATTTTTAGAGGATTTTGCAACATGGGTTTCATCAGTGTAGCTACATACAGTCACCCACTTTTCCCCCAAAGTTGGGGGAATGTCTAGTTCTTTCTCAGCTCTGCTAGCAAAATGTCAAATACATACATATATACAAGAATCTAAACAATTCTAACTTCCAAAGTCCCATTTCTTGCTTTATATGGCCACGGTGTGGTTCTCGAGCCACGCATCCTAGAGATTCAAGCTTCTCATCTCCATGTTTCCTCATCTGGTTGCTGCCAACTAATAGCGAGATAAGCAGGAAGTAAGCTGATGACCTTTAAGATCTTTTCCAACCCTGATATTCTAATATTCAATGACAAAAATGCCCACTTTTACTTATTGATTCCGAGCTGACCAAACCACCTCTTGAGGTTGCTGAAGCCATTCATGCCTTCTTTCTCCAACTTTATGCTGAATACAACCAAAAAGTGTATCAGTTATTTACAACATCACTTTTAATATTGGTGATCAGTTGCTTATTCCCTAGCTCAAATAAAAAATTTTAACATGTACACTAATTTTAAAGGAAAAGCTTTTCAAGAAGCTATGAGCCAACAGCATTATATGAAAGGCCCACATTAGGCCAATATTGAGACAGAAAGTAGACTAGTGGTTGCCTAAAGCTGAGGGTGGGGTGAAGAGAATGGGGAGTAACTGTTAATGGATAAAGGTTTTTTGAGGGAATGATGAAAATGTTCTAAAATTAGATTATGGTGATGGTTGCACAATTATTTAAAAATCACTGAATTGTACTTTTTTATTTTTTTTTTGAGATGGAGTCTCGTTCTGTCACCCAGGCTGGAGTGCAGTGGTGCTATCTCGGCTCACTGCAACCTCCACCTCCCAGGTTCAAGTGATTCTCCAGCCTTGGCCTCCCCAGTAGCTGGGATGACAGGCGCTTGCCCCCATGCCCAGCTAATTTTTATATTTTTAGTAGAGACGGGGTTTCACCATGTTGGCTAGGCTGGTCTCGAACTCTGGACCTCAGGTGATCTACCTGCCTAGGCTTCCCAAAGTGCTGGGATTACAGGTGTGAGCCACCGAACCCGGCCAAGTTGTACATCTTCAATGGGCGTATTTTATGGTATGTTAATTTTATCTCAATAAAGCCGTTTTTTAAAAGCAAAGAGCAGGAAAAAGGAATTGTAATCAACTTTTGTTGATTTAAAAAAAAAAAAAAAAAGGTGTGATGGGCCGGGGCAGTGGCTCACACCTCTAATCCCAGCACTCTGGGAGGCCGAGGCCAGTGGATCACAAGGTCAGGAGTTCAAGACCAGCGTGGCTAATATGGTGAAACCCCGTCTCTACTAAAAATACAAAAATTAGCCAGGCGTGGGCGCACCTGTAGTCCCAGCTACTCAGGAGACTGAGGCAGGAGAATCACTTGAAGCCGGTAGGAGGAGGTTGGGGTGAGCCAAGATAGTGCCACTGCACTCCAGCCTGGGGGACAGAGCAAGACCCCGTCTCAAAAAAAAAAAAAAAAAAAAAAAGGGTGTGATGAAGAAATTCTGCGAAATTTGCCGTTTCATGGGCTATATAGGAA
This sequence comes from Hylobates moloch, assembly GCF_009828535.3. Classification (NCBI taxonomy): domain Eukaryota; kingdom Metazoa; phylum Chordata; class Mammalia; order Primates; family Hylobatidae; genus Hylobates; species Hylobates moloch. Next base: position 60,729,601 of record NW_026652290.1, on the reverse strand, counting down.
TTGACTTTAATTCTGACACAAAAAATTATCTTATCCAGAAATAAATTTTAACTTTCCAGAAAATATAAACATATGCAAAAGTAATCACCTTTTCCTAGTAAACTTTTAGCATTAAATTCTAATTTCAAAAACACTTCAGAAAGCCAAATGCTGTAGTAACAATACTTCTACAAGAACAAAATATACGAATATCAACAACAAAACAGTCTTCACGATTTGGTTGTGATGCATTCTTTATTTTAAAAACCCATTAAAACATTTTTCATTTATTTAAAAAGTGATCCTCGCACTGCCTCTTAGATTGGTAGTGTAATAATTCTTAAGTTATCAGAACATAACTTAAAAATAGCCAAATTACAATAAAATCGCAAACATCTACTGTCCCAAACAACTATCAATTACACCTACTGATAACCTATTATGAGCAATGATGAGCACTATGAACCATCAACATCCATTTCTAGGAAATCCGATTCTGACTACACTACAAATACAGTCAAATCCCATCATTCCCTCTGTTCCATCATTTAACTGCTTAGAAATCATTTAGGCTCTGAAGGTGCTTTTTCCAATTAGAACTCCCCTTCGGATTTATAAAAGTGAATGTACATCAAAATCTGCAGTTTAGGTTATCGCAGTAATATTTCTCAGTATACTACAAGTAATTTATCATGGTATTATTTACAGGCGTTTAGTATTAAGACTGCCCTTGATTTGACAAATCAGAAATACAGCCAATTAAAAACAAAAACAGTTCAAACATTCTTCGAAAGTAAGAGCCTCAATACAGACCAAAAAATAAAGCTGGTTAGAAGAAAAAAAATTTTTTTTGCAACGCCGGTCAGTCAAAATGCTAAAAATACCATCTTGAACTCATGAACAGACCAAATGGCTAATTATAATTGGCAAGCCAAAGTTCCCAAGTCAACGACGGGAGAGCAGAGACGGCAGGGAGGGCCTGCCCTGTCTGTCTATGCAGAGATGGAAGGAGGCAGAACTGAAGAAAATTAATTATTGAACAAATTATTTCAAGCTACATTGCCAAAATGCAAAATACTGAGTAACTCTTTGGGTTAGCCTTCCCCAGAGAGAAAAACAAACAAATGTTTAAACGATTCCAGTAGAATCCAATAGGACTAAGGGCCTGGCTGGAAAAAGAAAGGGAAAGTTTGGGGGCAGCGTCTAAGGGGGTGATGGAAGTTCCAGAGCTGGGATCCCGGAAAGAGAAGAGAGGGGCGAGAGCGGCGTTTGCGGTCGCCGACAGGAGGTAGAGAACACAGCGCCAGCCCCGATCCCGGAGGGAGAGTGAAAAGGAAAAAAAAAAGGAGGTGGCGGAGAGGAGCAAGGAAGCTTCAGCGCCGGTCAGCTGTGACCGAAACTCCGTCCGCTTGGGGCTGGGGAGGAGAGCCGAGGGGGTGGGGTCTCGGTCCCTCTCTCCGCAGTAGGTCGGGGTGAGAGTGGGCCGCGACGCGCGGGGGGCCGCGGGGCACACCTACCTGCGGGTCCCGGGGCAGCCGCCCTGAGCGAGGCCTAGTGCATCGCCGCCGCCTCCAGCCCTCCACGTCGCACCGAGGCTGCTGCTCCACGGCCGCCGCCGCCCGGCGCCCGGCCGGGCCCGAGCCCGGCTTCCCGCCCCCGCCCCGCGCCCGCTGGCCAGTCGGCCCGGGGAGCACAGGGCCGCCCTCTCGAGCCCAACTCCACTCAGGGGTGAGAGGCGGCAGCGGCGGCTCCCTCACGTCTCTCCCGGGTGTCCTGTCAGCCAGCAGTTTCCCCCGGGTCCGCAGCGCCGCCTCCGCCGCTGCTGCCACCGCCTCTCCCACATCCCCGGCCTCCAGGGGAGCCGCCGCCGCCGCGCCACGACCACTGCTTCTAGCGCTTCTGCTCCCGGCGCCACTGCTTTCCCTCACCCCGCCCAGCCGGCTCGGCCCGGTCGGGTGCGGGGAGACAGCGCCGGAGGCCGCCGCAGCCCCCAGCCCACAATCCACCGCGCGGCTCCGCCGGGGCGGGAGGGCCGCGGCCCGGGCCGCGGGGAGCGCCCGCCGCCTGGGGAAAGCGGCCTTGGCGCAGGCCGGCGTGCCAGTCGCAGGCGCAGCCAGAGTTCTCTCGGGGCGGGGAATACACCGCGTAGGCTCCCCTGCGCCTCCTCTAATAGTCCTACACGCGGACAGAAATCCACGCTGAATTCCACTTTCCCCACCACCATTCCCCCCAACTCCCAGTTTTCAGGAACAGCCAGAAAACCTCTTGCCGCCTTCCCCGGGACTGGGACGCGACCCCTCCAGCGTAGCCCTCGCCACCTCCAAGACCAACCGACTCGAAACATCCCTAAATCACCCGGGACCTATTAAAGCAAATACTTCCACGAGATTCCACCTCTCCCCGCCCCCCCGCCTTCGAAGTAAATGCTTTTCAGCCGTTCCCAAGTAAATGCCCTTCCAAAGGTTAAAGGTCACCCCTCCGCAACAAACCAATTCTCTCTATTGAGGCCTTTTCCCCATCCAGTCCTCCCCTCCAAGTCTTCCCCAAGTTCCAGGCCTTCCTCCCAGGCACTGTAATCAGTTATTCCTGTTACTTTACTGAGATACTTGGAGTGTGTATGATAATTAATACCTTCTAATTCTGACTTCAGCCTGGTTTCACAGGACTTGCAACTTTAAACCAATAAAACACAGTCCACAAGAAAGGGAAGGTCTTGGTATATAAATATATACACACACACACATATATATATATATATATACATTTTAGGAAGAAAAAGGTCCTCAATCATTTGAGTGCTTGTGGCTTAATTTTGGGAAGATTTTATTCAATTTTGAAATTCTTGCCTAAAAATAAATTTCAAGCATTTATAAGACATAGTATGTTTTAACAAATCAAAAGTGAAAATGTAACTCTTATAGTTGGGTTGAAAAAAAAGTTGATCCAAGTTTCACTTCTAAGAAGTCACTTTGAAAATTGCAAACATAACTTTTTTTTTTTTTTTTTTTTTTTGAGACGGAGCCTTGCTTTGTCGCCCAGGCTGGAGTGCAGTGGCACAATCTCGGCTCACTGCAAGCTCTGCCTCGCGGGTTCACGCCATTCTCCTGCCTCAGCCTCCGGAGTAGCTAGGACTACAGGCGCCCGCCACCACACCCGGCTGATTTTTTTTTGTATTTTTAGTAGTGACGGGGTTTCACCGTGGTCTCGATCTCCTGACCTCGTGATCCACCCGCCACGGCCTCCCAAAGTGCTGGGATTACAAGTGTGAGCCACCACGCCTGGCCAAACATAACTTTTATGAAATAATATTTTCCCCACCAAAGAGCTAAAGTTGGGGGAAGAGGACAAAAAGTAAGGAAGCATCAAAAATAGTTGAGAGAAAATTCTTACATTATATTTTTCTAAGTTCAATCCTCTACAATTATGTAATAAAGTGAGAAAATCATTCCCCAATATGAAATAAATTTAACTATAAAATAGTGAAGTCCTCTTAAATCCCTGATCGCTTATAAAACCAGATGAGTTTACATAGAAGCAGAGTAGAACGGTGGTTACCAAAGACTGGGGGGTAAAGGGTGATGAGGAAAGGGGAAATGTGGGTCAAAGCGTATAAAGTTTCAGGTAGGAGGAATAAATTTTAGTGATCTATTGCACAGCATGATGACTACAGTTAACAACAATGTATTTAATATTCCAGAATAGCTAAAAGAGTACTTTTTTTGTTTGGTTTTGTTGAGACTGTGTCTGGCTCTGTCGCCCAGGCCGGAGTGCAGTGGCATGATCTCGGCTCACTGCAACCTCGGCCTCCCAGGCTGAAGCAATTCTCCTGCCTCAGCCTCCCGAGCAGCTGGGACTACAGGCGCGCACCACCACGCCCAGCTAATTTTTGTATTTTTAGTAGAGACGGGGTTTCACCATATTACCAGGCTGGTCTCCAGCTCCTGACCTCGTGATCCACCTGCCTCAGCCTCCCAAAGTGCTGGGATTACAGGCGTGAGCCACCATGCCTGGCCAAGAGTACCTTTTAAATGTTCTCACCATAAAAAAAATAAGCTGGGTACAGTGGCCCACACTTGTAGTCTCAGCTGAAGTGGAAGGATGCCTTGAAACTAGCAGTTTGAGTCCAGCCTGGACAACATAGCCAGACACCATCTCTTAAAAAAAAAAAAAGTAGATGAGGTGAAAGATATGTTAATTAGCTTGGTTTAGTTATTCCACAGTGTGTACCTATATCAAAACATCACATTGGATCCTATAAATATATATAATTATTATTTTTCAATTTAAAAATTTTTTATTAAAAAAGATGTGTTCGGGCGGATCATGAGGTCAGGAGATCGAGACCACGGTGAAACCCCGTCTCTACTAAAAATACAAAAAATTAGCCAGGCGTGGTGGCGGGCGCCTGTCGTCCCAGCTACTCGGAGAGGCTGAGGCAGGAGAATGGCGTGAACCCGAGAGGCGGAGCTTGCAGTGAACCGAGATTGCGCCACTGCACTCCAGCCTGGGCGACAGAGCGAGACTCCGTCTCAAAAAAAAAAAAAAAAAAAAAAGAGATGTGTTTATACTGTGAAAATATTAACAAGAGGATTAACCAAGTTTTATCTAAGGCCATAAAGGAAGATAATTTTTCTTTATGTCTAGAATCAGTTCATAGATTATACTAAGAATTGAATTTAGCAAATTCTTATATTTTGACCCACCTCAGAAAGTCAACAACAGTTCAAAAACTTCCTTAAGCCTGGCTGGTTTGGCCTTTAAAAAAAAATTTGTGTTTATACCCCACCTTGTTCCAGAAAAGATTCCAAGTTGGCACGTGGACTAAATGATAGCTGTCAGTTGTCTCCCAGACACTAGAACAAGACAGTCTGGTTTGCTTCCTCATTATCCATCTGTTGATAACATACCATAGGAAGAAAATACACATTGAGTGTAGTGCTTAGTTCTTTCAGGGATCCAGCTCAATGTTTACTTTTACTTTTCCACAGAACAATTCATAATCTTGAATCTAAACAGCAAAGTAAATGCTGATGATCAGGTTGGCAAAAATTTTTTTAAAGGGTGTAAACTGGGCAAGCAATTTCATTTAAAGCTAGATAAATTTCAAATTAATTAGTATGTTCACTTGCTATCACTTGAATCATTTCAGTCAGTATGAGAACTAAAAGCCAATCACCAATAAATAGGTATAGATATATTATTAGTGTATATTTCCAGAAAAAACAGATGATAGAAAATTAAGAAATTAATAAAAAATTAAGAAATTGATAGGAGTTAAGATTCCATCATTGCCTTCAAAAAAAGGAATCAGGAAGAAAATATTTAGCTACCATGTCACTAACTCTGTATTTGGCATATTTATTATATCTGTTACCCACCAATCACATGAAAGGTGATAGTCCATCAAAGTTATATGTTCTAATTAGAGGGAGAATGGCAAATTTTCTAATGCCATAACACCTATAAAAGGGCTATGTTTATGTTCACTGTGTATTCTGTGCATATTTGTATGGGTGGCAGTAGTGAGGTTAACATATCTACTCAATCACTGAACACTGCCTTTCTTTTTTTTTTTGAGATGGAGTCTCTCTCTGTTGCCCAGGCTGGAGTGCAGTGGCACGATCTCGACTCACTGCAAGCTCCACCTCCCGGGTTCATACCATTCTCCTGCCTCAGCCTCCCAATGTAGCTGGGACTACAGGCGCCTGCCTCCATGCCTGGCTAATTTTTTGTATTTTTAGTAGAGACGGGGTTTCACCGTGTTAGCCAGGATGGTCTTGACCTCCTGACCTCATGATCCGCCCACCTTGGCCTCCCCAAGTGCTGGGATTACAGGCGTGAGCCACCGTGTCCGGCCTGAACATTGCCTTTCTAATGATTTATCTGATAGAACCTATACATTCACATGCAATATAAATACAGAGGGGAAAGGGGGCACTGATAGAATGAACAATTAGAAAAATCATTTTCCAATTTAGTAAGATAGAAGCACTAGCTTCTTTTTTCTGTGATAGCAAACCTTGAATCTATCAAATGGAAACCCATCCATGTTCTTAACCTACTCTACAGCTAAATATGTGTAATTATATTGTGTTTAGTATAAATAAGCTATCTTTGATAAGCAAGATTTACATGCACTAATGAACTGAAGGTATCAAGCTGGTAATTGTTTCATTAGGGTTTGGATTTTCTATCCAATAATGTCCTGAATTATTTTATGCATCATATTTGAGCTATTCTTAAATGTTATATATATAAATATATATGTGTTTTTATAATTTAAAAAATTTTATAATTTTTGATATAGCTAATATATGGTATATAAAAATATAAATGATGATCTATAACAATATGACTCTAACCTGAAACTGTGTTTTGATATTTCTTCATAGGTAATATAGGACTATCTTAATGTAGGAAAACTTTCCAGTTTACTTTGAGTATGGTGTAAGATATTAAAGCTAAATGTAGATATAAGCACCACTATAAAATTTATAATATTTTATGTGGTGATGATAATGTACTCAATACTTGTTGGGAGTAATATACAAGTTTTCAACATATTATCTTTTTGTCTTCTACATCAGCCGCTTGGTTACTTTGGAAGCAATTATTTAACTCTGTTAAATTTCTCCGTTAACTTTTTTCTTGACCTTGATATTTCAGATTTCCATTTTGATTATTATAATAATAGCAGCTGTAATCTACTAAGAATTTACTGCACCCCAAGCATAGGGAAAAACCAAGATACTATGATATATTAGTTTTCTGTTGGTGTGTACAAATTATCGCCAATTTAGCAATTTAAAGCAACACACGTTTATTATGTCATGGTTTCTGTGAGTCAGGAATCTGAGCACAACTTAGCTTTGCTTAAGGTCTCACAAGGCTGCAATCAAAGCATCCATCAGCCTGTATTCTCATCTGAAAGCTTGACTGAGGAAGAGTCTGATTCCAGTCTCCTTCAGATTGTTGGCAACATTCATTTTCTTTTTTTTTTTTTTTTGAGACGGAGTCTTGCTCTGTCACCCAGGCTGGAGTGCAGTGGCGCGATCTCGGCTCACTGCAAGCTCCGCTTCCAGGGTTCACGCCATTCTCCTGCCTCAGCCTCTACGAGTAGCTGGGACTGCAGGCGCCCGCCACCACGCCCGGCTAATTTTTTGTATTTTTGGTGAGACGGGGTTTCGCCGTGGTCTCGATCTCCTGACCTCATTATCCGCCCGCCTCGGCCTCCCAAAGTGCTGGGATTACAAGCGTGAGCCACCGCGCCCGGCCAACATTCATTTTCTTGCATTTACAGACTGAGAGCCCTGGCTCCTTGCTGGCTCAAGGCTGCCCTCAGATTTTAGAGGCCACCTGCAGTTCCTCACCCTGTGGGTTTCTCTAACACAGCTGTTTACTTCATCAGCCAGTGAGGAGCGTCTTTAAAGTCTCTAAAGTGAATCTGCTAGCCAAATAGAGTAATATCCTAGCATATTTTCTATAGTCTGTGGTTTATAAGCAGGTCACAAGTTTCACGCACACTCGAGGAGAGGGGATTACAAAAAGTGTGAACAATCATGATTGCCTTTGATGGTGGAAATCATGAAGGGCTACCCTCGAGCCTGTAATTAATACCACAGGCTTTGGAGTTCGGCCAACCTTGGGCTTTAAACTTGGCTGTGACACTTTAGCTATGTGACTTTATTATCAGTCTCTAACTCATAGTTTGTTCATCTGCAAAGAGGGAAAACAAGCTCTTTACACTTTATTTTTCTCCCGTGTAAAATGAGACTAATAATAGAGTTTAAGGATTAAATGAGCATTTTAACACAGTAACTGGTAACATGAAATACTCAATAAACACTTGTTAGTTTTCTCCCTTTATTCTCCCTCTTTCTCTCATCTCTTTTTATTTTGAACCTGGTCTGTTAAAAGTCCCAGTTGGCATTTCTACCCTTTCAACTGCTACGTTTTTATCCTGGGTCCAGAGTTCATGTACATGTGTGTGCACCTGTATCTAGGGCATTCAAAACCAATTCTAGTATCAACACCTTAAAAAACAGGATGGATAGTATTGCAAATGTTATTTCCAACTTGAGCTTGGAAAAATAAATAAAATGATAAATGCATAACATTAGAAAGATCATTATTAGACACAGAGGCTTTGAGAGTTTAGAGAACTTTGCTGGGGTTGGCTTCAGTTCTCCCTCTGAATCATGTTCAATAGGTACAAGGTACAAAAGGACATGTTCTGGCATACTAGTGTTCATGGGCTCTGAGTTTGTATTCCAGCTTTGCCACTTTCTAAGTAACCTTGGGAATATTATTTAAGCTCTTTAAAGCTCAGTTCATTGTGGGGTAATGATAGTACTTAGACTTTGTAGATGTGCTGTGAGGATTACATTTAAAGTGCACAGTCAGCCCTCTATATCTGCAGATTCCACATCCATAGATTCAACCAACTGTGTATTGAATATATATATTTAAAAACAATAAAAATACCAATAAAAAACAATACAGTATAACAACTATTTACATTGCATTAGGTATTATAAGTAATCTAGAGATGATTTAAAGTATCTGGGAGGATGTGTGTAGGTTATACGCAAGTACTTTGCCATTTTATATAAAAAACTTGCTCAAATCCCTGATTTTGGTAACTGCAGAGGAGCGGGTAGTCCTTGAACCAATCGTCCTCAGATACTGAGGGACGATTGTACTTAAATAGCGTAATTTAATCCTTAGTTCATAGTTGGTACTTTAAAATGTTAACTATCATAATTATTATTATAATCTTCAGTATATCATTATTATTAGGAAAGCTGTTTTAATGAAACCCACAAAACAGGAAGGGGCAAGATTGACTATGAATGAGGTGGTTGAGGTGAGGCATGAGAAGCCGCAAGATCTCAAAAGTCCTTATAAGCCCATGGGCTGCAAGTAAGATCAGTGGTCAGAAGGTATAAAAATTGGCAAGTCAAAGCCAGGTGTGGTGGCTTATGCCTGTAATCCCAGCACCTTGGGAGGCCAAGGTGGGAGGATCACATGAGCCCAGGAGTTTGAGACCAACCTGGGCCATATAGTGAAACCTCATCTCTTAAAATAATTTTAAAAAGTTATATATATAGAGAGAGAGAGAGAGAGAAAGAGAGAGAACATTGACAGGTCAGAAACTGGACAAATAGGAACTAGAGGCCAAGGTAAAATTATGAATTCTCAACCAAACCGAAAAATGCAACCCAAGACACAACAGAAGAGCACGTGAAACAAATAATTCGTACTTCAAACATGAAGCCTTTTATATACTTCCTGTTGGAGCAGGAGTCAACCACAGAGCATATCTGGTACGTGTCTGTACCATGCCTGGTACAAGGTAAGAGTTCAATAACTATTTTGAATGGAAAACACAGGAGTCATGTTCCTATAGGAAAATGGTGACTACATTGTTGAGTAGAACAGAGGATATGGACATATCTTGACAAATATAAGATTACTTTCAAATTGGACCATTTCCCTAGAAAAGTAGTTATATATACCATTTTGTTAGTCCTGCTATCATATTTTTGCTTTATGTTGCTTTATACAGTATTTGGTTCTTTATTCTGTGGAGAATATGTCTAATGAACTAAATTGTAACTATTTCCAGGGCAGGATTTTCTGTTGTTGTTGCAGCGTACTTTTAAAAATTTCCCTACAGAATCTGGAACAGTATACTACATAGTAGACTTTCAGTAGATGCTTGTTGAATTAAAGTAATTATGAATTACCCATCCTTAGTAAATGGTATTTGGCATAATGAATACTAATAATGTATAAAACTAGTGGGCAACCTTGAAATCATTCTTGACTTTCATGTACCACATCTAATTTGTCAGCAAATTCTATTATTTCTACCTTTGAAATATATCTAGACTAAAGACTTCTCACCATTCACACTGCATCCAGTCTGATCCAAGCCATCTTGCCTGTGGGGCCCCTGACTGTGGCTGTTGGACTATAATATACTGCTCATTACTGAAGGCACCGTTCATACAGACGGCAGGGTGAATGATGCTTCTTGGAGTTGTGCAGTGCAATGATCCTACTTGCCTGGATTGTTGCAAAAGTCTTCTAGCCCATCTCCCCATTTCTGCCTTCTCCCCCCTGACCCCACCAGTCTATTCTCAAAATGATAGTCAGCTTGCTCCTGTTGAAACTTAAGTCAGATCAGGTCATTCCTCCAGAAGCTCCCATCTCATTCAGAGAAAAGTTAAAGTTCTTGCAAGACCCTAGGTGATCTCATCCCACTGTTACCTCTCTGACTTTATCTACTCCTGCTCCCCTTATTTCTGACAACTGAGCTCCTCACAATTCCTGGGAAAGACCAGACATGGCCCTGCCCCAAAGCATTTGCACTTGCACCTCTCTCTGCCTGGAATTTCCCCAGTTGTCTGCATAGCTAACTCTCTTACTTCTTTCAGGTCTTCATTCAAATGTCACCTTCTCAGTGAGGCATTTCTTGACATGCATATTTCTCATTACAACACTATGCTTTTTTTTTTTTTTTTTTTGAGACAGAGTCTTGCTCTGTCCCCTAGGCTGGAGTGCAGTGGCGCGATCTCGGCTCACTGCAAGCTCCACCTCCAGGGTTCACACCATTCTCCTGTCTCAGCCTCCCGAGTAGCTGGGACTACAGGCGCCCCCCACCGCACCTGGCTAATTTTTTGTATTTTTTTAGTAGAGATGGGGTTTCACCGTGTTAGCCAGGATGATCTCGATCTCCTGACCTTGTGATCCGCCCGCCTCGGCCTCCCAAAGTGCTGGGATTACAGGCTTGAGCCACCGCGCCTGGCCAACAACACTATGCTTTAACTGCTTTTCCACTTTCACCTCTTAGCCTTTATTATTATCTAACCCTCCATATGTTTTACTTATTTATTGTTTATCTGTCCCTGACAAGAATGCAAGCTCTTTTGAGGGCAAGGATTTTTTTCTGTTTGGCTTACCACTTTACCACCCAACACCTGGAACAGTGCCTGTTCAAAGTAAGAGTTCAATAAATACTTGAAATAATGAATGAATGACTAAAAAAAAACTAGCTGTTGTAAGTTTGCACCACTTTATTTCCTGCACTAAGCAGAATAAATAACCAGTTAGTCTAATATCTTGAGAACAGCTTGCCATTGATATGTTATAGGGCTCAAGATTTTTGTAAGCCACTATTAATTTATTATATTTATGATCAAGATGATACTCATGGCTCATTTTACATTTGGAGTAATTTAAGTAATAATGATTTGAAAAATGTTTTAAATATGCAATTCTATAATGAAGTAGAACTATAAGGATATAACAGTCAAACATTTATTAGGAAAAAAGCATTTTTTTTTTTTTTTATACGAAGTCTCGCTCTGTTGCCCAGGCTGGAGTGCAGTGGCATGATCTCAGCTCACTGCGACCTCTGCCTTCTGGGTTCAAGCGATTCTCCTGCCTTGGCCTCCTGAGCAGCTGGGACCACAGGCACGCACCACCATGCCCGGCTAATTTTTTTGTATTTTTAGTGGAGATGGGTTTTCGCCATGTTGGCCAGGCTGGTCTCAGACTCCTGACCTCAGGTGATCTGCCCACCTCGGCCTCCCAAAGTGCTGAAATCATAGGCATGAGCCACTGCGCCCAGCCAGGAAAAAAATTATCATTTAAAACTTATCTCTGGAGAGGAGAAATTTTGTTTAAAACTTCTCCAGGAAAATTATGGGCAATTTAGAAGGCATACATTGCCAGAAAAACAGAAGCCAGGGTTGGTCTCCCAAAGGATTTTCTCAAGAACCACCTTATACATCAACTGGGTATGTGACAACACCAGCCCTTGCTCAGGAAGAACCCCCTAAGCGGTGGAAATACAAGGGATGCAAATTCTTACCCCACTATATAATATTTTTAAATGGAAAAAAATCAAAATCAAGCAGTGAGGAAAATTTTACAAGCCAAATAGAGACAAAACAACCCTGAACATCATAAAACTAGGAAAATTTAACAACATAATCCAAAGTAAGAGATTAATATAACAATGGATTGCAATTATGTAATGGATTTTCCTGGATACCAAAATGCATTATAAAGGTCATTTAATTCTCATGCCACTGTCTGGTCATTTTGGTTCCCATTACACCAGGCAGTAAAACATCTGTATTTTTTTACTGTCTTTACTGCTATGAATTCCTGAGCTTTAATAAAAAGTTCTCAATCAGAATCTGGTTTCAATTTAGAAGTCTTACTTCCAAAAATCTAACTTTATGTTTAGAACAGCATTTTTTTCCCTTCCATGCTTTTATTTAATAGCTTTTAAGCCAATATATAAAATAGAATTAATAAACTCAAAAGAAAGAAAACATCACTGAAATCAGACTTCTAGAACAGCAGATGCCTCTCATTTGACAGACGAGGGCTGAGACAGATCATGTTTTAGTGGTGGCAGCTAATTTCCAATCAGAAACCAGGTTTAAGGACATTAAGACTAGTGATCTTTGCCTCGCACTATACTGAGGAAATGCTATAACAACAAATAGCTGAAAAAGTAAGAATTATGTTAACTGAAATTACTTATTACTTGAATTTTTAAAAAATGGTATTCTCCTCTCACTGCCCCCAAAGGAAAAGTTAGAACTTTCACTAAAATATGAAATTGTTCATTATTTGTAAGAAAAAACCATCTTGTAGGAAAGATTTTGCTTGGTAATAGATGTTTAATAACTTAGGAAATAATCAATATACATTAATTTATTATTTTAAATACTCTTTACCAGTTCTTAAGTCCAAAGATAGAGCTCGTGTTTGGTTGCAACAATCTAGTATTTTAGAAAATGTATAGCCTATTTTCGTGTATTCTTCCTTCATAAATATGCAAAAGCCTATTTCTATTCTTCTAAGTTTGTCCCAACTTTACTTTGCAGATCAGTATGCATAGCAAAAGAAATGGTAAAATGAGCATAAAGGACACATTTACAAAGCATATGTATTTCTGTGTCTATTACAAATTGGAAGTCAGGCTACTGACAGTTTTTCCCCCTACAGAGCTCTACAACAAGCATATATCAAATCAATGAGCAAACAAAAAGCTTGTATAAATGGCTTTGTCTTTATGATTAAACTGGCTCACTCATGCATGCCAGTGGAGTGCTGCTTTGATTCCAGGTGGTCAGCATATCTCTCTGGTTAATGGCATCCAAGAAGGAAAATTGCTGGTTCTTTACTGCCTGCCGACCTACCTATATTTTGCTCTAGTATATTGGGGGCTACCTCAGTTACTCACTACTTGCCCCCAGAATGAGGTTAAATTTTGTCAAAATTATGATTCCCCTTAATGGTGGAATCAATATTGTGATTCTCATTCTAAATCTTTTATTGTAATGAAGAGATAGGAAAAATATTTCTACACAAGTACTCCTTAACCCCCAGCACACATCCTCATTCTCAAATAAATATCCAGGTATCCATTCACACTCAGTGGATATTTATCAAGGGCATTCTGGGTCCTATAAGTTAGCAGTAAGCAAGACTGGTTCCGTTCATGCTGTCATAGAACTTACAATCTGGAGTGAGAAGAGAGACATTAAACAATTATAGGAATTGTTCGACAACAGTTAGGATATGTATCATGAGAAGGCAGAAGTTAGGAGAGCTTGTCAAGCTGAGTATAATTAAACATAGATAAATAGAGAATCCTTGCCCAAGAAAGCAAAATTTAAACTGAAAAATGAATAGGAGTTGGTCAGGGAAGAGGAGTAGTGGTGATGAAGAGGAAACAGCCAGCAGAAAGAGGCTCTGAGGCATGAAGAACTAGTAGGCTAGTAGAGGAAAAAAAGGACCAATGTGGCTGGCATTAAATGAGACAATTGGGCCAAAGCCAGAGCATACAAGAAGGTATAGGTCTTGGTGGAGTTTGAGCTTTATTATAAACTAAAATAGGGCTTTGGGCAATGAGATGACATAAGCATGTTTTTAAAAGATCGGTTTGACCCACTATGTGGAAAGCGAATTAGTGGAGATGACCAAGAGAAGGTGTGGCACCTGCAATTAGAAGGCTATCCAAGGGGTCCAGGTGTCAGGTAAAGACTAAGAGCAGTTAGACAGATGTCTTCGTTGGCTTGGGTTGCCATAACAAAATACCATAGACTGGTTGGCCTAAACACCAGAAATTTATTTCTCACAGTTCCAGAGGCTCAACTCAGGGTGCCCGTATGGTCAGGTTTCCGGTGAGGGCTCTCTTCCTGGCTTGTAGATAGCTGCCTTCTGCCTACGTCCTCACATGGTAGAGAGAGAGAGAAACTTCAGTCTCCTCCTCTTCTTATAAAGACATTAATCCCTTCAAGGGAGTCCCACCATCCTGACCCTTTCTAAACCTAATTACCTTCCAAAGTCTCATCTCCAAATACCATTACATTGAGGGTTAGGGCTTCAACATATGAATTTGGGTGGCGGGACGCAAACATTCAGTCCATAACAACAGATTGAAGAGGTATCCTTGGAGACAGAATTGACAGTACTGGGTGATTGGCTGGACAAAGAAGCTAAGAAATGGATAGGGATTAAAGATGATTCTGGTTGGGCGTGGTGGCTCACGCCTCTAATCCCAGCACTTTGGAAGGCCGAGGCTGGCAGATCACCAGGTCAAGAGATTGAGACCATCCTGGCTAACATAGTGAAAAACAACATAAAAAGGGAGAACAAATTTATTGCTTCATGTCATTAAAAAGTCCAAGGTCAGGGATGACTTAAGACATGGTGGGATCTGGAAGCTTAAATGATCAAGCAGGAACCAATCTTTCCCCATCTCTCAGCTTTACTGTCATTAATTTAAAAATATTTATTGAAAAGCTACTGAGTCCCATGCTCCATTTTAAGCACTAGAGATGCAGTGGTACAAAAGACAAGCAAGTCCACTATCACTGCTTCTTTTCAGCATCGTACTGGAGGTTCTAGTCAGTGCAACAATTCAAGAAAAAGACATTTTTAACAATATAAGAATTGAGAAGAAGGCTGGGCACTGTGGCTCATGCCTGTAATCCCAGCACTTTGGGAGGCTGAGGTGGGTAGATCATGAGGTCAAGAGGTCAAGATCATCCTAGCCAACATGTTGAACCCCATCTCTACTAAAAATACAAAAATTAGCTGGGCGTGGTGGCGGTCGCCTGTATTCCCAGCTACTCGGAAGGCTGAGGCAGGAGAATGGCATGAACCCAGGAGACAGAGGTTGTAGTGAGCCGAGATTGTGCCACTGCACTCCAGCCTGGGCGACAGAGCGAGACTCTGTCTCAAAAAAAAAAAAAAAAAAATTAGTAACGTGTTTGTCCAATGGCAGCATTAAGAGAATAAAGAGGCAAGCTGGTGAGAGAAGGTATTTGCAATACCTGTAGCTAAAAAGGCCTTATATTCAGGATATTTTAAAAGATAAAAATTTTAATATCTCCTACAAATCAAAAAAGAAAAAAAAATGGGTAACTCAATAGATGCTTGAATAGGTACTCCACATAAAAGGACATACAAATGGCCAATAAACATACGAAAGGGTATTCAGCCTCATTAGAAATCAGGAAAGTGCAATATGATATACCGTACATTCATGTTTAAAGACTCATAACACCAAATGTTACCTAGGATATGCAATAACAGGTACACACTAGGGTAGGAGAGTAAGTTGATACAATCACTTCAGAAGATAATTTGGCAATAGTCTTCTAAAGCAGAACATTTGTATACTCCAGGATCCGGCAATTCTATCCCAGGAATATATTCAATAGAAATGAAGGCATATATGTACCAAAAACATTTACAATAATGTTGAGTGACAGAAGCCAGACACACAAGTATATATTCCATTCATCTATATAACTTTAAAAACTGTCAAACTATGATGTCATTAGTTAGCAGGAGAGAAGGTATAGTGATTGGGAGAAGCATGAGGGGGTAATGTTCTATTTCTTCATCTAGGTGGTAGACAAATGGGTGTATTCATTTTGTAATAATTTTTGACCCAAATATTTGTTTTGTACTTTTTTTCTGTATGTGAATGATGTGTCAATAAAAAAAAGATTTAAAAATAAAGACAAGCTTCCTGCCCCCATGGACTTTACATTCTGCTGTGAGGATCCCTGCTCTCCTCCCTGTTGATTGGCTTCAATCTAAGGCTGCAAGTGGTGGCAAAGTAGTGGAAATATGGCGACCAGCAGCTCCTAGTCTACAACTTCCCACGTTCAAACAAGTAGAAGTCAAGGCATACTTGTCTCAGGAGTTCAGCAAAAGTCCCATACTGCCTCTGACTGGCTCTAATTGGAGCATGCCTTTGTCTCTGATCCAATCACCGTGGCCAATGTGAGACTCTAATTGGCCAAGCCTGAATCACAGCCAACTCATGAAGCCAGGGTCAAATGGAGTCAGTTTCACCAGAACACATATAATAAAAATAGGTAAAGATTCAAACAAAACAAAACTGTGGCCCTGTTTCAAAAGAGGAAATAAATATGGGTTGTAAACCCAACAAATGTCTGTAACAGATCTCCTGCAAATGAGAACCCAGATTTCCTACTTCATGTTAGGCTAACTTCCCTTTAATTCCTTCATTTTATCACATGTCCCAGGGATTTGGCTCTTCCACTGCTATCACGATTGCAAATGGACTCTTTTCTTCTTCCCTTTGGTCACCTGAAAAATAGGGTACTCTCTCCTACTCCATCTCTATTTTTCTGACTTTGAAATAAGACAAAAACAATCAACCAGACAGATGAAAGTGAATAGCAGTAAAAACAAAAATTTATTTAGAGTTTTAAATGTTCGTTTCTGCTAGAAACTGCCTGTTAACATAAAGGCTAATAAAAATAATCAGACCTTAGAAAGTAAGTTGTATTTCTATCCCTCTTCAAAGGATCCTTTGAAGTGCCTCAGGGAGTACCTCCTCTGGTCAGTTTTCTTTACCACCCCCACCCCTGATCTGAGTTATTGAACACCTCTGCCCCTGTGCTCACTCATACTATATTGTAGTTTTCTGTTTACTTATCTGCCTTAAGCATTGGCTCATGTGTTCCTTGAAGGAAGGGTTTCTCCCTTTATCTCTGTATTAACAGTACAAAGCTCAGCGTCTGGGACATATACAGTGAAGGGTCAGTAAATATTTTCAGAATGAGTGAGTGTTTCATATCCCAGTTACACTTAAACCTGATAGCAGCCCTGTGAGATAGAGGTGATCAACCTGAGGCTTGGAGAGGTAAGGTAGGTGACTTGCTCAAGGTCATAAATAGTAAGTAGAATCAGGATTGGAGCTCAAATCCATCTGATAAAAAGTCTGAGCCCTTGACCAGGGCTTTGGTCAAAACTGTTCATTTATTTGGAATAAGGTTCAAAATCTAGCTGGGAGTAGTTTTCCCGGATTGAATCCTACCTGCCTTTCCAACCCTTTTTGTCATTTTTCTCCTTCACGCATCTTTCCTCACAGCCCCTGAACAGACTGGGGCTTTCCTGCCTCTTTGTTTTCACTGGACTCTGTCAACTCTGCCTACTAAAATCTTACACCTTCTTCAAGGATCAGCTCAGACATCATCTCTTTTACAAAATTTTCCTTTATCACATACCCAGAAGTGACATCATCCTCCTTTGAATTGTCATATTATTTCCTGAACCATGAACATGGCGTGTATGACATACTAGCTCTGCTCAAACTATTAGTCTCCATATTAAACTACTAGATCATGCCTTGTCCTCTTTATGGCCCTTAGTATAGTGATTTGCACATAGTAGACTTTTTACAAATTTGCTGAATATATTAATGATGGTAGTGGTTTGACTTTTTGGTATGCCAACAATTTCCCCCACTGTCTAGGGCTTAGGACTGTGCAAATCATTGTTAGATCTGCCCTATTTCTTCATACCTTATAGGCTGTGATATGGTTTGGCTGTGTCCCCACCCAAATCTCATCTTGAATTGTAGTTCCCATAATCCCCACATGTCGTGGGAGGGACCCAGTAGGAGGCAATTGAATCATGGGGGCATTTTCCCCCATGCTATTCTCATGATAGTAAGTTCTCACGAGATCTGATGATTTTATAAGAGGCTTCCCCCTTCACTTGGCTCTCATTCTTCTCTTTCCTGCTGCCGTGTGAAGAAGGACGTGTTGGCTTCCCCTTTCACCATGATTGTAAGTTGTCTGAGGCCTCCCCAGCCCTGTGGAACTGTGAGTCAGTTAAACCTCTTTCCTTTATAAATTACCCAGTCTCTGGCATTTCTTCATAGCAGCATGAGAACAAACTAATATAGGCTGTATTCTCTCTTGATAACCAAAGGGGTTTTATATATTCAGAACTACCAAATATCAACTCGGCAAATTTAAGTATAAATGGGCTTTTGATAGCTGTTAACAGTGGGTTTTCACAAGTAGTTGGGAGACATGGCTTTGTGAATAAGTTTTGTTTTGTTTTAATTAAGAAGGAATAGTGACTGGGAGAAGACAAAGAAGGGAATATATTCCAGGTGTTTCTAGGGGTGAGGTAATTTGGCCTGCTAATAGTAAAACCCCAAGTTAATCAGAACCCGATTAACTGGCATTAATTGGCACTGCAATTATACACACACACACACACACACACACACACACACACACACACACATACATAAAGCAGACAGAGAAAAAGGGAGAGAGAGAAGAGACAGAGAGAAGAGAGAAGGGGAAAGGATCTGCCCTTAATAGAGACGAATGACAACAACAAATGAAACAGGAGCAAAATAATATCAAAATAGCATCTAGCAGCATAGGTTCTGCTCTCAATAACAGCATCAGTTTCAGAAACGAAGCAACTCAAAATCCTGAATCATGTGACAAGATTGAAAGATAAAAGGGCTTAACCAGAAAATTCATTTAACCAGCACGTCATTTCCCACAAATTATGCTTAAGCAGTGTTGTATATCATATCAGTATAGTCTTATAAGATTATAGTTATACATCACTGTATCATATATCATATCACTGTATAGTTATATATCACATCACTAGCCACCTAGAAGTTGTGGGTAGGTGTGAATATATAATATTCTTCAAAAAAACAACTTTGGAAAGTTATTTAAGGCTTGAATTATATTATAGCAATGAAACTAACTAGAAATATAAGGGTATTTTTAAAGAGACTTGAATCTTCAATATGCAGCTGGAGCAGCAGATCCTGGTGTGACTTGTTTTCTGCTAACTTGCAGGCTTCTTCAATGATCAGGTTTCAAGTTTCACTGCGGCAACTGACTCAAAGTGATTATTTAGCCTGCAAAATAGAAAAGAGTATAAAGGGACATGGTTGAAGTACTGAAAACTGCAATTGCAGAGGGCACGTGAAAATTGATTTGTTCCTCCTTTTTATCTGGTTGAATAATACAGGAACAAGAGAATTTAAAATACATTTTAGTATTAATGAGAATACCAGAGTTGTATGATTTTATGTGGCATTTTTAAGAGGATATTATTCACAATGGCAAAGGAAGCATGGGGAAAAAGAGTGACAGAAGATATATATTTTTTACTGAATAATCACACATTTTAACGTTTAGTGACAGAGTCAACAAAATCATGTTTCCGGTGATTAGACCCCAAGAACTTTTGGGCTTACACTGAAGATTCTGCTGGAAGAACACAATGGCTAGTACAATAAGTAAGGTTGGGAGCAAATTAACACGGTGGGCAAAGTGGTCCATGTGTCACATAGTGTCCACATAATGATGATGATGATAAGGATAATAGCTAGTGTGTTTGCAGCTACTTCCCCATTATTTGTAAGAAAAATTATAAGAGTTTCATTTTGTTTTGTTTTCTTTTTTGCTTGAATTCCCTTCCCTGGGCTCCTTCCCAGCTCCCACATGCCCAATTCTGCATATTCAAATTTGACCTCTTCTTCAAATACCCTTTTAAAAATGCAGTGTAGTCCAAACAGCAATCTCTGACCTCACTGCTAAGAAAGAGTAATCTTCTACTCTGAATCCGTCCTCCATACCTCTCATGCAGCACTACTCATTTCCTGCCTAGTAATGTGGCTGTGTGACATATTATGTGGTTAGTTTCCCTTACTAGATCTTTGCATGTGATTCATGATTTATCTCTGTATTCTCTGCATTGTCATAAGCTTTTATATAATAAGCAATGAACAAATACTTACAAATAATTATAAATATGTGTTTAATTAATGGAATAGTAGGAATGGAGTTGTATTAATTTCACTTTGTCACATCAGGTTCTCTTTGACCAATGTCTCATCTTTTCCAAGGATAAAGATGCAGTTCTTATGACTTCATGGGCTCAGCATTGCCAGTGTTCAGACAGTGTACAATAGATATGTGCCAGAATCTTTATGTGTGAGTTAATTTTATACATTTTATAAATTTTATAAATTTCATATATATATATACATATATATATATATTTTTTTTGAGATGAAGTCTCGCTCTGTTGCCCAGGCTGGAGTGCAATGGCATGATCTTGGCTCACCATAACCTCCGCCTCCCAGGTTCAAGTGATTCTTCTGCCTCAGCCTCCTGAGTAGCTGGGACTACAGGTGCATGCCACCACACCCAGCTAATTTTTGTATTTTTAGTAGAGACGGTGTTTCACTTGGCCAGGCTGGCCTCGAACTCCTGACCTCATGATCTGCCTGACTCGGCCTCCCAAAATGCTGAGATTACAGGTGTGAGCCACCACCCCCGGCCAAATTTCATTATATTTTAATGCCAGAGGGGTCTTGCTATTTAGTGGAACCATACACGGGATCCTTCTGAAATATTTGCTTCTAATTTAAGAGTTTTTTAAGTTGTAGTTTTAATACACAGTGTTTTTTATATTTGTATTTTTTAAAATTTCTTTCTCTTTTTTTTGTTAGACGGAGCCTTGCTCTGTCACCCAGGCTGGAGTGCAGTGGTGCGATCTCGGCTCACTGCAACTTCTGCCACCCAGGTTCAAGCAATTCTCCCTGCCTCAGCTTCCCAAGTAGCTGGGATTACAGGCGCCTGCCACCATGCCCAGCTAATTTTTCGATTTTTTAGTAGAGACGGGGTTTTGCCATGTTGGCCAGGCTGGTCTTGAACGCCTGACCTCAGATGATCCACCCGCCTCGGCCTCCCAAAGTGCTGGGATTACAGGTGTGAGCCACCTCACCTGGCCCGAAAAATTTCTATACAGTAAAAGTCACTCATTTCAGCACATGACACCACATGTTTTTACAAATGCATAGAGTCATATAATTAAGAAACAGAAAGTGCCATCACTCAAAAAATTGTCTCATACTGTCCTTTTGTTAGCTTGTCCCTTTGTCCCTGACCCCTGGTAACCACCTATCTGTCCTATGTCCCTATAGTTTTTCTTTTCCAGAATGTCATATAAATGGAACTAGAAAGAATATAGCCTTTTGAGTCTGGCTTCTTTCACTTAACATAATGCATTTGAGATTTATTCATATTGTTGTAATATGTATCAATAGTTCATTTATTTTCATTGTTGAGTAGTATTCCATAGTATGGAGATATTCATACTATGGAATATCAAAGGAATATCATACAGTTGAAGGATATTTGGGTTGTTTCCAGGTTCTGGCTATTATGAATAAATCTACTGTAAATATTCATGTACAGATTTTTATATGAACATATACTTTCATTTTTCTCTGGTAAATATCTAGGAGTAGGATTATTGGCCATGTGGTATGTGTTTAACTTCATGAAAACTGCCAACTGCTTTCCAAAGTGGCTGTACCATTTTGCATTCCCATCAACAATGTATGAAAATTGCTCTACACCATTACCAGCACTTGGTAGTATATGTGTTGTTTTTAAAAAGCCATTGTAATGAGTATATAGTAGTATCTCATTGTGGTTTTAATTTGTTTTTCTCTAATTACAAAAGGTGTTGTGCATCTTTTCATGTACTTATTTTGCTATCTGTATCTGTTATTTGATGAAATATCTGTTGAAATCTTTTGTCCATTTCAGAAATTGGGTGTTTTTTATGGTTTGATTTTATTTAAATACTTTAAAAAATCAAATAGTTAATTTTGTAGAAAAATTAGAAAATTTAGATAAGAAAAATAGAGAATTTAAATAACCCATGAATCCACAACTAGGAGATAACTAGTTTAACATTTTGGTATATGTACTTTCAGACTATTTTTTAATGCAGATGTACATGTTACAGACATCTAACCTGAATTACCTTGGCTGCATCAGCCTAAATGTTCTGGCTGAATGGTGGACGGTCAGACTCATTTGTACACCTTGCTCACAAAATGCAATTTAAGATGGGAAAATTTAGTTTCTTCTATGGAGAAACTAAGTTGCTTTACTTTCTCGTACTGACATTTGGTAGTCAGCCAATAAAAAGACTGGTGTACCAACCGATCACCATAAGTGAAACCCACCATTTGACCTGTCCTCCTCACTCCAGCAAGGCCTTCCAATATATCTTTTTAGTTTATTTCTGTCATGTAAACCCACATACAAAAAGAACAAAAACCCAGGAATCACCAGGTAATTGGGAAAAGCTCACAGTATCAAAGGTAACAAACAAACCAAAAAGGAACTCAGAGGAAACCAAGATGATGCAGGGTACTGAAGAAAATTATTTTTAAAAAGCATTTGGGAATTTACAATACAATCACTGAATTTAAAAGCAGAAAAGAAAAGCACGAGAACATTGATGACATCTCCCAGAAAGTCAAACAAGGAAACAAAGAGATGGAACGCTGGAGAAAAAAGGTAAGAGACTTAAATAACCAATCAGAAATTCTATTGTTTAGCCAGTAGGAGGTCCAGAGAGTATCGAACAAAAATGAAGAAGAAAAAAACTACAGCACTGGGAATAAACACCATCAAAGCTTCCAAAGAGAGGAAAAAGGATCAGATCAAAAGAAAGGAGAAACAACAACCTCATGCTTCTCAACATTGTCAGTGAATTCTAGAAAGCAAAGGACTATTGTCTTCAATATTCTGAGCAGAAATTAGGTTTAGCTAAGAATTTTAGATCCAACCAAACCACCAATAAAGTATGAGGATAGAATAAAGACATTTTGGCCGGGTGTGGTGGCTCATGCCTGTAATCCCAGGACTTTGGGAGGCTAAGGCAGGTGAATGGCTTGAGCTCAGCAGTTCGAGACCAGCCTGGGCAACATAGCAAAACCGTGTCTTTACAAATACAAAAACAAATTAGCTAGGCATGGTGGGCCGTGCACCTGAAGCCCCGGCTACACTGGAGACTGAGGTGGGAGGATCACCTGAGCCTGGGAGATGGGTGCTGCAATGAGCCATCATTGTGCCACTGCACTCCAGTCTGGGCAACAGCGTAAGACCCTGTCTCAAAAAAAGACATTTTCAGAGATTCAAGGAATCAAAATTTTGCCTATATGTACCTTTTCTTAGGAAATGTCCATTTCAGGAATACTGGAGAGTAAACTGAGAAAGAAAAAGTAGTCCAGGAAATGAGAGAGCTAACACAGAGGATAGTGAGGGGAAGTCCTAGAATGACAACCATGCCCCAAGTCTATGGAGCAGTCAGTCCTGATTAGATGAGGAATTAGAGGGATATGAGAGGAAGGTCTTGAGAAAAAAATGGAACTGCTAGGTTGTTGGATGTTTTTATGTTTGGAGATTTGGAAAAAAATATTGCTAGCCCTTTGATATTTAGAAATCTTTACATAGTCATAATTATGTGAATACTTATTACCAAATTAATCAAAACACTTTTGCCCTAAGAAAAAAAGTTTTTGTTTTTACCAAAAAGTCCTGCCTTATGACATTTAAAGATTATGATAAAGCTATAGTGAGAGGAAGTGGGGAAAGGAAGTGGAGATTGAGTAAGAGAGTGAAATCCTCAACTACTTTAACAGGATGTCTGTAGACAATGTCTTAAGTTGATAAATCAAGAAAAAGCCTGAATGAGCAAATTATTTAAACACAAAGACGTAAGTAGTAGATGAAATGGCTAAAACGTTCTTGAAAGTGGCAGATTGGAGAGCAGTATGGGTAAGAAATGGAGCAGAGGTACACTGCTTTCCCATCTAAATCTTCTACAATAATTAATTTTAAAAAGACCATGTGCAAGCAGGACATGATGGTGCATGCCTGTTTTCCCAGCTGCTGGACAGGCTGGAGCTAGTGGGGAGGATTTCTTGAGCGCAGGAGTTTGAAGCTAGCCTGGGCAACATAGCCAGAACTTTTCTCTAAAAACAACAACAACAAAACAGAACAAAAAAACCCAACGATGCGCATATATTACTTTGATTAAAAAATTATTTTAAACTTATCTGCATATACTTTTCAGATACAGTTGGAATTGCTGGATGAAAAGACCTAACATTTTTTTAAAGTTTTTGCTATGTACTGTAAAATTGTCTTCCAAAAGTTGTAATCACTTACACTCCCACCAGCAGTATATGACAGTACCCATTTCTCTGCATCTTTGCTAATCTAGGTTATTTTTTAAAATCTTTGGCCAGGTGCAGTGGCTCATGCCTGTAATCCCAGCACTTTGGGAGGCTGAGGCGGGCGGATCACAAGGTCAGGAGTTTGAGACCACCCTGGCCAATATGGTGAAACCTCGTCTCTACTAAAAGTACAAAATTAGCCAGGTGTTGTGGTGGGCGCCTGTAGTCTCACCTACTTGGGAGGCTGAGGCAGGAGAATCACTTGAACCGGGGAAAAAGAGGTTGCAGTGAGCTGAGATCGCGCCACTGTACTCCAGCCTGGGTGACAGAACAAGACTCCGTCACAAAAAAAAAAAAAAAATCTTTGCCAGTTGGCCAGGCAAAAAAAAGTCTCTTACCACTATTTGAAGTGTGTCTTCTTTATGAGTAGGTCCTACTTGTAGCTAAGGCTAAGTGGCATTCTGTTTCCTTCCTTTTGAGTTCCTAGATTACTACTTGATGAAATTACAAATCTTCTATATAAACATATGTATGTCTAGATTCTGGACCTAGAGAGAATTTTAAAAATTGTCTTCATTGTGCAGTAACAGAAAAACTGAATTATTAAGTGCTTGCCTGAACAAGTGCGTATGACTTCCATATTTCTATGAATGCCCCTAGTAATGTTTGACCCTTTCCTCCATATTGTCAGCAAATTAATTAAATTAGACTCTACTTAGGCTTTCATATTTGTTGTTTCCTTTCCATTCTTGCTCTTACCATTCAAATGTTGCTGTTGCTTTCAGGAGAATTTCGATAGATATTTCCAAATTACTCTTCCAAGGGATTTTATATGAACTTATAGTTCCACCAATAGTGTAGAAGAATGTGTCTTCAAACTGTCAACAACAGTTGGGAGTAACAAATTTTTTATCATTATCAATCTAATAGGTGAAAAAATGGATGGCACTTCACTGTGATTTTGATTTGTATTGCTTATGTGTGTAGGTAGAATATATTTCTGCCTAAATCTCATTAACTACCATTAAGGGTCACATGGACAGGCTCAGTGCCAGGGGGCTAGCAATGCCAGCATTTCACTTTGTAGCCTTTACAGTGGAAGGCAGGGAGGAAGAGAGCTGGAATGGATGCTAAAACCATCAAAATTTTTTTCATTTATGACTTTCGGGTTTTATGTCCTTCTCTACACTAAGACTAAAATTGTACCTGTGGGGTTTTTTTTGTAGCTTTTTATTATAAAAACATTCTTCCAATACACAAAAGTAGAAAGAGTAGAATAGTGAACTTTCATGTAACTATCACACAGCTTAAAAAATTATTAGCAGTCTATATTTTTATTTCATCTATTCCATGCCTAATTATTTTTCTGAAGTTTTCTAAGAAAATCTCGAGTATCATACCATTTCATTCATTAATATTTTAATATTTCTCTAACAGGCAAGGACATTTTATTGATGTGTAATATATACATTAAAATATATGGCTCAGCCAGATGCATGTAATCCTAGCACTTTGGGAGGCCTAGGTGGGAGGATCCCTTGAGTTCCAGGAGTTTGAGTCTACAATGAGCCATGACTGCACCACTGCACTCCAGCCTGGGTAACAGAGTAAGACCCTGTCTAAAAATATATCTATATTGCTTGAATAATTTTCATAAAATGAAAACACTCATATAACCACATGCCATATTAAGAAATAGAATATTACCACACTATAGAAGCCCCCTTTTCATCTTGCAGTCACTACTGAAAGTTAAGCACTATCTTGACTTCTATCAGTTTGAATCAGTTTTTCCTATTTTTGAACTTTATATACATAGAATTGCATTACAAACTTTACATATACAAATGATATCACATTGTTTGGTGTTTGGCTCACTTTACTCAACATTATGTTTGTCAGACTTATCCATGTTGTCGTGTGTAGCAGTAGTTTGTTCATACATACCATATTTACTATAATCTAGTATGTAGATTATCTACATGCTATGAAGACTCTAGAGTATTTCATTGTATGAATATACCACAGATTTTAACTCTACTGTTGATGGGTATTTGGGTTGTTTTCTATTTTTTGGTCATTGAAAATAGTGCTGCAGCCACGTGCAGTGGCTCACGCCTGTAATCCCAACACTTTAGGAGGCCGAGGCGGGCGGATCACGAGGTCAGTAGTTCGCGACCAGCTTGACCAGCATGGTGAAACCCCGTCTCTACTAATTAGCAGGGTATGGTGGCACACGCCTGTAATCCCAGCTACTCAGGAGGCTAAGACAGAAGAATGGCTTGAACCTGGGAGGCAGAGATCAAGCCATTGCACTCCAGCCTGGACATGAAAGAAAGAAAGACAGAAAGAGAGAGAGAGAGAGAGAAAGAAAGAAAGAAAAAAAGAAAGAAAGAGAAAGAAAGAAAGAAAGAAAGAAAGAAAGAAAGAAAGAAGAAGAAAGAAAAAATAATGCTGCTACATTCTTAAACAAGTATTTTGCTGCACACATATGTCTGCATTTCTGTTGTAGGAGTTGCACCACCTGATCATGGGTATTCCTATATTCAGTGTTAGTAGATTCTTTCAGTTTTCTAAAATGGTTATACGAAGTTACATTCCCACAAACAGTGTATGTGAGTTAACAGTTGTTAACAATTGTACCACATCATTATTAACACTTGGCATTGTCAGTTGAGAAATAGACTCTGAGGAGATTATCATATAGAAAATGTATTAGGGTTTGCTCTTGGGATTAACACCTGTGGAAGGGATGGAGCAGAGACCAAAATCGGACAGAGGCAGAAGTTGGGCTCTGGTGCAGTTTCAACTAATGCCTCAGCTGACCCCATAGAGAGCCCCTTTTTTTGGTTTGTTTTTTGAGACAGGGTCCCACTCTGTCATCCAGGCTACAGTGTAGTGGTGCAATCACAGCTCACTGCAGCCTCGACTTCCCAAGAGCCCATGCTTTTAAGACCTTTCATAGCCTGCACTCTGCCACGATGGTACACTGTTTATTTTTATTTATTATTATTATTATTATTGAAAGGAAGTCTTGCTCTGTCACCCAGGCTGAAGTGCAGTGGCATGATCTCAGCTCACTGCAACCTCTGTCACCTGGATTCAATAAATTCTCCTGCCTCAGCCTCCCAAGTAGTTGAGATTACAAGTGCCTGCCATCACGCCTGGCTAATTTTTGTATTCCGGAAGAGACAGGGTTTCACCATGTTGGTCAGGCTGGTCTCAAAATCCTGACCTCAAATGATCTGCCCGCCTTGGCCTCCCAAAGTGCTGGGATTGCAGATGTGAGCGACCATGCCCGGCCATGGTACACTGTTTGTATATAACATATTAGCACTAGATGCTGATGATGAAAGCTGGCTGAAGTCAACCAGCCGAGTCGTTTTGACTTCTGGTTGTTTAGTGCCTCTTTGGTGGTAGATGGTGCTTGCTGGTGGGCATTACCATGTAATCTTCATGCCCACTTTCTGCCTATTCACATATACCCATCCTTCCCCAGATTTTCTTGTTCCTGATCTGCCAAGCTTTCTCTTCCAGGTTCTGAGAAGCTTGGTTTTAGAAATCAGATAATCCATTATTTGCTAGGATGGTTTAAATAAAAGAAGCTTGTATTAAAACTCTCCATAATATATTTGACTTTTTTTTTTTTTTTGAGATGGAATTTCGCTCTTGTTGCCCAAGCTGGAGTGCAATGGTGCGATCTCAGCTCACTGCAACGTCCACCTCCTGGGTTCAAGCGATTCTCCTGCCTCAGCATCCCAAAGTGCTGGGATTACAGGCATGAGCCACCGCGCCCGGCCTATATTTGACTTTTTTAGAGCCGAACTATACTATAAAGAATGTTTTCAAAAGAACCAGCCAAATTAAAATTATAGAAGGTTTTTTGCTATCTTTAGATTCATGTTTTAATATTCACGGTGAACTATCTTTTCTACTAAAGCCCTTAGACAACTGGCAGTAGCAATTTTCACTGTCTAGAAGGCGGCTTCTCCAACTCGATGTGCATAAGAAGCACCTGGAGCTCTTGTTGAAATGCAGATCAAGATGCAGTTGCTCTGGGCTGAAGCCCAAGATTGTGCATTTCTGTTAGGCTGGTGCAAAAGTAATTGCAGTTTTTGCCATTACTTTTGATGGCAAAAACCACAGTAACTTTTGCACCAACCTAATAACAAGCTTCCAGGTGGTGCTGGCGCAGCTGGTCTGCAAACCACACTTTGAATGGCCAAGTTCTGTGGCCTCTTATCCTTCCCTGCTAGCTGGAAATTCACCTTATAACGAATTCCAACCCACTTTGGTCCTTTGGGCTAAAACCGATCCAAACTTTAAGATGTTCCAGTTGGGGTGGTTAACTGATCCCATTACATGTTCTGCCCTGCAAGTTAGAATGCGGACTTAAATGAAAAATTAAACTATAGTCAAGTATAGATTTTAAAAACAGTTGAGGCCGGACACGGTGGCTCATGCCTGTAATCCCAGCACTTTGGGAGGCCAAGGCAGGTGGATCACCTGAGGTCAGGAGTTCGAGAGCATCCTGGCCAACATGGCAAAACCCATCTCTACTAAAAATACAAAAATTAGCTGGGCGTGGTGGCAGGCACCTGTAATCCCAGCTACTCGGGAGGCTGAGGCAGGAGAATCGCTTGAATCTGGGAGGTGGAGGTTGCAGTGAGCTAAGATCGCATCATTGCACTCTAGCCTGGGAGACAAGAGCGAAACTCTGCCTCAAAAAAAAAAAAAAAAAAAGAATTGAAAATATGACCCACACTCTCCATATTCATTCAAACTCTCTATGTCCTTTGATTTAAGCAGTATTCTTGTCATATCTTAATCTCTTCTTAATGAATAAGATTTAAAAAGATGTATCGATGGAAATAGCGTGTTAAACAACTTATCTGTTGACATAGCAAAGAAGTAGAATTATTTTAGAAAGCTATTTAGTAATCTGTATCAAGACGTTGTTTTTTTACACCAGAATTGTACACCAGAATTGTTTCAATGTTTGTTTCAATGTTTATTCTCATTCTTGATAATTTATTATACAAAATTAAAATATTTATTATACAAAATTATAATATTTGCTGAGCATTGCCACACGCTCTTCACTGTAATGGATTGTAGATTAACTTGCAGTAAGGAGAAAAGCACTTTCCACAAAGATGTTTATTTCAGCATGAACTACAATGAAAAACATAGGAAACTAAATCTTCAACAAGTAGGTAAATTTGTATATAACAACTCAAAGGAATAATTCAAGACGTTAAAAATGTGTAAATTATAAAATTGTGTGTTAAATGAATGCAAATAAAAAACTATAGAAGCAAAAAAATAAATAAAAGTTAAAGAGGCAGAATTTTAAATAAAATGTTGCCTTAAAAGTTATTTGAGGCTGGGCACAGTGGCTTACGCCTGTAATCTCAACACTTTGGGAGGCCGAGGCGGGCGGATCACAAGGTCAGGAGTTCAAGACCAGCCTGGGCAACATGGTGAAACCGTCTCTACTAAAAATATAAAAATTAGCCAGGTGTGGTGGCAGGCAGCTGTAATCCCAGCTACTCAGGAGGTTGAGGCAGGAGAATCGCTTGAAACTGGAAGGCGGAGGTTGCAGTGAGCTGAGATCGCGCCATTGCATTCCAGTCTGGGTGACAAGAGTGAGATTCCATCTCAAAAAAAAAAAAAGGTTATTTGAAACACTACACACACACACACACACACACACACACACACGTAGAAGGATCAGATAATACAAGGCTTCATTTCATTTCTTTGGCTGATGAGGCAACTTTTAAAAAGCCTTCTCTTACACCAACAAAAATATTCTTGTCCTTTTCCTGCTTTCATAGCCTACCTCTTCCTGTTTGTGAATACAGGTAGGAGATGTTGGAGTGGCAATCTGGGGCTCTGCCATGGTTTACAGTGAAGAAAATAACTCAGTTTCATCAAGAGGTTGGCAAATGTTTTGCAGATATTTTACAATTGTATCAACCGTAACAATGCCATAGATTGTACAAGGCTAAAAACCAGGCAGCAAAGCATTTGTCTTTCCGCTATTTTTGCTTAGAAGTTATTGGTGTTTGGCCTTATTTTTCTTATATTGTAAACTTTTTGGATATTGGATATTTAGTTGTAGATGTCAGGTTGTTTATATTTGAGTTTACTCAACATTGGAATCCCTAAGGAATTCTTGAAGTTTGGTAAATTCCCAGATACAAAGGCACAATTTAGGGAGATGAGTTTAGAGTGGTGAGTACCCTTTGCAGGAAGATAATGGTAAGCAAAACCTACTCTTAAAAGTTGTGTTGGGGGGTAGACCACAGTAGCTGATGGGTGGCGAATGGTCTCAGGGTGGGAGTGGAGAATGGAGAAGGGAAGAGGAGGCTCTGGGGCATAAAATGATGGGCCCTATACTAGCACCTCATTCTTGCTTTTACAGGGGAGGTAAAGACTTTTCCTCTACCCTCCTAGGTTTAAAATTTGAGTCTGTGAAACAAACTGACAATACGCAGATTAACAGGAGAAAAGGTATACAAATTTATTGCATGGATGGGGCATCACAAGAGAAAAAAAAAATGAATACCCAAAAAAGTGGTGAGATTTGGGAGCTTATACTGTCTTCGTAGGGGAAAGAAGAAGAGGGATATGGACAACTTAGGAGAGGGTAAATAATTTGGGGGAAAGAATGAGCACTTAGGGAGATGGAATCGTTTGCAGCAAACTATTACATTCTATTACAGGTGTAATAGAACTGGTGTCCACTTCTAGTCTTCTGTCCTGTTGTAATAGTCAATCTTCCCTGGTTGATTAACCTACCAGAGAGGGGAATTAATGACAACTGAGTTCATTTTGGAGGATCTGTCTTCAGGCAGGTAAGGGAGAGTTCAGAGAAAGCCTCTCCCTGCATTTGCTGTCTTTCGAGTGTCTTCAGCTTAAAATAATTAGTATACCAAAGTAGCATATTTGGGGGTGGCATGTCCCAAATGCCTTTGCTTTCATTTTTCTGAGTTTGGGAAATGTTCTTCCTTTTCTTGGGCACATTGTCCCCACCAAAGACAGAACAAACAAACAATTCAAGCTTTTATGCAATGAGATAGACACTGTGCTAGGCCTGCCCCCATTTTTGGCCTCCTGCAAAAATCCCAAGGAGCAACCTGGGATTTTTTTTTTTTTTTTTTTTAAGATGGAGTTTCGCTCTTGTTGCCCAGGCTGGAGTGCAATGGTGTGATCTCAGCTCACTGCAACCTCTACCTCCTAGGTTCAAGCAATTCTGCCTCAGCCCCCCAAGTAGCTGGGACTACAGGCATGCGCCACCACACCTGGCTAATTTTTGTATTTTTAGTAGAAACGGGGTTTCTCCATGTTGGCCAGGGTGGTCTCAAACTCCTGACCTCAGGTGATCCGCCTGCCTTGGCTTCCAAAAGTGCTGGGATTACAGGCATGAGCCACTGCGCCCGGCTGCTACTTGGGATTTTTGCAGGAAATCAGGAGCAAGGCTCAGGAATGCTGTCCTGAAAACGATCAGTTTTTATTCTCCTCAAATCCTTTCACCTGCCTAAGTCTTGCTAGGGGCGTGGAGAATACATAAAGGTACACAGAACTAGAAGGATGGAGGAAATAATGAACCTGTCATGGGAGATTTCCTGAAGGTTACTATGAATTAGCTAATTTGTGATACCTTGTTGCTAATTGCTGAAGAGAGGCTGCTCTTGTATTCAGAGTTATGGCTATGCCAGTTCCTTCTGGGCACCATTCATATGGATGAGTTTGCGTCTTGTTCTACGTCATTGCCTCCTGGTTTGCCCTCCTCTTTACACTCTTGATATGCAGAGGTGAAGGCAAGTGTGGTTGTGCTTTCGTTAATTTTGTATGGGAGGGAGTAGTTGTTCAGTGACCTTGGAAAAGCCCAGTGCTGATGTTTTACAGCAGGTGGCAGCCTTTCCCTGGGAGAGAAGACAGAGCTAGTATGATCTAACGCAAAATTGTTTAGGGTTTTATTGCTTTTCCTTGATAGACGTGTCAAGTGATTACCTGACCCTGAAGTTGAAATTGGCTTTATGACAGAGGGAAGAGAAGCAGAGACCCTAAGCCCTAGAAAAGGGAGTGTAAACTCACTTCTGGGGCTCTATCCCACAGCTGCTGCCTCTGAAGAAACTGGTGGCTGCCCTGAGGGAGTCTGGTCAAGTTCAGACACCATCTGGCATCTCTGAGCAAGGGCCCACAGGGAGACACGGATTGGAGCAGGGAGAGACGGATTGAAGCAGATCAAGAATTACCCTGCTGTATTTTGTGAAGGAGGGCATTTGATAGCAGAAGTACCCCCTTTCCGTTCCAGATGTGTAAAGCAGCCTTTTTTTTTTTTTT
This sequence comes from Hylobates moloch, assembly GCF_009828535.3. NCBI lineage: Eukaryota > Metazoa > Chordata > Mammalia > Primates > Hylobatidae > Hylobates > Hylobates moloch. Next base: position 60,696,876 of record NW_026652290.1, on the reverse strand, counting down.
TTTTTTTGAGATGGAGTCTCGCTCTGTCACCCAGGCTGGAATGCAGTGGCGCGGATCTCTGCTCACTGCAAGCTCCACCTCCTGGGTTCACGCCATTCTCCTGCCTCAGCCTCTTGAGTAGCTGGGACTACAGGTGCCCACCATCATGCTCGGCTAATTTTTTTTGTATTTTTTAGTAGAGACGGGGGTTTCACCGTGTTAGCCAGGATGGTCTTGATCTCCTGACCTCGTGATCCGCCCGCCTTGGCCTCCCAAAGTGCTGGGACTACAGGCTTGAGCCACTGCGCCCGGCTGCAGCCTTTTAAACTAATCTGCCAAATAGTTTTCTTAAGGTTATTCAGTTATTTGCATTCAAATTTGCAAAGTGCTTAATAGAAGGAAAGGCAGACTTGGTGGAGAAGCTTGATGCTGGAAATATATCCAGTTTGTTTCTGAATTCTTTTTGTCTTTTTTAATTTTTTGTTTATTTTTATTTTTTTGAGACAAGATCACACTCTGTCACCGAGGCTGGAGTGCAGTGGCGTGATCTTGGCTCATTGCAAACTTCGCCTTCCAGGTTCAAGCGATTCTCGAGCCTCAGTCTCCCGAGTAACTGGGACTACAGGCACTCACCACCACGCCCATAGGAGTTTTTTGTATTTTTATTAGAGACAGGGTTTCAACATGTTGGTCAGGCTGGTCTTGAACTCCTGACCTCAAGTGATCCACCTGCCTCGGCCTCCCAAAGTGTTGGGATTACAGGTATAAGCCACTGCGCCAGGTCTGTTTCTGATTTCTTAATGGTAGGATTCTATGTATCATTTATCAATAAAGTGCTACGTAGAAAACATTATTCAAAACTTAGCGTAAATGAGTAGAGATTGACCGAAGTCCCTATAGATGAATCTACTTTATGCCTAAAGGAAATAGGGGTGATTAGACAGGGATAGGAGCTGACAGAAATCAAGGGACTAGGTGGGACTATTGAAATTAATTAAAATTGAAACGAAAAATTCAGTTCCTAAGTTGCACTAGCCACATTTCAAGAGCTCAATAGCCACATGTGACTAGCAGCTACCATGTTGGACAGCACGGATAATTGACCGTTTTTATCATCACAGAAACTTCTACCAGATAGCAGTGGACTAGAAGAAAAAAACAGGGAGTGTGGCCAAGTGAAAAGGTGAGTAGTTAAGAACAAACCCTCCCTGTAATGCTAATTATTGAAATACTAATTCCTAAGTGTGGCAGGAGTTTCAAATAGAGTATCTCATATAATCCTCATACTGATCCACAACCACAATAACGCTGCTGACATTTGTTGAAACCTTTTTACTACTGCAGGCCAGGCACTAAAAACTCTGTTGTAATAACTGTTTGGAGGCCGGGCGCGGTGGCTCAAGCCTGTAATCCCAGCACTTTGGGAGGCCGAGGCGGGCGGATCACGAGGTCGGAAGATCGAGACCATCCTGGCTAACACGGTGAAACCCTGTCTCTACTAAAAATACAAAAAAATTAGCCGGGCGTGTTGGCGGGCGCCTGTGGTCCCAGCTACTCGGGAGGCTGAGGCAGGAGAATGGCGTGAACCCGGGAGGCGGAGCTTGCAGTGAGCTGAGATCACGCCACTGCACTCCAGCCTGGGGGACAGAGCAAGACTCCGTCTCAAAAAAAAAAAAAAAACTGTTTGGGCTCAGAAAACAATACCCTAAAACAAAGGCCTCAGAAAGCAACCTCAAAAACAGAAGTTTTTCTTTGACCTTCTCCTGCCCTCCTGTCTCTTAATCCTTTCTCCACGGAGGCCAGCCGCAGAAACTAGAATCCCTCTTCCCCAAGGTGGGTCATAGAAACCAGAACCCCTTTCCCCAAAGCTAGTGATAAAACCTACAATTTTACTCTAACTTTCCCTCCACCTTTCTGTATAAAAACTGGCCATGAAGAAATTATCTGACCTCCCTTATTTGACTGCAGGACATAAGACCCTGGTTCCAGATAGGGTCCTGTCCCACACCCAGAAGGAAGGAATGCGTGCTCAGAGAGGCCAAGAAGAATCTAAACGGACAGGCCTTGCTGGGTTTCCCCACTCCGGCCATTAAATCTTACCCTTTTTGTCCAGTCATGTTCCTATACAGCTGGCCATACTTTGTTGAACCTAAGCATAAAAATGACAATTTCCCCTGCATGTTTGGGTCTTCATTCTGAAGGCTCTTGTGTATTCCCGTTAAATAAATTTGAATGTCTTTTCTCCAATTAATCTACCTTTTTTGAGTTGGTTTTTCAGCAAACCTTCTGAGGGCCACGGGGAAAGCTCTCCCTTGGCCCCTACATAACTTGCTGGTCTTTGCAAGAACTCAGTCAAGTCGGTACTATTATTGTTCCTATTTAATAAATGAGGAAACTGTAGCAGAGACGGACTTTAGTAACTTATCCAAGGTTACCTGGCTTGTAAGGAATAACTGGGACTCAAACCCATGTCTTTCTGGGTTGTAATAATTAGAGAGAAAGCAAGCAAGGAAAATGCCTAGCACTCTCTGTATGTGAGTCAAATTTGCTTTTAAGCCACTTTCCCCTAAGGCAGGCCCTCCTCTTAGATTTTCTGTCACATAATTGTCTTTCTGGCTGAAGAAGAAGGCATTATGCCAATTCTGAGAGAGTAACAATGACCCCCTGTTAGTCAGGATGTGAGCCGCTTCCTTCCCTCTAAAGCAAAGTCTGCTGCTGCACAAGGGAAGTTGGTTTCTCAGAAGCTCACCTTTGTAGACACAAGTCTGATTGGGTGACATTTTTGAAGTAAAATATTCTTGTTTAAGATGAAAATGAAGACTAGAAGTGTTCATGGGAGATGCTCTTTTCTCTAGGTGGTGAGATTAAGAAAAACTGTTTTTCTGTTCATCTGTATTCTGTAACTTTTCTACATGAATATGTCTAAAAAATTTTTTTAAAAAATCAAAGCCAGAGACGGCATGGGAAAAAATTGTGCCTTGGCTTTTGTTAATAGGCTTTTGATAAGATAGTAACTACTTTAGTACTAATAGCCAATAAAAATACATTTGGTTGAGTGCTAAATACTTTAAACAATAGCAGGGGAAGTGTGGAATTTAATTATAAGGTTAAAAAGGACACTAAACAATGTTCAGGTACTCAGTGCTTCTCTGCAGATGGAGACACAGTTGTTTTGTGTTCATGGCCCTGTCTTTTAAATTTTTTTTATTTTTATTTTTTTTTGAGTTGGAGTCTCGCTCTGTCACCCAGGCTGGCATGCAATGGCTCCATCTCAGCTCACTGCAACCTCCGCCTCCCGGGTTCAAGTGATTCTCCTGCCTCGGCCTCCTGAGTAGCTGGGATTACAGGCATGTGCCACCAGAGCCAGCTAATTTTGTATATTTTTAGTAGAGATGGGGTTTCTCCATGTTGGTCAGGCTGGTCTTGAACTCCCGACCTCAGGTGATCTGCCTGCCTTGGCCTCCCAAAGTGCTGGGATTATGGGTGTAAGCCATCGTGCCCAGCCATGGCCCTGTCTTATGTCACACAGTTCAAAGTGAGGCACAGGCTGGTAGATAAAAAACAGAGAAAGTCATGAATCACAATATTACTTTTATCATCAATTAGCAACAAATGGTCTCTGAAAACTAATAAACTTGGCATGGGGAAAGAGAGAGGTGATTTTTTTCAAGCTACAGTGCATGTTTGTTCTCCCAGGTGAGACTCATTAAGTAGAAGCCATGTTACTGAGAATTTGCAAATGTAAACAGTATGGAGGCAGAAAAAAAAAAAGAGGCTGAGAACTGGTCAGTGCTTGCTAAGGTTCTTTTGTCCTACAAAATTCTAAGATTTTATGATCATTTTAGTTTAGTAGTATGTCTTTATATACTTTTAAAGTTATGTACTCTTAAGTTTCTATACATTTTAAAGCTAGTTTTCCCTAAACTGATGTGCTGCTAAAGGGTATCTTAGAGTTTTAGTTAAATCTGTAGGTGAGTCCACTATAAAATGCTAGCCAAATGAAATGGTAGCCAAAAACATTTTCAAATACCTAAGTATCCAGAGTGAGTACAGTTTATAGGCTCACACACTTTAATGGCAAAATAAAGGAATTTTAAGTACAAAAGATAACTCAGACGAAGAATCAAGTGATAATACAGCACCAAGGAATCAAGAAGTCATCCCCCACCTTCCTCACTTCTCCATCTCTCAGGGTTCCGTTTAAAACCAATTCCTGCTTACCTTGGAGTGTAATTTAAGTGGGGTGGCTATAGTATTAAAACTAAGGAGAAGGAAAAACATGTGAATTCCCGGCAGTCATCTGTCTAGGCAGACAGTTGGAGACAAGAAAGAACAAACTGAAAAAGGGCAACAGACTCATACCACAGGTGGTGCATGCAGCTGCAAGGACTTGGGTCAGACAAACCCTTCTCAGAAACACAGAGAAATATTCCGCCTTGTTCACTCTCATTCCCTGCAAGAGGACAGACCTGGCAGCCTTAAAAAGGAAGAGTTCTGGAATCAAACCAGGTTCTTTTGTGTTCCCTGTTTGGCTGAAAGCAATCTGAAGTGAACAAAATCCTAAGATCAACTCACTTTAAAAATTGTATATATACACACATACATATATACATTTTATATTGCCTGATTATGCCAAATAATCTGCCTTTACCAACTACATTGTCTTTGCAGATGACGCAGAGCTACCTGTTTGTTTTCTCTTTTCTGTGCTTCATTGTTAGATAACTTTCCATTTTGTTTGATGGAAATAACCACGCTAGGGTCACTGATCTGACACTGCAATCTCTTTATTCTTGGTCTTACACTGCACTTCTAGTTTCATCAATGAGGCCGTATTTAGGCTTTGGTTTATGGAATTGAGTTTACAAGGGTATCCTTCACTCTGTTTTATTTCTGCCCTCTGGCTTCTCATGGATGTGTGCTTTGCTCAAGTGTCCCCAGAGAGCTGGAAGAACCAGCTAGATGGATGATCCTTGAGTTGCTAGTTGCACAGATGTTTACACGGATTGTCTCAAAAATCAGATGTTGCATCTCATTTATGGGATGAAAAAGCTTCAAGAAAGGAAGATAGGATTTAGATCTTTCCCTTTTTCCTCTTTTGGACTTAAAGTGCAAAGATTTGAGTTAATCACCCTCCTTAGATCACTGTATGTGATCATCCATGAGAGGCCTTTTCTTGTTTTATTTTACTTCATTGTTTTCCTCCTTGATTGCCAGCATTGGCAGTCACTCTGATGTATTAATAAGTGTTTGGATATGAGTGTACCCCCAGGTTGTTTTTTCTATAATGCTGCTTTATGAATATATGTGTTAAATCTGTAATGTTCAATGGCTCTCATTATGTTTCTTGCTTTTTGATGCAATGCTGTTTTTAAGCTCTATTCATGTTCCTTTATGCACAGCTAGCGCATTTCTTCTAACTGCCGCATAAGGTTCCATATTATGTGTCATGATCATCTGATCCTCTTAACATATCTGTGGCCCCTAGTGGTGGACACCCAGACTGCCCCGAACTCTCTTGTACCACAAACAATCCTGTGATAGACATCTTTGTATTTCCTCATGAACCTGTGTGGAGAGAGATTCCTGGATTGTAGGTTGTCAGTGAGCATGCATGTGCGTGCATGTGCGCATGCGCACAAACACACACACACACACACACACACACACACACACACACACAATGAGATACTGCCACAGTGCTCTCTAGGATACCTATATCTGTGTACACTCCCGGCAGCAGCACATGAGGGTTTTTGTTTCCCACACCTTTGCCAAGATTGCCAAGATTTCCCAACTTTCTAATTTTTATAAATCTATTGGGTGTAATGTAAGGCGGCATCTCAAATAGTTTTAATTTCCATTCTTCTGTTTACTAGTGACACTGAACTTCTCTTCAATCCTTCTTCGGCATTTGGTTTTCCACTTCTGAGAGTTGGCTATTCATGCTTTTTGTCAATGTCTGTCTTGGGTACTTTATCTGATTTATAGGAGTTCCTTATACAGTCGTCCCCCCTTATCTGAGGTTTTGCTTTCCGAGTTTTGTTACCCACCATCTTTAGTCCAAAAATACTAAGTGGAAAATTACAGAAATAAACAATTCATAAGCTTTAAATTGCATGCTATTTTGACTAGTGTGATGCAAACTTGTGCCATCTTGCTCCATCCTGCCCAAGGCCCATATCATTCCTTTGTCTAGCACGTATCCACACGCTGCCCACCCCTTAGTCACTTAGTAGCCCTCCCAGTTCTCAGAATAATTTGTGGCATCTCAATGCTTGTGTTCAAGTCACTCTTATTTTATTTAATAATGGACACAAACTGCAAGAGTAGTAATGCTATTATATTATTATAATTGTTGTATTGTATTATTAGTTATTGTTAATCTCTTCCTGTGCTTAATTTATAAATTAAACTTTATCATAGTTATGTATGTATAAGAAAGAAACATAGTATATATAAGGTTTGGTGCTATCCACAGTTTCAGGCATACACTTGGCAAAGTTTGGAATGTATCCCCTGCAGATAAGGAGTACTATTGTATATTCTGGGTTTGAATTCCTTGTTGGCGTGAAATATCTTCCAAATGTTTTCTTTCTGTCTATCCTCTGTCTGTGTAAGTTTGTTTATGATGGGCTTCACTGAACAGAAACTGTAATTTTCATGCAGTCAAAATTTCATATCTTGTGATTTTTGGGTCTGATTTACAAAATTCTTTCCCATTCCAAAGTCTCACATATATTCTATATATTCTTCTATTAGCTTTATCATTTTATAGCTGTATACCAAGTCATAAGGTACTCATAAATATATGATTATTGTTGGGTACCCCTAACGTTGTGTAACACAGTACTGGCCATATTGTAGGAACTTAACAAATAAATTTTGTTTCTTTCTCTAGCCCTGTTTCTCTGGTAAGTGGATTGAATGACCCCTCTGCTACAGACTGTTTTGTGGCTGAAGAGGGTAGAGAGCTCTTTCTGCTCTGGGCCTTACTAAGCCAACAGCATGCTATCTCTGTGCTATCACCCTAGTCCAAGCCACTGTCATCTCATGCCTGGAATTTTATAGCAACCTCCTAACTGGCTTCCTGGCTTATATATTTTCAGCTTTTTCCCATTCATTTGCAACCCTGTTACCAGAGTGATAGAGCTTAGATTAGTGCTGGCACATAGTAAGTGGCCAAGAAATGTTATGATGATGATGATGATGATGATGATGATGATGATGACGATGATGATTGTTGTTATTATGGAGCTTGGCATTTATAAGCACTTAATAAAACAGTTATAAATGAAAAATGTGTTCAATATCTATATAGAATGCATTGTACTAGTGAAAGGCTAGTACAGACTAGCAACCTATCTTTGGCCATTCATCATCTGTCATGGTCCCAATGTCATCATTCCAAACATATATTCCCACTGTGCAAGATGTAAGTAGCTGGGGATGTTAAGTAGCTGGGGATTGAGCTCTACAGGCTATAGAAAATGTCCTAGAGGACTGGGCACGGTGGCTCACGCCTGTAATCCTAGCACTTTGGGAGGCTAAGGTGGGCAGATCACGAGGTCAAGAGATTGAGACCATCCTGGCCAACATGGTGAAACCCCGTCTCTAATAAAAATACAAAAATTAGCTGGGGGTGGTGGCAAGTGCCTGTAGTCCCAGCTACTCGGGAGGCTGAAGCAGGAGAATCGCTTGAACCCAGGAGGCAGAGGTTGCAGTGAGCCAAGATCATGCCACTGCACTCCAGCCTGGGCGACAGAGCGAGACTCCGTCTCAAACAACAAAAAAAAGACAATGTCCTAGAATTTTAAAAACTCAAGCCTTTGATTTTAGCATATTTTCAATTATTATTTGCCTTTTTTCCATAAAAGTCAAGTGCACTGTATCAGTCAAGGTCCAGCCAGAAGACAATCACACAATAAGTCCAACATGGAAAATGTAAAGTATATTAACTAGAAATGGGATTAACTACTAAGGGGTAAACCTAACTCTTAAGAATACAAGAACAGTGGATATAAAGAGCATCTGCTACTCTCTAGACCAGAGTTTCTCAACTTATAAAAAGAAATTTGCCCCTGTAAGGAGATATTTTTAGATATTTTTTGCCCCTTATCACCACCTGTCCCCACATCCCCATGAAACCTTAATTCTACAGGTACGCCGAATATCTGTGTGTCTACTGTGGCCCTTTGGAGGAATAACATAAGATTATTTCACACTCCCCACCCCCGCAAAAACCAACTTTCACCCCCACTGAGAATGCTTGCCCCAGGGCTACTGCTGAGTACCCAAGGAAGGAACAAATTTGGAAGAGCCCTCTCTTCAAGACTGACTTCACTAGAGTCACTTCACTCGGATGTAGCTATCACCTCCTGGATGGTAAAGAATTTCACCGAGGTTCTGCAAGTCAGTGTCAGGATACAAGAAACCACCTTCCGTGTTGCCTGTGAGACTCCCTGGGCAGTTGAGCACTGTTGGAATTCTTGCACCCACTGGCTGCCAAGTACCCCAAGAGAAGGAAAATCACATGGGAACAAAGAAGAGAGAAGCACTTTCCTCCTGCAGTGGCCCCCCAGCCCTGTAGACAAAGCTTAACATTCTGCCAGCTGCAAAGGAGAAATGTTTACAGGGCCCAGCTCCAGCATCACAAAGCAGAGCAGTGCAGAGTAGATTTGGAGCTGAGAGGAAAGAAGTTGATGCATCAAAGAAATTCTTTTAAATGAAGTGTTCTTTTTTTGTTTTGTTTTGTTTTTTTTTTTTGGAGACGGAGTCTTGCTCTGTCGCCCAGGCTGCAGTGCAGTGGCACAATCTCGGCTCACTGCAAGCTCTGCCTCCCGGGTTCACGCCATTCTCCTGCCTCAGCCTCTCCGGGTAGCTGGGACTACAGGCTCCCGCCACCACGCCCGGCTAATTTTTTGTATTTTTAGTAGAGATGGGGTTTCACCGTGGTCTCGATCTCCTGACCTCGTAATCCGCCCACCTTGGCCTCCCAAAGTGCTGGGATTACAAGCGTGAGCTACCGCGCCCGGTGAAGTGTTCTAATTAATTTCTGTCTAACCAAAGTTTTATGATGCCAAGATTTTACCACACTATGGAGGATGCACCTCAAAACACCAAGGAATTTGTAAAAATGCAGGGCATGGCTGGGTGCTGTGGCTTACGCCTGTAATCCCAGCATTTTGGGAGGCTGAGGCAGGCAGATCACCTGAGGTTGGGAGTTCAAGACCAGGCTGACCAACACGGAGAAACCCCGTCTCTACTAAAAACACAAAATTAGCTGGGTGTGGTGGCACATGCCTGCAATCCCAGCTACTAAGGAGGCTGAGGCAGGAGAATTGCTTGAACCTGGGAGGCCGAGGCGGGCAGATCACGAGGTCAGGAGATCGAGACCATCCTGGCTAACACGGTGAAACCCCATCTCTACTAAAAATACAAAAAAATTAGCTGGGCGTGGTGACAGGTGCCTTTAGTCCCAGCTACTCAGGAGGCTGAGGCAGGAGAATGGCGTGAACCCGGGAGGTGCAGCTTGCAGTGAGCTGAGATTGCGCCATTGCACTCCAGCCTGGGCAACAGAGCGAGACTCCATCTCAAAAAAAAAAAAAACATGCAGGGCATATGCTTAGTAAAGCAAATTGTTATTATATGTTGTCATTTATGTGTGAAGTTTATGTCTTTGACCCACTGTCAGTGGGATTTACACTTGGAGTTATTTCCTCGAGAATGAAAATGAATGTCTGATTTATCTATATTTTCCCTCCAAACAATTCAGCCAGAGAATATGCTGACTAGTTGATACCAGTCTTATTTCTTTGACAGTAACATTTCTCAGCATAATTGAATGCACATTTTTATTTACCAGTAACTCTGTTTGTGAGGTTGACAAGTACATCAATTCATTGGAACCTCATTATTCTTGGGTGAAAAGATGAAATTGAATTTCTGTATCACAGAACTAAGGTCTAAACCTCAGAAGAGAGGTATAAGTCACTGTAACAAGGAAGCCTGGCTTGGCCAGTGAGACTTCTCCAACTACCAGATACCACACCACCTAAGGGTAATGTCTGCTGCCAAGCGATACAGCAAAGATAGCTCATAGACCTTGTTTAAAATTTTGCCTTAGACCTTGTTTGAAATTTGCAACAGTGATAACTTCTTGCATAAGCCCACAGTGGCATGTCCTATAAATGCCTCAATTTATGCTTCTAGTTTGGATTTTGGTGTGAAGTGGCTTGCTGAGATGGGGGTATGTGAATCAAGCTCTCTCGGATTCAGTTTCATTGCCTGTAAAGTGAGAAAGTTGGAAAACATGTTGAATAAGAATTCTCTGATGTAATAAAAAAGCAAATTTAGGTTGGGCACAGCAGTTCATGCCTGTAATTGTAGCACTTTGGGAGGCCAAGGCAGGTGGATCACTTGAGCCTAGGAGTTCGAGACTAGCTGGGTAACATGGTGAAACCTTGTCTCTACAAAAAAATGCAAAACTTAGCCGGTGTGGTGGCGCATGCCTGTAGTCCCATCTACTTGGGAGGCTGAGGTGGGAGGATCACTTGAGCCCAGAGGTTGAGGCTGTGAGCCAAGTGAGCTGAGATCGTGCCACTGTACTCCAGCCTGGGTGACAGAGCAAAACCCTGTCTCAATTAAAAAAAAAAAAAAAGCAACTTTATTTTTGTCCCTATTGTCCCTTTACATATATAAAGTCTATCCATCTATCTATCTAGATGTCTATAGATATGTTCTAGTATGAAAATTCTGGCAAGCCCTTAAATGTTCTGGCTTATAATGATCGCTATCACTATAGACTATCACTTTCAGTTACAAACACAGTCTTGATGCAGAGATTAGAATGTCCAGTGTAAGATATTAATCAGGCCGGGTGTGGTGGCTGACGCCTGTAATCCCAGCACTTTGGGAGGCCAAGGTGGGTGGATCACAAGGTCAGGAGTTTGATACCAGACTGACCAACATGGCGAAACCCCGTCTCTACTAAAAATACAAAAATTAGCCTGGTGTGGTGGCACACACCTGTAATCCCAGCTACTCAGGAGGCTGAGGCAGGAGAATTGCTTGATTCCGGGAGGTGGAGGTTGCAGTGAGCTGAGATCACACCACTGCGCTCCAGCCTAGGCAACAGAGCAAGACTCTCATCTCAAAAAAAAAAAAAAAAAAAAAATACACACACACACACACACACACACATATATATATACACACATACATATATATATATAAATACACGCACTCCAAATCTGGTAAGACATTAATCAACACTCCAAATCTGATTTTAAGGATACATCGTCTCCACTCTTCCAGCCCAAGACTGCTTCACTCTGAAAGCTTGCAGTGGGAAAGGGAGAGATGTGGATGGCTCTTCCTCAGCACTTCTTGTGGAGTGAATGGGGGTGTCATTAAGCTCCTCCAGATTCCTCTCCACCCTTTTCTACCTCCCCCTCTGCCCCACCAATGTGAATATGCTCCATTGCCCTTTGGCTTCCAGTTGGTTTTGGCCAATGGGGAGCTCTGGCAGAAAAGGGAGAAGTGCAAGATCAAAGTTTTTATTCCCTTGGCTTTTTCCTAGAGAGGTTGACTCTAGCTGTGTGTCCCTTGAGTAAAGGTCACTGCTCCCCTCAAGGTGGTCTCCTCCAAATGACACTCCCTTTCCAGGTTCTGATCATCACTCCTTAGGGCCTAAGGGTATAAGCCATTCTGAGGCTTCTAACCCCTGGTTTCTAGACTAGCCTTATGTTTCCATTACACCCCACCAGCTCTCCTGTAAATAGTCCCTTTAAAAATAAACTCTCCCCCACTGCACTCCAGCCTGTGTGACAGGGCGAGACTCTGTCTCGAAAAAAAAATAGAAAATAATAATAAACTCTCCTCAAATTATCCTAATTCAAGTGTGTCATCTGTTGCCTGTTGGGACCCTCACTAGAAAAAAATGCATCAAAATTTATATTGCATAGCAACATTTGAACTTTAAAAAATCTATTTTCTTTTTTTTTTTTTTAGACAGAGTCACACTCTGTCACCCAGGCTGGAGTGCAGTGGCACGATCTTGGCTCACTGCAACCTCAGCCTCCTAAGTAGCTAGGACTACAGGCACATGCCACCATGCCTGGCTAATATATATATATATTTTTTGTATTTTTAGTAGAGACAGGGTTTCACCATGTTAGCCAGGCTGGTCTTGAACTCCTGACCTCATGGTCCACCCACCTTGGCCTCCCAAAGTGCTGCGATTACAGGCATGAGACACTGCACCTGGCCAAAAAATCTATTTTCTTAGATTAAGTAACTCACATCGCAAAACTTATAATTTGCTCCACAATATCATCCAAAGGCTCAACAACTACTGTACTGTACTGTACTGGGTCCATTCTAGGTTCAGCAAAGTCAGAGTTGGTACATCTAGCCTCCCCTGATGCATCTGTTTCTTACTCTTTCAGGGCTCATAGGGAGGAACATGGATCTAAGTGGTTTCAGTGTCTTCATGAATTGGTCTAATATATTGTCAGGAATAGATGCATTTTAAAAAAGGACTCCAGGATAAAAATATAGAGCTCTAATGGTAGAAATTGTGGACACTATGAACCAGGGATGGAGAAGGATGTTTGATCTTATTTATTCTGATCAAGATGAGGCTTAATTTTTCTGCACCTTTATTCAAAACATGTAACTCAGAGCAGTTTTGTTTGTTTGTTTGTTTTTTTTGAGATAGGGCCTCACTCTGTCACCTAGGCTGGAATGCAGTGATGCAATGATCACAGTTCACTGCAGCCTCAACTTCCTGGGCTCGAGCAATCCTCCCACCTCAGCCTCCCAGAGAACTGGGACTACAAATGTGTGCCACCACACCTAGCTAATTTTTTGTAGAGATGGGGTTTTGCCGTGTTGCTCAGGCTGGTCTTGAACTCCTGGGCTTAAGCAATCTTCTTGTCTTGGCCTCCAAAAGTGCTGGGATTACAGGTGTGAGCCACCATGCCCAGCACCCAGGGCAGAATTTTAAAGTCCTTGCTTCAGTGTTTATACAGCTGTTCAGGACTTTCCAGTGTTATCAGTTATTCAAACTTCTAAAGCACCTATCAAAGAGAGCTTAGTTTTCAGTCTCGAAAGTCCAAGAAATACCTAAAGATAGTTGGTGGTTATTTCATAACACACCCAAAAAAATCTTTCACATTGTCTCTCTTTTTACCACTTGCCTCTGATCAGGCCTGCCTCCTCAGCCACACTTCAAATGAAAGAAATCAAGTAAACAACTTTTAGCAATCAGGGGACCCTAAAATAGCAGGTGATCTGCAGCAGGTTAAGCACACACCAACATACATGCAAATCCGTCAAATTTTGTACCTGGCAAATAAGGCTAACAATTTATATTTTGACTGTCTTGATTATCTGAAAAAACTGCTTTTCTGTGACATAAATATAGATGTTAGTTCTGTCTTGCAGCTAAGTATCTCACGAGAAAGCCACATTAACCTTAATGATTTCCTGACATAGAAATTAATATTCCTTAGCAAAGAAATAAAAGGGTATCCACTGGTGCTTGTGGAGTTAAAAAATACTGTCTTCCTCCTTCCCTCCCCTGGTTGACATTAGTTGGTTTCAGTCCACAAATATTTACTGAGTGTTTACAATGTGCCAGGCAACTGTTTAATGCTAGAAACACAGTGCTGAAAAAGACAAAACAAGTCCCTGTTTAAGGCAGTTGCATTCTAAGGGAAGGGGGATATGCAGCAAACATGTAAACAAACAAATAAATAATACAATTTCAGGAACTAAGGACTCTGAAGAAAATAAAGCGGAGTACTACGGTAGATGGTACCTGGGGTGTGGTGTGGCTGCTCAGTGACATCTGAGTTGAGACCTGAAGGCTGTGAAGGAGGCAGCAGTGTGAGAATCTGGGGAAGAGCTCTGCTAGCAAAGAAACAGTAAGTGCAAAGGACCTGGGATAGAAACGAGCCTTGGGTACTGTGTACTTGAGGGCAACAAGATGGGCAGTGTGGTTAGAGGCAAGTAGTTAGAGGGAAAGCTTGGAAGGAGATAAGGCTGAACAGGAGCCAGGATGAAAGAAGCAGAGCCGGATCAGAGTGATGACAAGCTGGAGGAGGAGTTAAAGCAAGGAAGCTAGGAAGTGGTGTGATCTCATTTGTATTTAATCTGGCTACTTTGTGGAGAGTGGATTGTAGGAGGTCAAACACAGAAGTGGGGAGATCTGGGAGGAGCCTACGGCAGAAGTCCGGGTGACAGACACTGGCAGCTTGGCCTAGGGTTTCAGCAACAGGCCACTACCGGCTCATACGGTGCCTTTGTGAAAATTAGAAAAAGGCTTCTCTTTCCCATTAGATGCCCTGATTGCAGATGGATTAAACGTGAGGTGTGAAGAAAAGAGAGGAATCCAGAATGACTCAAGTTTGCACCTCAATAATTGGCTGGAGAGTTATGGAATCAGTAGTTCAATTTTGATCATGTTCACTTTCAGGACCTTGAAATTTTCCCATGCAGCGGGTGCACCCCCTGTTACAATGTGAAAACTCAGTAGCATTTGCCACACTGACGGTTTCCTTTCAGCTGGCTCTGGGAACCTTATGCTGACGTAATGGAGATAACCTTTGTGAGACGTTAAATCAGTGTATTTGCCTGCCCAGTAAGTCTTTGTCTCCATGGCTTCCCCCTTGAGTCAATGGCAGGCATTGAGTCACAGGGAGAAAAAATAACCCAGCCAAGATCGGATAAGTCATCCCTTAGCTTAGAATTTCAAAATAGGATTAATTCATAGCAAGACAATAGTTTTAAATCAAGGGCTTTTGAGTGGTAAAAACCAGACTTTGTTGAAAGAAAAAAAATGTATTTGTATACGCTAGTAAGGCAGAACTTGGAAAAGTGCCCCTGAACAGATCACAGATACAGCCGAGAAGAACACAGGATATGATGTCAGAGCCACTTTCTCATGACTGGAAGGGAAGATAAACGCAGCAGGCAGAGGCCGGGTGCAGTGGCTCACGCCTGTAATCCCAGCACTTGGGGAGGCCAAGGCGGGCGGATCATGAGGTCAGGAAGTTGAGACCATCCTGGCTAACATGGTGAAACGCCGTCTGTACTAAAAATACAGAAAATTAGCTGGGTGTGGCGGTGGGTACCTGTAATCCCAGCTACTCGGGGAGCTGAGGCAGGTGAATCGCTTGAATCTGGGTGGCGGAGGTTGCAATGAGCTGAGATCGCGTCACTGCACTCCAGCCTGGGCAAGAGAGTGAGACTCTGTCTCAAAAAAAAAAAAAAAAAAAGCAGGCAGGAAGTTGGGACATTCAGAGAGTACAAGCACAGGGTTGCCCCAGATGAGTGGAGGGTGCACTAAAGCAGAGGAGGCGTGTACCCTGCTTTCTGTTTGGAACCGGGGTAACTACAGAGAAGTAGAAATGCTATGATTAGGCACAACAGGCTTGAGACAGTGATTTCTGTTCTTTGGGGTCGTGCATAGTCTTTAGGAGATCCAGTGGTAGAACGACAAAGGCTATGGGATGAATGGGCTGGAAGAGGCCTGGCCCTTGGGCCAAGAAGGTGTGAGGCTTATGGTCCTTGCCACTGGGAGCCATGGCAGGGGCCGTGGCTGTCAGTAGTGGAAATGGTTCTAGG
Organism: Hylobates moloch; assembly: GCF_009828535.3. Taxonomy (NCBI): domain Eukaryota; kingdom Metazoa; phylum Chordata; class Mammalia; order Primates; family Hylobatidae; genus Hylobates; species Hylobates moloch. The sequence goes on along the minus strand of NW_026652290.1, from coordinate 60,681,264 downwards.
CCCAAAAGCTGGAGATAATTTCCTCATCAAGGGAGGCCGGGAAAGCTTGGAGGATGGCAGACAGACTTGCTCTGCCAGTTTTTCAAGATCTGAATGACATCTTAAGAAAGAGAAGTGGGAGAGGAGAACCGTTGGATCAGGGAGAAACCTTGAAAGATTGAGTGATTTTCCAAGGAAAACTGTTTTAAACCTAAAGAGACTGCGTTACCTTTAATTGGCAAGATCAAGTGTTTCCACCTACGTTAGGAATGGGGGCTTTCCAGCAAGAAATCATTATCGACAATGAAGTTACTTTTTTTTGTAAATCTAGTTTTTAGTGGGTACATTTAAACCCTGCTACATTAGGAAGGTCTGTATTGTTACCAGATAAAGCGAACTCAGCTTGACATACCCCTGCCTCTAATGGAGACGGGGGGCGGGGCGGGGGGGAGGAAGGAGAGGGAGGGGAAAGATTGAGTCTGTCAACAGTAGTTACCTCCAGGGAAGATAACTGAGGGACAGAGAAGGAAGAAAAACCTATTTCTCATGGAACGTTTTCTGTACCTTTTGCATTTTTTCCATATGCATGCATTAACTATTCAAAAATAAATTAAAAGAGGAAAAATAAGTTTCTGAAATGAGAAAAATGCAGATGCACAGAATGTGATATTCAGTGCTTGGCAATTAACCTTAAATAGTTTTCATCTCACCAGAATCTTTGAGCCACTTCTCCTCAGTGTACCTTGTGGTTATTCCCTTCATTTGTGTAGGCGTTGGGTAAGCTGTCTGTCTTGCCTCTCCGGCGAGCCCATGACCCATTTGTGCGTGGTACTCCAAACACTGTACCACCGACTCTATAGGTGGCCCACCCCTTTTACAGAGGAAAACAATCCCACTGACCCATTTGGTCTTGCCCTTCATCCTGGATTGAGGTGTGGGAAGGATTACTAAGGGTTTTTTGTTCTCACCCTGGTTATTTCCACCCCGTTGGCATCACATAACAATGGGGAAGCAGTGGAAAGAACTTAGGTGCTGGAATCAAATTTGCTAGGGCTTACCTCTGCCAGCTACTAGCTTTAGGTACTTGAGTGGGTCTCAAGTTTCTTCTTCTATACGTTGGAGCAATACAAACCTCACTGGGTTATCACAACACAATGCTAGAACTGTTCTGATTACCCCAACCCCCAGTCTAGGAGACCAGACTAATTTTTGTAAAATCTTGCATCCAGCCAAACTCAGCATACCTATTGTCCCTGTATTCCTCAGTTTCTACCCAAGCCTCTTCATTCATCTGTTGTATCCCTTACTGTCATCTATATCCTTCCCTGTATTTCACTCCCTTGACTCAATCTCCCTCCGCTTCCCTCTTTTAAGTAGTATGTTTTCATTTGCAGGCTACAGGAAACTCAAGTCTAACTGGTTTAAACATTAAGGGCATTTACTGACTCAAGTAACTGAAAATTTAGCAGTGGCAAAGGCCTTGGGTTAACTGCCAGACAGACATACCAAGAGCCTTGTTTCTTCTGTTTCTCTACTCTCCCATCCTCAGCGTGAGCTTCATTCTGGGATTGGCTCCCCTCGTGGTTATACAGGCTGGAGGTCAGCAGCAACTGAGCCTGCATGCTTCTGCATTAAGTCCAGAGGAACTGAGGAGTGAGTCTTTAACCATCAAACAAAAATCCTGGCCTTTCATTAATTAGAACAACCTGAACCAATCATGGTGACTAGGGGAATGCCATGTGCTAATTTGCTTAGCTCTGAACTAAGTTATCCATTTTTGAGCCAATTACAGCGACAAGGGAGTTGAGATTATGATGATTGATTTACATCAGAGGTTCTCGACTGGGAGCAGCACTGCCTCCTTCAGAGTATTTGGAAATGTTGCTCTGACTGGGAGTACCACTGGCATTTACTGGAAGAGGGACAGGGGGAGGGGAGACACAGGACAGTCATGTGGAATTCTGGCCTGCCCAAAATGCCAATAGTGCCCCTATGAAGAAACACTGACTTAAACCATCAGGGCACAAGTCTGAAACAGGAGGTTGTTTTCCCTTAGGTACATAAGCCATACTGGGGCAGGATGGACACTTAAACAAAAATGACTAGACTACTCAGGCTCCTTCCTAATCTTTATTGACTCTCTTCTATCTTTACTTAGATCCCTGCTCAGCCTATTATGTATTACTTTTAACTAACCTCTTGACAATGTCATTTACTTCCTAGCCCCATTCTGCTGTACCTACCCAGATAAATCCTATAGTGACACTGACTTGAGAAAGACATTTTTAAACTTTTTAAAAATCAAAGCTATAGGCAGGGCATGGTGGCTCACGCCTATAATCCCAATACTTTCGGAGGCCGAGGGGGGCAGATCACCTGAGGTCAGGAGTTCGAGACCAGCCTGGTCAACATGGTGAAAGCCTGTCTCTACTACAAGTACAAAAATTAGCTGGGTGTCGTGGTGGGCGTCTGTAATCCCAGCTATTCAGAAGGCTGAGGCAGGAGAATCGCTTGAACCCGGGAGGCGGAGGTTGCAGTGAGCAGACATCACGCCACTGCACTCCAGCCTGGGGGACAAGAGTGAGACTCCCATCTCAAAACAAAATAAAACAAAAAAAGCCGGTGTGGTGGCTCCTGCCTGAACTTTGGGTGGCTGAAGTGGGTGGATAACAAGGTCAGGAGATCGAGAGCATCCTGGCCAACATGGTGAAACCCCGTCTCTACTATTTGTGGGTATGACCTGTATTCCAGTATCGGGAGGTGAGGCAGAGATTATTGAATCGGAGGCAAGAGTTGCAGTGGTTAAATCATGCCATGATCCAGCCTGGTGACAGAGCAAGATCTGTCAAAAAAAAAAAAAAAAAATCAATCTATATAATTTTTTTTTATAGTCTTGCTCTGTTGCCCAGGCTGGAGTGCAGTGGAGTGATCTCGGCTCACTGCAAGCTCCGCCTCCTAGGTTCATGTCATTCTCCTGCCTCAGCCTCCCGGGTAGCTGGGATGACAGTTGCCCGCCACCACGCCTGGCTAATTTTTTGTATTTTTAGTAGAGATGGGGTTTCACCATGTTAGCCAGGATGGTCTTGATCTCCTGATCTCGTGATCCACCCGCCTCGGCCTCCCAAAGTGCTGGGATTACAGCCGTGAGCCACTGCGCCCGGCCTTTTAAAATTTTTTATGCAGAGTCCTTCTCTGTCACTCAGGCTAAAGTGCAGTGGTGAGATCTCAGCTCACTGCAACCTTCGCCTCCTGGGCTCAAGCAGTCCTCCCACCTTGGCCTCCCAAAGTTCTGGGACTACAGATGTGAGCCACTGAACCTGGCCCTTTGTCTGTATTTCATGTATACCTGTGCACATCCATGTGTTTGTATGTTGTCTACATGATACCAAATGCACTTATACATAAATGAGCACTCATAAATTAATAAGCCCAAATAAATGCTTTCCAAAGTTCACATAGACTTGAGTAACTCTTTTGGTAAATAAGGCTAGTTTAATATTGTTGGTTTAATAAAAACAACTATGTCTTCTGAGTTATCAACAAAATATATATGTATTTAACTTTAAGATTCTTGCCCAACCATAAAAATGGTGAATAGAAAATTTAACTTGAGATGGATAGATTTGTCCAGTTGTAAAATTTTCCAAACACGATTGTTTAAATAAATAGGCCGGGCACAGTGGCTAATGCCTGTAATCCCAGCACTTTGGGAGGCCGAGGCGGGCGGATCACCTGAGGTCAGGAGTTCCATACCAGCCTGGCCAACATGGTGAAATCCCGTCTCTACTAAAAATACAAAAATTAGCCGGGTGTGGTGGCAGGCGCCTGTAATCCCAGCTACTCAAGAGGCTGAGGCAGGAGAATCACTTGAACTGGGGAGGCGGAGATTGCAGTGAGCCAAGATCGCACCATTGCACTCCAGCCTGGGGGACAAGAGCGAGATTTCATCGCAAAACAAATAAAAATAAATAAATAAATAAAATAGATGTAAATGAGGTAGAAGTTTATAAACGAACTTTTAATAATTATTATGTTTTATAAAATGTTTACTTAAAAAGGGTTTTCAAATCTTTTTGGGCTATAGCCTTAGAATTTTGCTAAACTAAATGATAGATATTCATTGCAGATGATAATCTAAATCATCTGCAAATAAGATATAATGCTAAGACATTAGTTACTAATCATGAGTTTAAGCTTACATGCTTTTAACTTCAGAAAACAAAAGGTATTTAGATATACTAAAAATGTTCTGTTCCACATTAAAAAAATTTTCGATTAGAAAAGCCTATGTTTCAGGCCAGGCGGGATGGCTCACACCTGTAATCCTAGCACTTTGGGAGGCTGAGACGGGTGGAGTTCGGACTATCCTGGGCAACACGGTGAAACCCCGTCTCTACTAAAATACAAAAAATTAGCCGGGCATGGCGGCATGCACCTGCAGTCCCAGCTACTTGCGAGGCTGAGGCAGAATTGCTTGAACCCAGGAGGCGGAGGTTGCACTGAGCCAAAATTGCGCCACTGCACTCCAGCCTGGGTGACACAGCGAGACTCCATCTCCAAAGATTCATAAATTCAAGTTGGTACTTGACTGAGAGTTAAAAATTGCTTACTTTTTAGATTTTCACCATAAATTAAGGTTGCAAAGAGTTAAAACTCTAACATATGGTAACTAAAACTAAAGAAGGAAAACAATTCTACATACAGAATATAGCAGGAAAGTAAGATGTGTTTTTAATAAGAAAGGTTATAAGAAAGACATGAGGCTGGGCATGGTGGCTCATGCCTGTAATCCCAACACTTTGGGAGGCCGAGGCAGGCCGGGCGTGGTGGCGGGCACCTGTGATCCCAGCTACTTGGTAAGGTGAGGCAGGAGAATCACTTGAACCCAGGAGACAGAGGTTGCAGTGAGCCGAGATCGCGCCATTGCACTCCAGCCTGGGCATCAATAGCGAGACTCCATCTCAAAAAACAAAAAACAAAAAAACTTCCAGAACTCTAATATAAACCTGACAGGTTCACGAAGATTGCTAACCCAACATTAAGCAGAACAAGACTCACTTTCATGGGACTGAATTGATGGAGTAGTGAAATTATTTTCATGTCCTTTTGTTTAAAATATTGCTGATTATGTCTGGACACAGTGGCTCACGCCTGTAATCCCAGCACTTTGGGAGGCCAAGGCGGGTGGATCACCCGAGGTCAGGAGTTTGAAACCAGCCTGGTCAACGTGGCAAAACTCTGTCTCCACTAAAAATACAAAAATTAGCCGGGCATGGTGGTGGGCGCCTGAAATCCCAGCTACTTGGGAGGCTGAGGCAAGGAGAATTGCTTGAACCTGGGAGGCAGAGGTTGCAGTGAGCCAAGATCGAGCCACTGCACTCCAGCCTGGGTGACAAGAACAAAACTCCAACTCAAAAAAAAAAAGTCCAGGCAAGGTGGCTCATTCATGCCTGTAATTCCAGCACTTTGGGAGGCCGAGGTGGGTGAATAACAAGGTCAGGAGATTGAGACCATCCTGGCTAACGTGGTGAAACTCCGTCTCTACTACAAATACAAAAAATTAGACGTGCATGGTGGCACACTCCAGTAATCTCAGCTACTCAGGAGGCTGAGGCAGGAGAATTGCTTGAACCCAAGAGGCAGATGTTGCAGTGAGCCAATATCACGCCACTGCACTCCATCCTGGGAGAGAGAGCAAGACTTCATCTTAAAAAAAAAAAAAAAAAAAAAAATTGCTGATTCTTTTCATGTTTTGTTTTCCAGAGTCAAGATATATTAGCTTTTGAGTTATTTATGGCCAACAGCAATCAGGTAAAGTATACCTTTTTTTTTTTTTTTTTTTTTTTTTTTTGCTCTGTTGCCCAGGCTGGAGTGCAGTGGCACAATCTTGGCTCACTGCAACCTCTGCCTCCTGGGTTCAAGCGATTCTCCTGCCTCAGCCTCCCGAGTAGCTGGGATTAGCCCACCACAACACCTGGCTTATATTTGTATTTCTAGTAGAAATGAGGTTTCAGCATGTGTTCCAGCTGGTCTCGAACTTCTGACCTCAGGTTGTCCCCTGGCCTTGGCCTCCCAAAGTGCTGGGATTACAGGTGTCAGCCGCCATGCCTGGCCAGGTAAAGTATACTTTTGTGGAGAAATTGAGACATTTACCTTTCTCTTTACCTGTCTTCTCTGGAATTCAGAAACTATTCATGAATATCCTCGTTTTCTAGCAATATAGTAATTTGCATAAGTTCAATAAGAATTTGGGTTTTTTTTGTAACAGGACACAGTTGGAGACACTGGTAATTTTACCAACGCATTGACTGGAATAATATATTTTGGATATCACCAGTCTTTGAGGGATTGAAATTGACTTTAGAAAGCCAATAGACTTAGAAAAAGACTGACCTGGTACCTTGTCTACACAGTTTTCTTACAAGATTCCTGACCTTGTGGTAAGTAAAGAATGTCACTTTCTGACAGGCCCAGGAACTTCAAGATATTTCGAGACCTTGAGAAGAGAGGAACTCACCTGATTTGTACAGGTATTACAGGCATAGTCTGATGGTGAATTCTTGGCTTGGCTTTGTAGCCTCAAGACACTTTTAAAAGTCTAATTCTTTATGAAAATGTTCCAGCAAAGCCAATTTAAAAGGAGACTATGGCCAATCAGTATCCTTGTTGAACTTTATGTAAATAATCAGGCAAAGTATAGTAAGGCTAAAACTTATTTTACAAGTAAATTGGTCTTACTATGATTTATCTTTGATAAAATGGGGGAACTAGAAGAGAAAAATTGTATTTTAATAGTGTGCCTACTGTTAGATTTTAGCCCTGACAATTGTTTTTGACTTTTTATTGTTTACCTAAAATTTGGATTAAATTTGGAATTATTTTCTGGCTACAACAAGACTCTTACAAAACACCCTGGATTTAATTTTCTTCTTGATGTTTTTAGTTGGCTCCCTAATGGAATAGTTTCTTTTTGTTATTGTTCTGTCATCCAAATTCTCTTTTTGATTATAATCCTTCTGCACATTATATTTCTACTATTCAAATTATTAATGCTATATATCTCTCATTGTTTTATTTCTGAGAAAATTAAAATCATGGTATTCCAAGGACTAAAGATGATTCAACAAGTGATAATAGCTATATAAATCAATGATTTGACTGAGGTCTCTTGCCAGTCTGTGATTCCATCACAATTCAGCTTTTGGGCGCTCTTAAGATTTCTTCCCTAAGATGTGTCCTCCTTATCTCTGATGTAAGACAGGACTATATGGGAATGAGTCTTCCCAGTGACAAGGAACACTTTAACACTCAGACTTTGATCATCAATGCTTTCAAGAAGAAAGATTTTTGATCAAAAGAGGGAAATGAGAAAGAAAAGAAAATCTGAGAAATTCAAGCCTCCTTTAAATGATCAGGAACAGAGAGGCATTGAAATATGATGACAGTCACATCCCATCTCCCCCCTCCACTGTGCCCTTGAGTTTAGTAATCATTTCATAGTTGCCTGCTGTATGGACTCGAGATGGAGTGTTTCCAGCAATAGCTATAAATTAATCTAGTAATGCCATATGCTAGACACTATAACTCACCCTATTGTACAACAATGTATAGCCAATCACGTATCAATGTTATTTCTGTAAACCAGTGAGAATTCCTGACCAAAAACTTTTGTAAATTGCCCCCTCTCCTGGTTCATCGTTTTTTCTTTAAGACCTCGAGCCTCTCCTTTTCCTCCGGAGCACTTCCTAGTGTTTCCCAGGCTGCAGTCCTCAACCTTGGGCCAAACAAACTCTCAGCCTATATTAATTTTGCCTCAGTTTCTTTCTTTAGGTTGGCAGACTCTTAGTATCTCCCAGGGGCTCCCCTTCTCTTGCCCTTGAAAAATAGGACCTCAGAAATTTAACTGGGCACATGGTCATCCACAATAAAGGCTATATTTATCAGCTTCTCTTGTGGCTAGACGTGCCATGGGACTAAGCTATGGTCAATGGATTTAAGTAGAAGTGGCATATGCAACCACCTGATAGATTCATCTTGCTCACTGTCCACATAGAGCCAATTATAAGACAGGGGAATTGCAATAGAGAAAGAATTTAATTAACAGTGCTGGCTGAACAGGAGACCAGAGTTTTAGTATTATTCAAATCAGCCTCCCTGAAAATTCCAAGGCTAGAGTTTTTCAAGGATACTTTGGAGGGCCAGGGAATCGGTACTACTGATTAGTTGGGGGTGCAATCATAGGGATGTGGAAAATAGTTTGCTTTCAGGTGAGGCCACAAGACTGCTTGTTGGGTCTGCATGGAGCCATTGTGGTCAGAAATGCAAACCTGAAATGACATCTCAAAAGGCCAATCTTAGGTTCTACAATAGTGATGTTATCTGCAGGAGTAACTGAGGAAGTTGTAAATCTTGTGACCTCTGGAATAATGGCTTGTAATTGTTTACATAGACACCTTAGCAGAATTCATGCTGCTGTTATCCTCCTAACCTGGTGGTCTTTTATTAGCTTTGCAAAGACAGTTTAGGTTTGGGGAGGGGCTATTATCATTTAAGTTATAAACTAAATGTTTCCCAAAGTTAGGGTGGCCCAAGCCCAGCAATGATTAAGGGCAGTTTGGAGATTAAAGGAAAGATGGGGATTGGTTAGATCTCTTTATTTTTATTTTTATTTTTTTTGGAGACAGAGTCTTGCTGTGTAGCCCAGGCTGGAGTACAGTGGCATGATCTTGACTCACTGCAAGCCCCGCCTCCCAGGTTCACACCATTCTCCTGCCTCAACCTCCCGAGTAGCTGGGACTACAGGCGCCCGCCACCATGCCCGGCTAATTTTTTTGTATTTTTAGTAGAGACGGGTTTCACTGTGTTAGCCAGGATGGTCTCCATCTCCTGACCTCATGATCCGCCCACCTCAGCCTCCCAATGTGCTGAGATTACAGGCGTGAGCCACTGCGCCTGGCCGATTAGATCTCTTTTACTGTCATTAATTTTCTCACTGTTATAATTTTTGCAAAGATGGTTTCATTATCACCTTTATTTCAAAGTTAAACTAAATTTCTCCCAAAGTTAGTTTGGCCTGTGCCCAGGAATGAACAAGGGCAGTTTCATGCACATCCCTGTGAAGAGACCACCAAACAGGCTTTGTGTGAGCAATAAAGCTTTTAATCACCTGGGTGCAGGCGGCTGAGTCCGAAAAGAGAGTCAGAGAAGGGAGATAAGGGTGGGGCTGTTTTATAGGATTTGGGTAGATAAAGGAAAATTATAGTCAAAGGGGGGTTGTTCTCTGGTGGGCAGAGTGGGGGTCACAAGGTGCTCAGTAGGGGAGCTTTTGAGCCAGGATGAGCCAGGAGAAGGAATTTTACAAGACAATGTCATCAGTTAAGTCAGGAACAGGCCATTTTCACTTCTTCTGTGGTGGGATGTCATCAGTTAAGGCAGGAACCAGCCATCTGGAAGTGTACATGCAGGTCACAGGGGATATGATGGCTTAGCTTGGGCTCAGAGGCCTGACATTCCTGTCTTCTTATATTAATAAGAAAAATAAAATGAAATAGTGGTAAAGTGTTAGGACAGTGAAAATTTTTGGGGGTGGTATGGAGAGATGTTTCTCAGGGCTGCTTCCAGCGGGATTAGGGGTGGGGTGGGAACCTAGAGTGGGAGAGATTAAGCTGAAGGAAGATTTTGTGGTAAGGGGTGATATTGTGGGGTTGTTAGAAGAAACATTTGTCGTGTAGAATTATTGGTGATGGCCTGGATACAGTTTTGTATGAAATGAAAAACTAAATGGAATAAGAGAAGGAGAAAAACAGAGATTAAAGGTCTAAGAATTGGGAGGACCCAGGACATCTGATTAGAGAGTGCCTAAGGAGATTCAGCATAGTCCTGCCAGCAAAGATTATTTATTAACTTCAAGAGTTTAGAGTGGCAGTTTGGGGATAGCACCAGGAGATATCAGCTGTGATGGCTTGGAGAAACAGTGTAAACTGGCAGTGTAAACAAGAGCAGGGCATGTATGAGTAGTTGAGAACAGTGAATAGGAGTGTCAGGCCTCTGAGCCCAAGCCAAGCCATCACATCCACTGTGACTTGCACGTATACATCCAGATGGCCTGAAGTAACTGAAGATCCACAAAAGAAGTAAAAATAGCCTTAACTGATGACATTCCACCATTGTGATTTGTTTCTGCCCCACCCTAACTGATCAATGTACTTTGTAATCTTCCCCACCCTTAAGAAGTTTCTTTGTAATCTCCCCCACCCTTAAGAAGTTTCTTTGTAATTCTCCCCACCCTTGAGAATGTAATTTGGGAGATCCACCCCTGCCCGAAAAACATTGCTCTTAACTTCACCACCTATCCCAAAACCTATAAGAACTAATGATAATCCACAACCCTCTGCTGACTCTTTTCGGACTCAGCCTGCCTGCACCCAGGTGATGAAAAGCTTTTATTGTTCACACAAAGCGTGTTTGGTGGTCTCTTCACATGGACGCGCATGAAAAGGCATATGACTAGACAGAAGATAGTAGGGATGACAAGTTTTTTTGGGGCACAGTCTGAGTTGGTCTGGTGTCTGGAATGAGACTGGGGCCTAATAAAAAGGAGCTTCTATATAGGAGCTCAAATGGGCTGTACCTTGTATTATTCTGAGACAGGTCTGACTTCTGAGAAAGGAAAGTGATAAAAGTATTGTCCAGTCCTCTTTAAGTTGGTGGCTGAGCTTGGTGAGGTGTGTTTTTAAAAGACCTTTAGTCTGTTCTACTTTTCTTGAAGATGGAGGACCGTAAGGGATATAAAGGTTTCAATGAATACTAAGAGCCTGAAAAACTGCTTGGCTGATTTGACTAATAAAGGCTGGTCTGTTATCAGACTGTATAGAGGTGGGAAGGCTAAACTGAGGAATTACGTCTGACAGAAGGGAAGAAATGACTGCGGTGGCCTTCTCAGACCCTGTAGGAAAGGCCTCTACCTATTCAGTGAAAGTGTCTACCTAGACTAAGAGGTATTTTAGTTTTCTGACTCGGGGCATGTTGATTAAAGCTAATTTGCCAGTCCTGGGTGGGGGCAAATCCTCAAGCTTGATGTGTAGGGAAGGGAGGGGGCCTGAATAATCCCTGAGGAGTTATTTCCTTGAGGATAGATTTCCATGATGGAAAGGAAATGAGAGGTTCTAAGAGGCGGGTTAGTGGCCTGCCTTTGCTGGCGTGTGGTGATTAGGCCTGGTGGAACTGCCATCAATAAATCAAGCATGATCAGGGTGAGGAACAGGAAAGAAGAAAATATGGGGAAATGGGGTGGATGTCAGGTGGATCAGAGAGATACAGTCATGGGGGTCAGGTGTGGTATCAGGAATAATGTGGGAGACCGGATTGAAGTCTGGGCCAGGAACAATGGTAATTGTGGGACTTAACAAAGAGTGAGTACAGCTGAAGGAGCCGGGGAGCAGAAAGTATATGTGTCAGGTATGAGGAAGAAAATACATTTTGGAAGTTATGAGAAATGTAGAGAGTGATTTGAGCATAATTTGTGATTTTTAGGGCCTCTGAAAGTATGAAAGCAGCGGCAGCCACTGCATGCAGACATGAGGGCTAGGCTAAAACAGTAAGGTCAAGTTGTTTGCACAGAAAGCCTACAGGGTGCAGTCCTGGCTCTTGTGTAAGAATTCTGACCGCACTAACCATGGCTAGGAAGGAAAGGAGTTGTTGTTTTGTAAGGGATTGAGGTTTGGGAGATTAATCGGACAGGATCAGCAGGGAGAGCACGTGTGTTTTTATGAGAATTATGCCGAGATAGGTAACAGATGAGGATGAAATTTGGGCTTGACTGAAGTAATGGGGGCTGTTTGTGAAGGCTTGCGGCAGTACAGCCCAGGTAATTTGCTGAGCCTAATGGGTGTCAGGGTCAGTCTAAGTGAAAGCGAAGAGAGGCTGGGATGAAGGGTGCAAAGGAATAGTAAAGAAAGCATGTTTGAGATCTAGAACACAATGGGTTGTAAAGGGAGGTTCTGAGGATAGGAGAGTATATAGGTTTGGCACCATGGGGTGGATAGGCAAAACAATTTGGTTGATAAGGCGCAGATCCTGAACTAACCTGTAAGCCTTGTCTGGTTTTAGGACAGGTAAAATGGGGGAATGGTAAGGAGAGTTTATAGGCTTTAAAAGACCATGCTGTAACAGGCAAGTGATAACAGGCTTTAATCTTTTTAAAGCGTGCTGTGGGATGGGATATTGGCATTGAGTGAGGTAAGCGTGATTAGGTTTTAATGGGATGGTAAGGGGTGCATGATTGGTCGATAAGGAGGGAGTAGAGATGTCTTATACTTGTGGGTTAAGGTGGGGAGATACAAGGGGAGGAAGTGAAGGAGGCTTTGAACTGGGGGAAAAGGTGGCAATGAGGTGTGGCTGTAGCCCAGGAATAGTCAGGGGAGCAGATAATTTAGTTAAAGTGTCTGGGCCTAATAAGGGAACTGGGCAGGTGGGGATAACTAAAAAGGAGTGCTTAAAAGAGTATTGTCTAAATTGGCACCAGAGTTGGGGAGTTTTAAGAGGTTTAGAAGCCTGGCCGTCAATACGCACAACAGTTATGGAGGCAAGGGAAACAGGCCTTTGAAAAGAAGGTGATGTGGAGTGGGTAGCCTCCGTATTGATTAAGAAGGGGACGGACTTACCCTCCACTGTGAGAGTTACCTGCAGCGTCTGTGATGGTCCTGTAGGCTTCTGAGGCGATCGGGCAGTGTCAATCTTCAGCTGCTAAGCCGAGAAGATCTGGGAAGGAGTCAGAGAGCCTTGGGCCAGAGTTCCAGGGGCTCTGGAAGTGGCTGCCAGGTGAGTTGAACAGTCCAATTTTCAGTGGGGTCCTGCACAGATGGGACACGGCTTAGGAGGAATCCCAGGCTGTGGGCATTCCTTGGCCCAGTGACCAGATTTCTGGCACTTGTGGCAAACTCCTGGGGCAGGAGGTTCTGGAGGAACCCCTGGCAGCTGCGGTTCAGGCGTTTGGAGTTTTTGTGTGCTGGAGATGTGGCTGGGGTTTGTCTCACAGTGGAGGCAAAGAATTGCAACTCAGAAATATGTTGCTACTTGGCTGCCTCTACTCTATTATTGTACACCTTGAAGGTGAGGTTAATTAAGTCCTGTTGTGGGGTTTGAGGGCTGGAATTTAATTTTTGGAGTTTTATTTAATGTCAGGAGCAGATTGGGTAATAAAATGTATATTGAGAATAAGATGGCCTTTTGACGTTTTAGGGTCTAGGGCTGTAAAGCGTCTCAGTGTTGCTGCCGAACAAGCCATGAACTGGGCTGGGTTTTTCATATTTGATGAAAGAGCCTAAACACTCACTGATTTGGGAGAGGTCTGATAAAGAAAAAGGAGCATTAACCTTGGCTATGCCTTTAGCTTCAGCCACCTTTTTAAGAGGAAATTGCTGGGCAGGTGGGGGAGGGCTACTTACGGAATGAAACTGTAAACCAGACCGGGTGTGAGGAGGGGAGGTGATAAAAAGATTATAGGGTGGAGGAGCAGAGGCTGAGGAAGAATTGGGACCTAGCTCTGCCTGGCGAGGAGCAGCCTGGGGAGGAGGGGAGAGGTCAGATGGGTCTGTAGAAAAGGAAGATTAGAAAGACTCAGCGACGCTTGGGGTTGGGACTGAGGGGACAGGCGGGAGGGAAAGAAGGAAGATTTGGGATGAGTTGCACTGGGCACAGAGACTAGAGAGGGACCAATGTGTAAAAGAATGCCTGCACATCAGGCACCTCAGACCATTTGCCCATTTTACGACAAGAATTATTTAGATCTTGCAGGATGGAAAAATTAAAAGTGCCGTTTTCTGGCTATTTGAAACCACTGTTGAGTTTGTATTGGGGTCAAGCAGCATTGCAGAAGAAAATAAGGCATTTAGGTTTTAGGTCAGGTGTGAGTTGAAGAGGTTTTAAGTTCTTGAGAGCACAGGCTAAAGGAGAAGAAGGAGGAATGGAGGGTGGAAGGTTGCCTATAGTGAAGGAAGCAAGCCTAGAGAAAAGAGAGAGTAGAGACATGGAGGGAAGGAGTTCGGGGGTTCTTATCCTCCAGAAAAGCAGGAAAAGGGTTGGGGCATGGAAATAAGGGATCAGGGCACAGAGATGAGAGGTCGGGGCATGGAAATAAGGGATGGGGCACAGAGATAAGAGGTCCGGGCATGGAAATAAGGGACTGGGGATTCTTGCCCCCTAGAAAAGCGGGACTTGCTGCTAAGGGTGAAGGAGAAGGGTTTGAGGGGTTCTTACCCCTCCCCTAGAAAAGCAGAGAAGGGGTAGAGACACGGAGAGAAGGGGTTGGGGTACTTGCCCCTCCCCCAGAAAAGCGGGACTTGCTGCTAAGGGTGAAGGACCAAGGCAGGCATCCCTGCGTGGTCTGACACCTCTGAAACGTGAGTGAATAATCAGAGAGGTGTCCCTGCAATGATTAAACACCAAGGGAAGGCTGCCTTCCCAGTCCGTGACCTGTGCCGGAGTTTTGGGTCCACGGATAAAACGTGTCTCCTTTGTCTCTACCAGAAAATGAAAGGAATTGAAATTAAGAGAAGAGAGAGATTGAAGTGTGGTGCCAAGATTGAAAGGAGAAAGAGGTTGAGGGATAGTGAGGGAGGTTGGAGAAGAGAGTAAAAAGAGGCCACTTACTGGATTTGAAATTGGTGAAATGTTTCTTGGGCTGTGGTCTGACTACCTGAGGTCTTAGGTGGATCTTTCTCACGGAGCAATGAACAGGAGGACAGGGGATTGATCTCCCAAGGGAGGTCCACCAATCTGAGTCACGGCACCAAATTTCATGCACGTCCATGTGAAGAGACCACCAAACAGGCTTTGTGTGAGCAATAAAGCTTTTAATCACCTGGGTGCAGGCGGGCTGAGTCCAAAAAGAGAGTCAGAGAAGGGAGATAAGGGTGGGGCTGTTTTATAGGATTTGGGTAGATAAAGGAAAATTATAGTCAAAGGGGGTTGTTCTCTGGTGGGCAGAGTGGGGGTCACAAGGTGCTCAGTAGGGGAGCTTTTGAGCCAGGATGAGCCAGGAGAAGGAATTTCACAAGACAATGTCATCAGTTAAGGCAGGAACAGGCCATTTTCACTTCTTTTGTGGTGGACTGTCATCAGTTAAGGCAGGAACCGGCCATCTGGATGTGTACGTGCAGGTCACAGGGGATATGATGGCTTAGCTTGGGCTTAGAGCCTGACAGGCAGCTTGGAGGTTAAAGGCAACATGGAGTCAGGTTAGGTCAGATCTCTTTCACTGTCATATTTTCTCACTATTATAATTTTTGCAAAGGCAGTTTCATATATGCCCCTCTTCTGATCCTTCCTCCTGTTGGCTGAATGCAAACAAAATGAATGGAGCTGGAGTTGTATTGAACTATGAGATAGAAGCCAAACACCAAGGATGGCAAAGCAAGGAGCTACAAATAATATGGATTCCTGACATCATAGACCTCTGTTCTAGCCTTATTCATCTACCTGGATTTTTATGTAAGAGAGCAATTAACCTCTTTCCTGTTTAAGCAGTTCTTACTTGGGCTTTTCTGTCATTTGTAGCCAAACACAACTAATATGATAATATTGGGCCAATCTAACTGTCTCAAACCCCAATATGGGGAGTTCTAAATGCTAATGATCAAATTACATGATCAGTTCCAATATCAGGTATGTTCACCAACCTCAACTGGGCCCTCAGTGCTGCATAGCAGTCTCTCCAGTTCTCTCTGGTAGCCACTTCAGGCATTTATGCTCCTCAAACTTTTCACTCCTCCTTCTCCTACTCCTCAGCATTTGACCTCTGCTTATTTCAGAGGGAACATATAAGAAACCATTAGATAAGAACTTACCCCTTCAGGCTGGGCGCAGTGGCTCACACCTGTAATCTCAGCACTTTGGGAGGCTGAGGTGGGCGGATCACGAGGTCAGGAGATCGAGACCATCCTGGCTAACATGGTGAAACCCCCGTCCCTACTAAAAAATACAAAAAATTAGCTGGGCGTGGTGGCGGGTACCTGTAGTCCCAGCTACTCGGGAGGCTGAGGCAGGGAAATCTCTTGAACCCAGTAGGTGGAAGCTTCAGTGAGCCCTCTCCCTCTCCTTTTCTTCCCAACCATAGTCAAACTACTTGACTTTTCTGAGTCCACTTCTTCATCCTTAAGGATCTTCTCAAAACCTCTGAAGTATGGCTTCAGCTTGTGCCACTCTGTGAAAATGCTGTCAAGGATGCCAACTTCCCTTGTAGCTAAATCTACTGGACATTTCTCAGTCCTCAGCTTACTTTGCTCGTCAGTAATGTGACATCGCAAACCATCTCTCCTTGAATGATTCTTGTCTCTTGGTTTCTGTGCCATTGATCTCTTCTGGTTTTCTATCTATCTCTTTTTCTTTCTGACAGCTCTTACCCTTGGTCTTTGTTATGGGTTTCTTTTCTTTCATCCTACCCCTTAAATGTTAATCTCAGTCTAATCCTAATCACCCCACCCTAATCCTCATATTATGCAAACGGATTTTCTACTTGGCCAGCGCCATGTTGTCTGCTCCTTACTGTACATGTGGTCGGCAAGAAAGACGGAAGATGGAGCCGCCATGTTGAACATGCCAACGCACAGGTAGCCTTTCCCTATTGGCACAGCTGCCGGCATTTACCTGTGCAAGCTTCCAGCTTGCCTTTGTATGTCTGCAGCTTTATTTTACAGGCTGCCAGGCTGCACTCTGTTAGAAAAGAAAATGATTTGGGGGCTGTTTCCATTAAAAAGAAAACCTTATCTAGGACTTTCTTACTGTCACTATCTGCCTAAATAATTTCTTTTTAACTCCTATATCAAAACTACCATCCAATTGCCCAAGCCTGTCATGGCTACACTTTCATCTAATCAATCATAAAGCCCTGCCAAGTTTACTTTTACATATATTTCATGCACGTCCATGTGAAGAGACCACCAAACAGGCTTTGTGTGAGCAATAAAGCTGTTTATTTCACCTGGGTGCAGGTGGGCTGAGTTCAAAAAGAGAGTCAGCAAAGTGTGGTGGATTATCATTAGTTCTTATAGGTTTTGGGATAGGCAGTGAAGTTAAGAGCAATGTTTTTCGGGCAGGGATGGATCTCACAAAGTACATTCTCAAGGGTGGGGAGAATTACAAAGAACCTTCTTAAGGGTGGGGGAGATTACAAAGTACCTTCTTAAGGGTGGGGGAGATTACAAAGTACATTGATCAGTTAGAGTGGGGCAGGAACAAATCACAATGGTGGAATGTCATCAGTTAAGGCTATTTTTACTTCTTTTGTGGATCTTCAGTTACTTCAGGCCATCTGGATGTATATGTGCAAGTCACAGGGGATGCAATGGCTTGGCTTGGGCTCAGAGGCCTGACATTATATATGTTTCAGACCCATTCATCTCTCTCCATTCCTACTGCTACTTCCCTTATTCCAGTTCCCCATCATCTCTCACTTGGGCTATTCTATAACTTTCTCTCTCTCTGCCTCCAGTCTTCCACACCCATTCTCCACAGTACAGCCACAGTGATCTTTCTTTTTTTTTTTTTTGAGACGGAGTCTCACTCTGTCACCCAGGCTGGAGTGCAGTGGCGCAATCTCGGCTCACTGCAAGCTCTGCCTCCTGGGTTCACGCCATTCTCCTGCCTCAGCCTCCCGAGTAGCTGGGACTACAGGCGCCCGCCACTACGCCCGGCTAATTTTTTTTTTTGTATTTTTAGTAGAGACGGGGTTTCACCGTGGTCTCGATCTCCTGACCTCGTGATCCACCCACCTCGGCCTCCCAAAGTGCTGGGATTACAGGCGTGAGCCACCGCGCCTGGCCTCTCACAGTGATCTTTCAAACATGGTAATTTATTTATTTGAGACAGAGTTTCGGTTTTGTCACCCGTGCTGGAGTGCAGTGGCGTGATCTCCGCTCACTGCAACTTCCGCCTCCCAGGTTCAAGTGATTCTCCTACCTCAGACTCCTGAGTAGCTGGCATTACAGGTGCCCACCACCACGCCTAGATAATTTTTGTATTTTTAGTAGAGACAGGGTTTCACCATCTTGGCCAGGCTGGTCTTGAACTCCTGACCTTAGGTGATCCACCCGCCTCAGCCTCCCAGTGTGCTGGGATTATGGGTGTGAGCCACCGCACCTGGCCTGAAGCATTGAGATTTAATCACACCATTCTCTGATTCCTTATGGCCCATAGGATAAATCTAAACATCTAGACTTGGCTTACAAAAGCCTGTCGACGTGTCTTCTGCCTGTGTCTTTGGCCTCTTTTCTTGCCACTCACCTCCTTTTACTCTCCATTTACCCACATTCAATTCCATTTTCTCAAGTATGCACTACTCTCTATTGGTGCTGAGTCACTGCAAAAACTAAGCCATTCCTTCTGCTGGGAATCCTCTTCCCACTGTCCCCACCTGCCACTCTGCCCCCATCTTTAGCTATCTCCCTTTTCCTTCAAGTCCCTGATTCCTATCATTTCCTTCTACAGCATCTTCTCTGATTTCCAGAGTCTGGTTTGGCGACCCTTCTATGTGTTCCCAAAGGTCTTCTTCCTCTTTTTTAAAATTAATTTTTAATTTTTGTGGGTATATAATAGGTGTATGGATTTATGGGGTACGTGAGATACTTCGATACAGGCATGTTAGTATGTAAATGGAGTATCCATCACCTCAAGCATTTATTCTTTGTGTTACAATCCAATTTTGCTATTTTAGTTATTTTTAAATGTACAATTATTTTTTACTATAGTCACCAGGTTGTGCTAACAAATGCTAGGTCTTATTCATTCTTTCTATTTTTTGTACGCATTAACCATCCTCACTTCTCCCCCATATCCCCACTACCCTTCCCAGCCTCTGGTAACCATGCTTCTACCATTTCCATGAGTTCAGCTGTTTTAATTTTTTAGCTCCCACAAATAAGTGAGAACATGCAAACTTTGTCTTTCTGTGCCTGGCTTATTTCACTTAACATAATGACCTCCAGTTCCATCCATGTTGTTGCAAATGAAAGGAGCTCATTCTTTTTTTATAGCAGATTAGTACTCCATTGTGTATGGGGACCACATTTTCTTTATCCATTAATCTGTTAGTGGACATGTAGGTTGTTTCCAAATCTTGGATATCGTGAACAGTGCTGCAATAAACACGGGAGTGCAGATATCCCTTCAATATACTGATTTCCTTTATTTTGGGTATATACCCAGCAGTAGGATTACTGGATCGTCTGGTTGTTCTATTTTTAGTTTTTTGAGGAACTTCCAAATTGTTCTCCAAAGATCTTTCCTTTTGCTATAGCACTTACACCATATTGTAATTGCTTATTTACCTTCTGCAAGACTGCAGCATTGTAAAGGTATGGACATGTCTATTTTATTCATCTTTGTATTTCCAGAGCCTCTCAGCTCAACATATTTTTACTGAATAAATGAACCCAAAGTAGGTATTCAGTTTTTAATACATGCTTCACTTTCCTAACGGATAAACATGTCTGCGTAGTCAGGCAATTAAGAGATATTCTGTATAACAACCACTCTCATGGTGAGTGAAAAGAAAGAATTCCCCTCTAGACATCTTTAATGATTTTTTAAAAAATCACTAATTTTACCAGAGCATTGTAAATTGCGATACTCAAGCAGAAAAAAAAGATCAAATTAAAATCAGCTCTTGCTTTCCAATTTAAGTTGTCAACAGGCCTCCGTGTTTGAGGTTTCCCCAGGAGTCCCACAGGACAAGGAGAGAGAAAAAGGCTTATCACAACTGTCAGTCCAGACTCTTCCTACTTCTCCACTCAAGAGTGGAGTTCCTCTCCTATCCAGTGATCTTAAGGTTGCTAGAAAATTAAAAATAGTTCTTCAATACATGAAAGATGAAGGCTCCAGTTCTAATCTGCTCAAATATTCAATGAATATTCAACTGCAGGCTGACTGTATGCAAGACGTCCTATTTCTCATAGTCTCCTCAGGTCTCCTGTAAGTATTTTATTCTCTTGGACAGACCTCCGTTTAAGAGAGGGAGACCCTTACTCTATTGACAAAGCCCCATAGCCTTTAAGAAGCAGAATAACATCTGATAGTTTAACTTCCAATTATACAGGTACCAATCACACTACTAATTTAAAATACCAAAAAAGAGATTTTGGTAATGGCTAATGGAAAGGTGTCATGGGTCAACATATAATTAAATTCCAATACAAATACCAAAAAAAAAAAAAAAAGAACTTTGATATCTTAAATTATCAGATAATTTTGCTCTGAGCTGTTTTTCTAATCAGATTGATTATGATGTATTGCATTATTCACACTGTTTTATCCATTCATTCCAGTATATATTAGCCCCAATATATGTTTGCAAGATTGCTGGTCATAGGATAGTTTTTCTTCAGGAGAAAATAATTGGTCAACAAAGGGGATCGAATTTTAGATTTATTAACATAACAACTACCTCAAACCCCACTTCAAAAAGAACTGATGATCTGGCATTCTATTAAAAACACAGCATTATCTTCTTGGCACCCATATTAGTTTGCTTAGACACAACACCAGAAAACAAAAAGCGAATGCTGGCATTTCAGAAATGCTGTGTTAGCTGGAAATGAACCATGCAAACAGAAGCACATAAAGAACCTTAAGAGTCAATGTGTTTTTTCCAGCCAGGAAAATAGTGTCACTACATAAGATTCCCTTTTGTTTAATTATACCTAGTTCTCTAAATAAAGCCTTTTATCACCTTTCCACATAAAGGGAAATTTTAAAGAAACAATGTAACAAAATAGATGTTTTTGAAATATTTTCACTCAATGAGGTAGGAGCTTCTTGTTGCAAACCCTCTCTAGTAGATGCTGGGTCCTGTGGTTACAGATGTACTTACAAATCAGGCCAAGGATATCTGGAAATCCAGGTTAATCAGTAGTCCAAAATGTCAGTCATAATAAACAACAATAATGACAAAGTTCAAATTAATGTAATATTCTCAGAGTAAAAGTGTGTATTTCTCCTTGTTATGTCAATTATTTTGCTCTTCTTCCTCCCATTTAGGACATTTCATTTGGTCAGCAGGCTTAACTCATCATAATGAAGGAATGAATGAAAAGGTGAAGATCAACTTTCTATTCTAATTCCCATTATGACAAAACATTTTTGCAGATCAAAAAGATGTTTGAACTAGTGTCACAGATCAACACAGAATTACATTCCAATACAAGCTAATAGGAACAAATTCCTTGGAATTTGTTGTTAGAGAATTTGATATGTTGGGTCATTGCTCTGTAATCTGTCCTCCAAACTATATAGCCTTTCAAGTGTTTCAGCTGCAAATAATTTGGATTATCCTTTCCATTAGCCATTGAATGATTAAAAGGCTCCTTAGACTGAAGATAACTTTAGAATACAGTTAAGATGCTCCAGGTGGGTACAGTGGCTCATGCCTGTAATCCTAGCACTTTGGGAGGCCGAGGCAGATCACCTGAGGTCAGGAGTTCGAGACCAGCCTGACCAACATGGAGAAACCCTGTCTCTACTAAAAATACAAAATTAGCCTGGCATGGTGGCGCATGCCTGTAATCCCAGCTACTTGGGAGGCTGAGGCAGGAGAATCATTTGAACCTGGGAGGCGGAGATTGTGGTGAGCTGAGACTGCACCACTGCACTCCAGCCCGGGCAACCAGAGCAACACTTCATCTCAAAAAAGGAAAAAACAAAAAAACAAAAAAACTCCGATTTTAGTTTATTTCAAAGAGCCCACTGAGCTCCCAAAATAAAGAGACTGCAAATTTGTTAGTCTGAGACCATCTGCTGTTACAAGTCTAATTCCATACATAGGGCCAGCACCAAAGACCCAAGGAACTAAAATAGGGTAGAAGAAGTATTAATTCATTGATGCCAAAGGGTTGAATTACTTTGTTCCCATAGAATGGCAGGTAATGAGATTCATGACCACAGAGCCAAGGAGTTAAAAATAAAAGTATGTTACAAAATAATAGTAAATGCTGGCTTCAGTACAACTGAATCCTCTCCGAAGGGCAAACTGCTTATCTTGATATTTTCTAACTCCCCTCACTCAGTCCCTAGTTTATTTACAGTGAATAACTGCCCATTGTTACCTACTTTGATAAAGGAACATTTAAGGACTGGTATCTGAGGCCAGACTGGATTAAGGCTTGGACCCAGGCCTTGTCTGAAGAATTCCTTGTATTTGTGAAATTCCACCCAGACAACATTTTCAATGGTCCTTTTGTATTTAAAGAGGAATTAAAACACTTTGGTAAATAAATATGGCTATATCTGAAGTCAGCAGCAATAAGGAAACCATAAAAGCAGCTGCAAAGAAACTCTTGATTGTTAACTCTCAAACTTTAAAAATCCTATAGCATATACCAAAGCAGAATAACATTCTTTTAATGCTTCTCTGCAAAAGGTTACATCCCAAGAGTCGTATCTTTGACTTTAATTTCATCATAACAAGTATCACTTCACAGTTGTATTACCTCTGCAACAAGATACCAACTTTGCATAGTATACTTGATTCAGGGATTCCTGTCACAGTTGAGTTCTTTGAATAAAATCAATGAAAAATAGAATCAACATTTGCATTCATGCAGTATGACTAATACAGAAATGACACTAAGAAACATGTTAGAATTCACACACTCAAGTGAACACTGTTTCTTTCAATCTAGTCACCTTGAGAAGCTATACTTATTCCAAAATTTGGAGGATTTCTTTGGTGGGTGTGTTTATGAGAGAGGAGAGGGAGACAGAGAAAAAGAGGGAGATGGGGGTTGGGGAGAGAGACCAATCTCCAAAAAACTGCTTGCTCTCTCTTCCCCAATCCCTGTGCAAAACAACTTGGGAAGACTCACAGCGGGGGATTCCTCCCACTACCCCCCGCAGCTGCCACCTGAGCCCATACTACTTTGGGAGCTCCTGGCTGTAGATACCAGACAGCCTGTGTGAACCTTTCATTCTCTTGTCCGTATATACCTGGTCCAATTCAACTCCTGCCCCTCACGATTCCAGATTTTGACAATTTTGTTTTTTGTTTTCAGATGGAGTCTTGCCCTGTTGCCGAGGCTGGAGTGCAGTGGTGTGATCTCAGCTCACTGCAACCTCCGCCACGCAGGTTCAAATGATTCTCCTGCCTCAGCCTCCCAAGTAGCTGGAATTACAGGCGCCCACCACCATGCCTCACTAATTTTCGTATTTTTTTAAGTTGAGACAGGGTTTCACCATGTTGGCCAGGCTGGTCTTGAGCTCCTGACCTCAGGTGACCCCCGTGTCTCGGCCTCCCAAAGTGCTAGGATTACAGGCGTGATGCACTGTGCCAGGCCCCAAATTTAGACAACTTTATGGTCACTATGGTTCAGGTTACTATTGTTCAACTACTTTGTGAATTGAGAAAGATTTTTTGAATTGCTTGATAGTATAGTGATTTTAACATTTTAATAGGACATTATCATCTCCATTTCAAATAACTAATTTCCCAAAGGTCATTTGACAAAGAAGCCAATTGAAAGTGAACAGTATCTGAATGCATTGCATTCCTGCAGAGGTATGGTATGCAAAATAACTGTCCTATCTCCGTAACAAATAGTAAAATAAGAGCCTTATCATTGAATGAGCACTCATATATTAGCTGAATGATTTATAATGATTTATATAGCATACCAAAGGACTGTAAGTGAGTCTACTGGACAACTCTTGATTCTCTTTCCCTGCTTTTGTCTTTCATTTCCAAACTAGGCAGGCTTTTAGTTGAATGAAATCTGAAGCAGATCATTCCTTACATTTGGGAATCATTGTTTACATGACAACAAGAGTTGATAGTTTTATTCTGCAGACACTTAACAATTTAAAAACAAAAACTTAAAATGCAATGTTCTTACCTCTGCTTCAACAAACAAAACATGGAAATATAACTGAGTGTTGGAGGGTAGACATAGGCATGGAAGTTCTAATACCAGATCTGTCAATCAGTAATCAGTTCATCTTGGCCTTCATTTCCTCATCTGTAACTTGATGTCCAAGATCCTCTCTAGTTTATATTTTATTATTTTTATTAATAGTTATACAGTAATATGATATAATACAACTTCAGGAAATCTTAATTTTCCCTTTAAATATTGGCTGCTTGTTGTGCCTTTCCTCATTAGAATAGGTTCTTAAAAATTTGAATGTCTGGATGACATCCTTTTTGGCTATCATTGATATTTCTTCTCTTTCTTCCAGGGTAATCCTTTTGTTCTATTCTGGCACCATCGATTTTCTTCTTGTTGCCTTGTCAACTTTCCAGTTAGTGCCACTTTTTGTAGTATCTTCACCTTTTCCCTTCCTATTTTTCAGCCAATGAAAGCATATTTTCTGATCAAATAAATAGCTTGTATGTAACCTTTATTCTTCTATTTTTGTTAATGCTTCTACTCAGTATTAAGTAGCTTAAAGGTCCAGAGTTCTCAGTTTTCTTCAATCATCCAAGAAATAGTTTTTGAACATCTATCATGTGCCAGAAATCATACTTATTTACCAACTCGCAAAATAATTCCTTCAATGTGTTCCATCATTAAAATGGGGAAGCAACAAAATGTGGCGATTATGTACACACAAATTGGGTGAGACTTCCAACGTTCAAATTCCAAGTCCCCCAGTTAAAAGACACGTGAATCTTGGGCAAGTTACATTGCTATGGCTGGTTTCCATTGTAAAATGGATGTAACAGTTCTTTCCTCACAGGGATGCTTTGATTTTTAAAATATCAGTAATATTCCTAGTAGGGTACATTTAGAATAGTGCTTGACACATAGCAAACACGCACATGTTAGCTGTGAGGAATGCTTGTATGCTGTGGCTTAATATTCACACACATAGCCGAGTTGACAATTTAATGTCAACCTAAATAACCCAACATTCCTGTTGCATCATCTAACACAATGCATGACATGGTATTTTATGGTGACTATTAGGAAAACTCTATCTTATTACTGTTTTTTGTTGATAATTATCAAATACAGGCCTATTTCCTTCAGGGAAACTGGACATTAAAATCTGAACTTACAGGTTTAAGAATTCTGTTTTCCATAAGCACTCAAATATTTTTTCAAAAACTTTAAAAGCAAAGCACAACTTGCGCTCTGCCACTGCCAAAAAGGATTTGAAGCAGCAAAATATTAAGATTCAAGAAAACTGAAGACTTTTTTTTTTTTTAAAGGCAAGAGCCAAGGAAAAAGGTGTATATGGCGAGGAGGAAGAAAAACTTTATCAGAATACTTTGGCTAAATGAAGCAATTATAATTGAAAACAAAACTTCATTTCCTTAGAGGGAAGCCAAAGCAAAGACAGAAACATGAGAGGTGTCCCAACTCTCTATTTCAATGAAAGGAAATTCACCATTAATCAGGAGGGACACTTTTTTGTTTGTTTCTAAGCTAGTGTGGGGTATACAGAGAACACTGATCATAATGGTTGAGAACTTTGATAGTAGTTAAAAGTGGAGATGTCCTTCCTTTGGCAAATGTCGACTAACAGGTGCCTCAGTCTAATACTCAGGACTGAGTTCCTGATTCCTCCATCAGTGAGCCTCATCCCCTGAACAGTTCTTCCTATAATCTCTACTTCAACAAATGGCAGTTCCATCCTTCTAGTTGCTGAGGCTGATTGAGTGGAGTCATCCTTGATCCCTCTTCTGTCTTTCAAACCCTGTAGCTGATCTGCTAGCAAATGCTGTCAGGTCTGCCTTTAAAACACATTCAGAATCTGATCACTTTTCAAACCACCTCCACTGCCACCACCTTATCCAAACCATGATTTATCTCCAGGATTACTGCAATGTTCTCCCTGATCCCACGTTTGGTGTATTCAGATCTTATTAAAATATGTCACATCAAGTCACTCACCTGCTCAAAACCCTCCAATGTCCCAATCTCATTCAGAATTAAAGCCATAAATCCCAGGGTGCTCTCCATAATCTATTGTCATCCCTATGTCTCACTTAAATTCTGTCATTTTACTTCTTTGACCTTACCTGCTACTCTTCCTTGATTCATTACCACTTGGCATCACACGCCTCTTGGCTATTGTAGAAATATCCCAGACATGCTTCTATTTCAGGCCCTTGCAAGGGCCTTGTAGAGCTCTCTGCCTAAATGCCCTTCTAAGTGGCCACTCCCTTCTCTCTTCAGCTCTTTTAGAGCTTTATTCAAATACCACCTTCCCAGTGGGGCTTTCCCTGGCCTTCCTGTTTGATATTGCAAACACTTCTCCTGCCCCAGAATATGACATTTTGCATCTGCATCTCCTCTTTCTACTTTATGTGCCCCCTCAGCACAGTTCACGCTCTATCATATTGTATATTTACTTTTTCTTGCTCCTTTCTATCTTGTCCACTAGAATACAAATACGATGAAGGCAGGGCTTTATTTTATTTTATTTTTTTCCTGCTGTATCACCCAGTTTAGGACAGGGCTTGGTGCACAGTGGGTATATAAAAATCTGTTTTAAGAAAGCAGAGGCCAGGCGTGGTGGCTCACGCTTGTAATTCCAGCACTTTAGGAGGCCAGGGTGGGTGGATCACTTGGGTCCAGGAGTTCGAGACCAGCCTGGCCAACATGGCAAAACCCCGTCTCTACTAAAAATACAAAAATTAGCCAGGTGTGGTGATGGGCACCTGTAACCCTAGCTACTTGGGGAGGCTGAGGCAGGGAGAATTGCTTGAAGCCGGGAGGCAGAGGTTGCAGTGAGCTGAGATCACACCACTGCACTCCAGCCTGGGCGACAGAACGAAACTCTGTCTCAAAAAAAAAAAAAAAAAAAGTAGATAAAATTTGAGGACAAAACATTAAAGAATACTTATATAAGAGTAATTCTGAAAGTGGGGGTGACAGACAGAATAACAGAGTTCAGTGATGTAGAGTTTTGCTGTTCTGATTTGCTATAGGGCAGTGCTTAGAGAAAACAGAGAAGGGAATGGAATATAGGTTTATTAACCAGTGGTCTCTAAAGTGCGGTAGCACAGCAGGGCGTGGTGGCTCAACACTTGTAATCCCAGCACTTTGGGAGGCTGAGGCAGGAGGATTGCTTGAGAGCAGGAGTTTGAGACCAGCCTGGGAAATCTAGTGAGATGGCATCTCTACTGAAAATGAAAAAAATTAGCCAGGAATGGTGGTGTGTATCTGTAGTCCCAGCTACTCAGGAGGTAGAGGTGGAAGAATTGCTTGAGCCTGGGAGGTTGAGGCTGTGGTGAGCTGTGATTGCACCACTGCAGTCCAGCCTGGGCAACAGAGCAAGACCCTGTCTTAAACAAAAAAAAAACTGGTAGCACAAGATGATCCATTGCAACGAAGGGCCAAAGTGTTAAGAGTTATGTTGAGCTTATAACCTTAGAGACATAATAAGTGGACTTTCACCAGTGCCCTCAGTCTGGGTCAGATGGGAAGAGTGAAGTGGGACACTCAAATGTTAGAAGTAATTAATCCTAGCACTTTGGGAGGCCAAGGTGGACGGATCACGAGGTCAGGAGATCGAGATCATCCTGACCAACATGGTGAAACCCCATCTCTACTAAAAATACAAAAATTAGCTGGGCATGGTGGCGGGTGCTTGTAATCCCAGCTACTTGGGAGGCTGAGGCAGGAGAATGGCATGAACCCGGAAGGTGGAGCTTGCAGTGAGCCGATATTGTGCCACTGCATTCCAGCCTGGCAACAGTGAGACTCCGCCTCAAAAAAAAAAAAGAAGTAATTACATACTTACATTATTATTTATTCCTACCCTGCTTTACATGTACTTGAAGACTTTTACATGAGGGAAGTAAGCAAAGGTTGCAAGAGGATAACCTAGTAAAAGAACTCTGATGTCTGAATGGCTGCCCTTCATGTCTTGCTTCATTACCCTAACATTTTAGATAAAGGGAAATTTAATTCCTTGAACAAATTAAGTAGCATTTAAATATAACGATTACTTTGATAAATAAAATAAATAAAAATAAGCCATAAAGATTATCTTTCTTGAGAATGCATTTAGGAGACCTAAATACAACTTTTTCTCCTCCTTGACCAGAATACTGACATTCCCTTAATACAACTGAGTAAGTAAAAGTGTTCTAGTAGCCATGGCAAAATAACAGTTCTGCTCGAACAGCAAACACCCAACTGATCATTTAAATTGCCTGAATTTTTAAAACTTGAATTTGATAGAAAATGAGCCAGGTTTTTCCCTGTTAGAAGAAATTGTTTTTACCTGTTAGAAGAAAATGCAGGCAACTTTGGGAAGGGCGTGAAACTTTTATGGTTACAAAGCCACTATTTAAATAGTCTAACATGCAACTTACAGGTGCCAACTCCCTAGCAAGGCTTAACTTAGAAAAGGCCTCAATTATTCAACCACTAACAAAAAGTTCCTTTATTAATAAGAGATGCTTTTCAAAAAGAACCAGAGACTTTAAAGTGTTACATTAAATGCAAACTTTTCATCTATTTCAAATGACTATTTTTGGAGTGTGGAATAGAGTTGTCCACAGTTTTCACTTCTGGTTTCTCATTCTCGATTATGCAAAAATGAACCCACAGAGACAAATTCAAATATCTATTTTGAAAAGTATTTACTTAGTTTAAATAAATTAATTGCAAATAAAAATTAAGCTACAATATATAGCCTGAATAGAAATGACTAGAACAAATACAACACAGGACTTGCTTTCTTGCATTAGTCACAAAGCATGTGACAATCTAGAAAACTTCAAAATCAATTATATTTCTTTGAAAAAAGGGGTAACAGCAGTTACTGATACATCACAACTAATAAACTTATAATGCAAGTTTCCTGACATGCATTTCCTGAGTGAACCCAAATGATCATTTTTTAAAACAATGAAGTTTTGACAGTTGAAGTAAAATAAAATAGTTCATGGCTTCTAAGCAACAAGTTTTGTTTTTTAAAAACAAAAAGAAAATTCGGAACAGTTTTGTAATAGGATAAATTAAAGCTCTGCTACCACACATAAAACTTTGCTACAGTCAATTAAGTATTATACAACTTTTCAAACTAAAGGAAAACAAATCAAAATATTAAAAGAAGATACTGTCTAATCTAAAAGTGTACTGGTCTCTACAAGTGTCAAAGATTTGATGTAGTGCAACTGTCTATACTTGTGGTGCCTTTGAAAAAAGGGGGGGAAGGAGGGGAGAGAAGAAACTTGTTCTTGCTTCTGGAAGCAAAAGACATATTGGAATTAGAGAATAAACAGACCATGCAGTGCGTCACTCCACGCTGCAGTCATTGGTGCTCATCTGCCAACCAAACATTTGCTTAAGTCTCACTGTGGCAATCTCCTTAGGGATGCAAACCCAGAGTTAAGGCTGGTCTGATAAAAACGGGGGCACTATTGTCATTCAACCCTTTAGATCTCTAGATTTCCTAATGCCTGAATAAGGCCAAATACAGAATAATTAATTAAGCATTTCTTTTTCCAAAAGCAAATCAAGTCACTCTCTTTCTTGCTAATTTATACTTTTTCTTATGGGAATGATTTTTGTCTAGAAACAGTGAACAGATGAACCACAGTTTATATCCAAAAAATAAACTTGCCAAATACTGCTGATACTAAAAACAGATTAGTTATCATGGGAGAAAAATAGATAATCTAGATTAAATTGCATATTCAAAGGAGCATATAAAATGTTTCTTAGCATTAAGTTTTTGTTATAGTACTACGCTCGAGAGAAACATTAAGAAAAAATCTTTCCTGATTATCTTCAATGTGGTTAAAAACAAACACCTTTCACACAATGGTAATTAATATGAATTTGGTCTTACAAATTACAAAGTAGTCTAATTTACCAAATTCCATATTTAGATTGGGGTGGAAGAGAGGCTCTCTTGTCCTTCTTCCTAACTTTGCAAATCCTTGAGCTAGGTTGCTCACTAAGCTACCATTCACACCAAGGGTGTGACACCATCGTTACCATGCTACTCTATCAAGAACATTCTAAGGTATTTTCTATAATAAAGATAAATAGAAAAAAGTTAATATACACATCGCTATATTTTACAATGTTTGCAACAAACTGTAAACTAACATAGTTTGAACCAACAGTACCCTCAGTTATACAAAACAATTTCAGCACTGAGGATGGGTGATTCAAAAACACTAAAAGGAAGGCATCAAATTAGACTATGTCTTTTTCTCCTCAAAATATATTTTCAAAACTCAGAATTCAGAAGACTGATACTTTCAGAAATTCCTTTGCTTGAGTTTCCCAGATTTTTGCTCAGAAATTGCTACTATTTATTATAAATGTTTTAAAAAATTCTTCATCTTAATGCAAATGACCAGAGCAGAAAAACTGTGACGTGGACAACAGGTTCGAAAACCCAACTCACTTAGCTTATAAATTTATAATGTAGTCCTGCAGGACAATGGTCTGTTAGTCTAGAGGTCCTTGAAAAATAAGTCTGATGTAGCCTTGTTCACCAGCCAACTGATGTGCACAAAAGGGACAGGCTGCATGAAAAGTATGAGTACCATGAGGAAGCGGGATCTGGGACCAATAGGCAGTTGTCTTTTCTGAACATACATGCCCACACGGGCTAAACGCATGGGTTGGAGGGCCGGCGTCCACATAAAATCCAGCTTCACATCCAAGCCACAGAGGAACATAGGGACCGACAGACCTACACATAGGACATTCACGATCTTTTCCATCACGTTCTTCTTTGTTTCCCCAGTTATGATAGCCATGTACATGGCCGCAGTTTAGATATACCCATGGTTGTTTTTCATCTACAACATCTTTCCTCTTCATACTAGGAAATGCTAGTGTGTTGAACCCTACAGGGCACTGAGGTCGTGCTGCATTGATTTCCTGTCTTAAAGCTTCTAAATGCTTCACGGTAGGAGTGTGGGAAAGGCCTTCTGCAGTACGCCATAGCAATGTTGCACCACAGAGGTCAATTAACGAGCCATCTTGTAACTGATTGGTTTCAATTTCCACCTAGAGGAGATAAGAGTTGAAAAACATATTTACCACTCTGTTTTGGATTTTTACATAAGTGTTTTGGTTTTAAGTACTCCTTACTCAAGAAATGAGATTTCCTAGGATTTTCACTAAATATTCAAGAAACTGACAGTAGTTATGAAAAACATAAGTTTGAAAATCAAGGATAAAATATCAAACATTAACACATTTCTTTTTAGCCTTATGGTAAAGACAACTTATGATTAAAACATCTGGCTAATCAATAAGTCTAATATTTTTAATGAGGTAAATATGGTCAAAGATCTACAGATGGCAACAGAAAAGATCAGAGAGAGTGCTGTTTAGTTTAAGAAAGCTTAGGTTTTAAAATATATTAACATGATATGACAGAAGAATGAACTTCTAGAGTTTACTAAAATGCTCTTGTTGCCCAGGCTGGAGTGCAATGGCGCGATCTCAGCTCACTGCAACCTCTGCCTCCCAGGTTCAAGCTATTCTCCTGCCTCAGCCTCCCAAGTAGCTGGGATTACAGGCATGCACCACCATGCCTGGGTTATTTTGTATTTTTAGTAGAGACAGGGTTTCTCCATGTGGGTCAGGCTGGTCTCAAACTCCTGACCTCAGGTGATCCATCTGCCTTGGCATCCCAAAATGCTGGGATTACAGGTGTGGGCCACCGCGTCGGCTACTAAATGAAATATTAAGATACTGTCCTCTAGTATAGAATTTGGTAGTCAGTGTTTGATAGTATTCTGTGTTGGCAATAGATTTAAGAGTTTTCTGGAATGTATGTAATGCATTCAGTTCAACTCATCTTATGTGTTTATTGTAGCTAATTAAGAAAATACCATTCAGTATTTACCATTTTTCCTCTCTGCTGAGCTGATCTGGTTTCACGTAGGCTAAATACATTTCCACACACTGATATTTCTCTCCATATTCCAGGCTTGGAGTCTTCTGTGAACCCATTGCGTGGATGCATCACAAGAACACCATTAGTGGTCAAGCCATCCATCTGCCCATCTGATGTCTTCCATTTGGCAGCCTTCTCCTAGTAGAAATAATAGTAGCGAGCTTCCAATTACTTGTAATTTGGAATGAAAGCTAGTATAAAAGAAAGCATCATTTAGAAAAAAAGCTTATTACCCCAAGAAAGATGTTTTTTGATGAGTCAAATCCTGCGGCATAAATCCGTGCTGTAAAGGGAGGATTCCGTTCACATATGATTCTGCAGGCAAATCTTGATATAGTACTTTGTACTGACTGTGTATCAGAATTACTTTGACTTCCAGGAACCGTGTCAGTTACTACGAAATCAATGGGGCTTTCAGTCGACCGGCCAATCTGAGGGAAAAAAAAACATCTATAAACCCATTCAAAGAACACAGTGAAAAATCCACAAGAAGGGCACAATAAGGAGCAAACATTAGGCCTCTGAAATTTCTAAAGTTGAAGTTTACCATACTTAACGTTGGGGGCATCTATACTCTTGAAAACTAATGAGTCAGACTGTCTCTAATGAAGTAATCACTTAGAGCATGGAATTAAATGAGAACTTACAACAATATACGAAACCCTTAGGGAATGAAGAGTTCAAGAATGGCTGAGATTTCTAGATGGCTACAGATTTTAATTTTAACCCTTTTGGATGGAAATATGTGTATCATGTAGGTTTTTTCTCTTCAGAGATATTTAAAGAGATATTCTACCTTATTTAACAGAATATAGTGAACATATATAAGTAAATCTTTTAGGATGACTGCAGAACATTACACTATAAATACCACTTACATTAAGCTGAAATGCAGTGATGTCTTCAGGTGCTATAAGAGGTATACAAGACTGCTGGTGCTTATGTCAAGGGCTTACATAGCCTTGCTTTGAGGTCTTATGTATACTTCATATATTTTCTTGTTTCTTTTCTGTCAGGTTGTCAGCTATCATCACTCCTTGTTTTTGGTCATGCTTGTCTCCAAGCAACAAGCCCCTCTTTTAACTGGCTACTCTTACTCTGTTATGGGTTGAGAAATCAAATAACCTACTTCAGAGAAAAGTATTTCAAAAGGTTCTGGTGAGAGCCTAAGGGATTCTCTAGGGAGAATAGAAAAGGAATTTCACTGCATCAACTTTGTGGCATTTATTTTATATATATACTCTTCTTGGTTCTTAGGGATATTTCAGAGAGACAAGGATCCTAGATAAGAGTTCTGGATGGGTGAGGTGTCAGAGATTAAAAATATCTTCAGAGGTACTAGCTAGTAAATAAGTTAATTTCATTTTGAAAGTTGAAAAGAAAAAAGGAAATCAATGGGGAGATGACAAAAGTGACAAGTGTCACAGGGCTTTAAAGCAAACATTTGGAAATTATCAGTTCATGAATGTATTTGTTATAAAGTAGTACCATAAAATTGAAGAACGTGGGTACTGAGAAAAAATATTGACCCTCTACAAAGATAAAGGCTCTTAAAAGTCATTCTTTACATATTTTAGCCTCAAGTTCCTCACTTTCAAATAAACCTCTGTAGTGTTTCTGTCCAATCGTCAAGTATAAGGTCTTTTTATTTAGATTGGATAGTTTTAGAGGGAAACGAGTTAACAAATATACGATTGGATATTCCTTTTCTTTATTCTTAAAAATAAGGATATCTTAAATGGGCTCAGATCTTTGAAACTAAAAATATTTCCCCAAATAAAAAGGCTCTTTAAAAGCTAAAAGATACAGGCCAAGGATTGAACTAATATTCAGAATCAACAGAAGTAGCACTTAATTGGAAAGAGACTGTTCCAGAGAGCTGACATTTCAACTGGGTCTTGGAAGAGAATATTTAAGACACCGAAGCAATATTTGTAATGACAATGAGAAGGAAGAAACTTAAGTATCTATAAAGAGAAAAAAACCACCATGAATGTGATCAGATGCCAAAATATGATTTTTTTTTTTTTTTTTTTTTGAGACGGGGAGTCGCGCTCTCTCCCCCGGGCGGGGGTGTAGTGGCACGATCTCGGCTCACTGCAAGCTCCGCCTCCTGGGTTCACGCCATTCTCCTGCCTCAGCCTCTCCGAGTAGCTGGGACTGCAGGCGCCCGCCACCACGCCCGGCTAATTTTTTGTATTTTTAGTAGAGACGGGGTTTCACCATGGTCTCGATCTCCTGACCTCGTAATCCGCCCGCCTCGGCCTCCCAAAGTGCTGGGATTACAAGCGTGAGCCACCGCGCCCGGCAAATATGATTGTTAATAATTCTTCCCCTGCTATTTTTAGCATTAAAAATACAGCTCTTTTGTTACTTTCCCTTACCCTCCTGAGAAAACTCAATGGTTCCTTATAGCTTATCCAAAATTTGTAGTTTACTATTTCTGATAATAGTTAGAAACTGACTCAAGATTTGCCTCCCATCTACCAATCCAGCCGAATTTCCTGCTATTTGTGTATACTAGCTACAATAGCTTATTCGTCAATCTTTTACCACACTGTGTACTACTTCTTCGCCATCTCTTTTGCTAGAATGCTTTTCTACTGGTTGCTGGCAAAAATCCTACTTTACCTGATAAAAAGATCTACATGAAAAGGCACCAGTGTAAAGTCTTTTCTCCATCCTTCTTCAACACAATCAATGTGCTTAAGATTTAGAGGGTCAGTACAGCACCTAGGCATGTAATCAGCTTGTAATGTCTCCCTTATGTACTTCATAGTGACAAACAATGCATAGAGTTGGAGTTGGAATATCTGATGACTTGAACAAATGTTCTTGTTCAGTTTACAGGGTAGACAATCCTAGAATGTTTCCAATACAATTCCTCAAAGACTGGCTAGTTTATCAAGGTAGTTTCTGATACATCACAGTCTTTTTGATGCAGAAATGTTTGGATTTTCCTAAGGTATAATACCTGTACACAGGGCATAATCAGTTTATGATATTGGGAAAAATTCTCTACTTTATGAAAAAGACAAAACCCAAACTATTAAAACTTATTTAAGGGCCTTCATTAGATGGTGAAGACATTGTTTCAGAATTCAGGATGCCTGGTTTAATTTCAGTTTTGCCCCCAAGTAACTCTATCATCTTTAACTCACAAGACTTCAGTTAACTTCATCTACAAAAGATAAGTGGTAAACAAATAAATATAAGGTACTTTCTGAAGCTAAAATTCTAGCCTGTGACTAAATATCCTGGAGATACACAGACACACACACACACACAGACACACACACACACACAGACACACACACACACACACATATATTTATCTATGTTTTATTAAAGAGATGAAGTCTCACTATGTTGCCCATGCTGACCTCAAGCTATCCTTCCACCTCAGCCCCCTGAGTAACTGAGACTACAGGCCTAGTAGCATCTTGACTTTAAAAAAAGCTAAGCTCATTCATTTTCACTGCTTGTCAGTGAAACAAAATGTGAAAAATCATCCTAAAGCTTTGTGTTAGGTTTTTCTTGGATCTAAACATTAATCTTCATTAAAGATGTTATTTATTTTTGGTAAAAGCGAGGAAAACATAATAAATGCCCACATTCTAATATTAACTAGAGAAAAGAAATTCAGTATCTCATCTCATTAAAAGAGTTAGGCAGAGGGAGTGACTTCAAAGAAATATTTCACTATTGACTGAAATTAAATATATTTCTAGGCCTTTTCACTTTTATTTGCCTTGTAAAATAAAGAAAAATGGAAGAGTCAATGTGACAATAATTATAAAAGCAACATTATCAGGCAATTTATATTCTACTTAAGTTTGTTTTTAAAAAGCCTAAGCTTCGGAGAGCTCAATATTAAGGGAGAAGATCAAGGATTCTATTTACATCTTTGGAATTGACTGTCCTAAAATCTATCAGTTTATAAAAATATCAGCACTGGATTGGTACAAGAAGAGAAAAATACTTTTATTGCATGAGTAGCATTGACCAAATACGTGCTGAGAAAAAGGTTTGATTTCACATAGATAATACAAATAGTTAGCAAGTGCCTGGATTGTTTATTGCCTAGAGAGGAAGGTGGGAGGTAGTGGTAGAAAAAGTCATAAATGTGTGCAGAATATTTATTGTTTTCTTTTTTGGATAATAGCTACTATTCACTAAGTGTTTTTACTAAGTGCCTGGCACAGCGCTGAGTACTCTACATGTACTAGATCATTTAAGCCTCTTAACAGTCATAGGGGAGAGTCTATTATCTGCACTTTACAGAGGAGGAAACTCAGGCATATAATGGCTATGTAATATTTACCAGTAATTCTTATTCTGGAGCCCATCTCAACCATGCTAGACTGACTTCTATTTATAAGGGTTAGCAATCAATCTACATTTTAATAAAATACAATATAAAAATCTGATAATCCTTTATCTGACCTCAGCAAAAGTCACCAACAATAGATTTTTAACTTTTTTGTTTTTTAAGAAAAAAATTTTTAGATGTTAAAATACCTGAAACATATCGGTGTTGCTGTCATGAGTATATTCAACCACCACAGTCTGGGCCCGAGATAAAGTATACGATATGCTATGCTGGTCCTTGTTGCTTATTGCCTAAGAATGAAAAAGTTAATAGCAAAAATTAGTAGGCAGGTCAATCCAATCAGATAATCTTTTTATTAAAAAAAGGGAAAACTATTTATCAAATACATGACATATTTATACATTTTCCCCCTGAAATTTAGAGAGGTTAATAACTCCCGTCAGTTGTGACAGTAGTTTCTCTCAGGTTGAATGGGGTACCGAAGAATATTTAGAAGCAGTTACAGAGTAAAAACATAATTTTCTTTCTGTTTTTTTTTTAAAGACGGAGTCTTGCTCTGTCGCCTAGGCTGGAGTGCAATCTCTGTTCACTGCAACCTCCACCTCCCAGGTTCAAGTGATTCTCCTGCCTCAGCCTCCCAAGCAGCTGGGACTACAGGTGCATGCTGCCACGCCTGGCTAATTTCTTTTGTATTTTTAGTAGAGATGGCATTTCACCATGTTGCCCAGGCTGGTCTTGAACTCCTGAGCTAAGGCAATCCGCCTGCCTCAGCCTCCTAAAGTGCTAGGATTACAGGCATGAGCCACTGCGCCCGGCCCATAATTTTCTTTTATCAAACTACTAGACTCCCTTATTAAGTATTTTAAATTATAAAATAATCAAAACCAAATCCCACATAGAAAACAACAGTACTGCTCTGATAAGAAGAAAATGCAAAATCTTGCAAAATAAGAGGAATCTTATTTTTGAAGTCATTCAGAGAGCTATAAAGTTCACTCATAAGCCAAATTAACTGGTTTTCTAACCATTTTGTGACTCTACAGATGACAAATGCTTGCCATATGCTGGGTGAGATACAGAAAAATGCATTTGGGATTTGGTCCCAGGAGATAAAATAAAAAAATAAAAAACAAAAGAAAGATTCATAGAATGATTAAACATTACCAAAGGAAAGGGATGTAATGCTTATGACGGTACTTCTGATTTATCTCAAACTAAAAACATCGCTAAAAAGAACTTTTCAGTTTTGTTTTCAAGTGTTTTCTATGTATATGAGTTGAAGATAATATCAAAGGAGGGGAAAAATCTAGTCATCACACAAAGGAAGTAGAAATGGGCTGCATAAAAATAAAACAGACACAAAGACAGAAGAGAATAATTACAAACAGCAAAGAAGCTAAATGAAAAAATCCTTCTTAATTAGAAGTTTGGCATCATAAGCTTTTACTTGGTTTCAATTTGCAACTAATCTGTAATAGATAAAGCCTTAAAACGACAGCTTTAAGACTGTCAAATTTCCAAATATACAAAGAGAATACAGAAATACCCTATTTCCAAATATAGAAAGAGACTGTACTAACGACTCAGCTTTATCAAAGCTTAATATTGCCACTTTTGCTTCTGATTTTTTTTTTTTTTTTTTGAGACAGAGTCTCGCTCTGTCACCTAGGTTGGAGTGCAGTGGCACTATCTCGGCTCACTGTAACCTCCGCCTCCCACGTTCAAGTGATTCTCCTGCCTCAGCCTCCTGAGTAGCTGGGATTACAGGTGCATGCCACCACACCCGGCTAATTTTTGTATTTTCAGTAGAGACGGGGTTTTGCCATGTTGGCCAGGCTAGTCTCGAACTCCTGACCTCGTGATCCGCCCACCTCGGCCTCCCAAAGTGCTGGGATTACAGGTGTGAGCCATTGTGCCTGGCCTGCTTCTGATTTTTTTAAGGAATTAAACTACAGATACAATTGAGGCTGCCTACATGTCTCTCACAGTTCCCTTTTCTCCACAGAGGTATCCAACCTCAAGAATGCAGTGTAGGCCGGGCGCGGTGGCTCACGCTTGTAATCCCAGCACTTTGGGAGGCCGAGGCGGGTGGATCACGAGGTCAGGAGATCGAGACCACTGTGAAACCCCGTCTCTACTAAAAATACAAAAAAATTAGCCGGGCGTGGTGGCGGGCGCCTGTAGTCCCAGCTACTCGGAGAGGCTGAGGCAGGAGAATGGCGTGAACCCGGGAGGCGGAGCTTGCAGTGAGCCGAGATTGCGCCACTGCACTCCAGCCTGGGTGCCCGGGTGACACAGCGAGACTCTGTCTCAAAAAAAAAAAAAAAAAAAAAAAAGAATGCAGTGTAGATCATTTACATGCATGTTTTACATATTTCTTTCTATACATTTAGGTATTCATAAATACTATATAATTGTTTTACAGGTTTTAAACATATATATACACACATATATACACACACACACACACACACACACACACACATATATGTTTTAAGAGACCAGGTTTCACTATGTTGCAGAGGCTGAAGTGCAGTGGCTATTTACAGGCAGGAAAATGGCACACTACAGCCTTAAACTCCTGCGCTCAAGTGATCTTCCTGCCTCTGCCTCCCAAGGAGCTGGGACTAACAGACATGTGCCACTGTGCCCTGTTAAACAGCTGACTTTTCAATGAAATAATTACTCAGTATTTTGAAAATTCTTAGTGGCTAAAGAGATTTTAAAACATTGGTTTTTATGTGCTTTGAAATTGTAATCTTTGTTTGTTAGTTATTAAACCTACTCTAAGACTGAGAATAAAAACTATGTCAAGTTACGTTTGAGTCTCACTGGACTAGAACGCAGGGTTTTAACTACTCATCCCAGATGACTGCCAGACTAAACACTTAATTTTCATCATGACCTCACAAATACATTCCTCCAAAATTTAAAGAGGAAGAGTCAATCTTTTTTTTTTTTTTTTTAATTGAGACAGGGTCTCACTCTGTCACTCAGGCTGCAGTACAGTGGCATGATCTCAGCTCACTGCAGCCTCTGCCTCCCGGGCTCAAGTGATCCTCCCGCTTCAGACTGCCAAGTAGCTGGGACCTCAGGGCATGCCACCATGCTTGGCTAATTTTTTGTATTTTTGGTGGAGATGGAGTTTCACTATGTTGCCCAGGCTGGTCTCGAACTCCTGAGCTCAAGTGATCCGCCCACCTTGGCCTCTCAAGTGCTGGGATTATAGGTGTGAGCTACTGCATCCAGCCAAAAGTCAATCTGTGATCCCTAAGATTCTTACTGCCTAGTAAAGATGAAAGATGAAAAAGAGATAACAATGAAAACATGATGGCATGGCAGAGTAAAATAGGAAGAAAAGTACAGAATATGGTATTACAGAGGCAGGGATTAGAAATATTTTCCCTGATAGTGGTTTTCAACCAGAGGTAGTATTAGCAGTCTAAGGGGCATGTGAAAATATTTTGTGCATTTTTTGGCTGTTACAAGGATTTGCAGGCTCAAATGGCATTTTGTGGGTGAAGGACCCATAAATGTCCTGTAGTATGTGGGAAAGTCCTGAACAATGAAAAAGTGGCACACCCAAAATGTCAAGAGCACTCCTGGGGGAGATACTGTAAGAAGCTCCTCAGATTCAATCAATCTGAGGTTTACTTCCACCACCTGCTTAGTATATTCCTTCTCGCCAAAGGAGCAAAAAGAAACTGTCCCTTTTCTGCACTAACTGGCTCCCAAATAGTAACAGAGGAGTCCTAGTCAAGGCCTAAGGATTCTTTCACAAATCAAACTGGATATAAAACAAAGCTGAAAAGCCAATTACCTTCAGACACTGAAGCTGCGACCTAAAACCACATCATATGCCAATTTTTCTGTCTCTTGTTTATTTAACTTACAAAGATATGCTTCAGATGGTATAATATTAATGTACATCCTAGGGCTACTTAGCTAAAGATACAGGTACTTCCAGGAGTCAAAGAACTCTAATTTTTCTTATTTGCTCATTATAATATCAAATTCTTTATAACACAAAGTCAGTGTTATAAAATTGGAGGCAGACGAATTCACAGAAAATATAAAGATGTGAAATTCCCCCTCCTCGTCTGTCACTCTAGGAAAAGCCCAAGTATCCTGAAATGGTGGTCCAGCTTCTGGAAATTTTCTTAGATGAAAAGGGGGCTAGAAGCATGAAATAGGCTAGGGGGTTGAGAAGTTATATTGTAGATGCAATTGGATATTGCCTTCATAGCTTTGATTCAACTTTATAATTATTGAGGTCTACTTTGTACAAGGTACTATGCTAAAATATATGAAGTTATAAACCAAAAATGCATACAACCAATACACAGAATCTTAAGTAAAGACCCTTAGTTTAAAAATTACCTCATCCAAACATGCTTCTAATACCTGAATACACATATTATACATCACATTTTTCATCCAGCCCAGGGAGACCCCTCTAGTAACAGAGTGGGAACTTCCCACTTCTCAGGGCAGACAGCTGCATAATTCTAAGTACTAGATAAAGCCCTGTCCCCCATCCCACCTCTTTTAATAAGGAAAGAGAATGTTTCCTTCTAATTTCCACCCACTGATCCTGGTTTGTCATTTTTTTTTTTAAAGTCCAATTCCCCTTCCATATGGCAGCTCTTCAAATACCATGTCTCCAAAGTCTCTTCTCCAATCCAAACAAAAGGCAATTTCTGAAATAGAAATGTGAGGGGAATGCTAGAGAATATAAACAACACATAAAAGTCTTTCAATTTTTCCAAGTTAATTTATGTAGCCTTTTTTTTTTTTTTTTACCTTTGCAGCCTGAGGAGTACAAGCAATATGCACAGTGCTGGGCTTCACCCCATTTGCCTTAGGTCTTTTAAACAAAGCAAACCTACTTTTCCTCCTTCCTCTATCGCCATTTGGGAGAGACCCATTATACCTGATGGGGGAAAAAAAGTATAGGTGATCTCTTGCAAGAACTGCACAATTATAAAACAAATGTTTGACTTTGCCTTGCAGAATCAATTCCCAACTAATTATCTATTAACACATTATAATTATTTAAAATTCCTTTGAGCAACTGTTGATCTCCATACCAGGTGCCAGTGTGTGAAACAAAATGAGATTCTTTTTCTGGCTTCATTCCAAGTCACAGAGAACCTTCTGGATTATATACAGATTCGAGTTATCTCTATTTTTTTCCTTCCCTCTTTTATGGAACATAATTAAGAGCTGATTAATGGCATGTCTGACTCCTTATGACTCATTCTGTTTTTTTAAGGTGAATCGTTTGCATGTGCTAATACAACCTTTAAAAAGTACAGTATGTATTTTTTAAAACACAATCTCCTTTAATTGTGAACCAAACACTTTAAATAGCTGAACTTTTGAAATAAGGAATTTTTAGATTTGTTAAGTCTTAGCTACCTGAACGTACAAATGTACTCTCATTATGTTAGCAGAACCGGTCCAACAGACATGTTTGCTAAGTAGTAAACATACTTTTGTTGTTCAGATCTTACGACCATTTCTCCATAACACGTACATACACACACACACACACACACACACACACACAAACACACACACACATACATCCTAAAGGTAAGCAAGTACTAAACCAATGGAAAAAACTTAAAAACAAAATAAAAATATTTGGGTGTTTACTATGTACCAGGCA
Source organism: Hylobates moloch (assembly GCF_009828535.3). Taxonomy (NCBI): domain Eukaryota; kingdom Metazoa; phylum Chordata; class Mammalia; order Primates; family Hylobatidae; genus Hylobates; species Hylobates moloch. The sequence continues at coordinate 60,639,406 of NW_026652290.1, read as the reverse complement.
CTATTGAATGCTATCCCATACACACCACCTCACTAAATCTACCCTTGCAAAAATTCTACCAGATTGAAATCATTGTCCCCATTTTTATACATTAGGAAACAGACTCAGAAGAATTATATTCTGAAGTGACACTGGCAAAGCCAGAATTTGAATTTAAGTATGTTTGTCATGTGGTTATGTCATTCTTTACTGCCTCACTGAGGCATGAGCAGTAGCTTAATAATAATCTTTCCTCATTCACTGTCCACCTCCCCTGCCCCCGCCCCCTGACAAATCTTGGGTTTGATGATCTACCATATGTAGTTGGTCAATCTAGGGGGAAAGGAAGCAGGGAACAGGGACAGTTTTGAGGCTGGAGGAGGAAGTGATTATAAAATGGCCTGTAATTGTGGCTGGCAAGGAAGAATGTTTTAAAGCTGAGAAGAGAGTTTACTCAGTGACTGCCATATGTAGAAACTACATTGACCCTTTATAAAAAATAAGACACTTTGTATTGGAGAAAGCCCTTGGTAATGTTGCTAGCTTGCTGTAAGTCCAAAGTACAGCCCCTTAGCTAATAATTATTTTAGCTATTCTAAGCTTTGTGTTGCCACCAGACCCTCTGTCGATTCCTCACTGCCCCTTCACTACTGTCCTCTGAGTTGCATGACTCATCCCACTTCTGGATCTCGCTCTTTAGTCCCACACGGCGTTCCTGTAGTTCAAAGCTCTTTTCTAAGTAGCAACAGCATGAAACCTTGTCCAGCTTCACTTCTAGAGGGTTGAGAAGAAAAATTATCTGCATTTTAAGACACCAAGTACCAGACACAGAGACAATCACTGTTGCTAATGATTAACTGAGGAACCTATAGGCTAAGACTGGCAGTTTAAAACCCTAAGCTAAATTTTAAACTATTCTTCAAATGACTCTCAAATTTCCTGCTAGAAGAATTTAATCTGGAAAGGTTTTTGGTAGTTAAGAGTTGTTTGTCACTGATACCATTAAAATCTATGTGATTTGAAGTTCTAATACTGTAGTTACTATGCTAAATTTATGATCTTTTGAAGTTTTGTTTATGAGAAAAGAATTTTAAGTCTCAAAGGGCCTTAGATGATCTTTTCTAACTGTCATTTTTACAGACAAGGAAACTAAGGCCCAGGATGGTTCAGTGACTTGCCCAAGGTCACACAGCTAGCAGTGCTGGAAGAAGCACTGGATTCTAGGATTCCTAACACCAGTCAAGCTCAGTAACTCCATATAATCTCCCCAGTTTCTCTTACTCTCTCATCTGAAACAACGCATTCTCACTTTAACAACCTGACTCTCAAACATACTGCAATATCTAGAGTTGCTTTTTAGGCAAAAGGAGAGAAACAGCAGGGGGAAAATAAAATTAGCAATTTTCTTATTTCTTATTTTTTTCGAGACGGAGTCTTGCTCTGTTGCTCAGGTTGGAGTGCAGTGGCGCTGATCTCGGCTCACTGCAACCTCCTCCTCCCAGGTTCAAGTGATTCTCCTGCCTCAGCCTCCCAAGTAGCTGGGATTATATACATGCACTACCATGCCCAGCTAATTTTTGTATTTTTAGTGAAGATGGGGTTTCACCATGTTGGCCAGGCTTGTCGCGAACTCCTGAGCTCAGGTGATCCGCCCACCTAGGCCTCCCAAAGTGCTGGGATTACAGGTATAAGCCACTGCACCTGGCCTAAAACGAGCAATTTTCTAGTTTCTGAGATCTCTAGTTAAGAAAGGCTAATACTGTGTCTCCATTTTGATAGTTATGGCAAGTTTAAGTGGAATAAATTGAAATAATTTGGAATAACAGAATCATCTATTCCTCAATCTTCAGATTCTATTTCTGTGAGTTACATGGATGAAATTATGTTAGGAGCTAAGAAGTAGCTAGGTCCTGGGCTTCAGAGGCATTATGCTGTCACCATACACATATACAACTCCTTTAACCCAAATGTACAGCACAAAGCAATAACTACTGTAGAGGGGCAAAAGAATAAATGAAGACTAACCTACGTGAAATGACTTAAAGCAGGGAAGAGAAAGGGAATTTTTGGTAAAGTCAGCTGAGGCAAAACATGGGATAGGGAAGACAAATGGAATGACTGTGACAGTGGACAAATACATTTTTCATTTCATTTCGGTTTTCTTTTTTTGAGACAGAGTCTCACTCTGTTGCCCAGGCTGGAGTGCAGTGGCGTGTTCTCAGCTCACTGCAACCTCTGCCTCCAGGATTCAAGCAATTTTCCTGCCTCAATCTCCCAAGTAACTGGGATTACAGGCATGCGCCACCACGCCCGGCTAATTTTTGTGTTTTTAGTAGAGATGGGGTTTCACCATGTTGGCCAGGCTGGTCTCGAATTCCTGGCCTCAGGTAATCTGCCTGCCTCGGCCTCCCAAAGTGCTGAGATTACAGGCGTGAGCCACCACGCCCGGACTTTCCATTTCATCTTTAAGAAACTTTGCCCTTTCTGTGGGTAAGGGTGAGACAAAGCTTTTGTCATATTTGAGTGCTTTTAAAAGATGGCATGAATATGAGAATTAAAAGAGTTTCTTTATTTGGTAACATTACCTGTAGCTTTAAATTCTTTTTGGAAGCAGGTAAGATACAAATTCCAAAAAAAAAGTACTTTTAGCCTAGATGCCAAAGTTAGCATATATTATTAAACTGTGTGTCATCAAATGGAGAAACCTTACCCTAAGACAATGAGTTCACCATATTTTACTGGTGCTTTAGATGGATGATTTTCTTGATCAGGAGAAAACATGAGCTTGGCTGTCTTTCCCAAATCTTTGTTCACTGGTCAAGAGCCTTGGGACACCTTTTGCATTATTTCCTAGAGGGGAAAAGTTTTCATTAATAATGTGAACAATTCGTTTCAGTTTAAATAAAGATGTTATTTTCCAGCAGTCCTCTTGAACACAATATTATGCAAAACATCACATGGTATATACATTTTATGGGACATTTTGCCCAATAATGATTATATATTTTATAAAACTGTTTAAAGGAGTCAAAAATGCAAATTTGAAGACTTCCACTTATAGAAGCATAGAGCAGATATACTTTTCCCTTTTATTTCTGCTAAGTATAACTAAAGACCCTGGACGTTATATACAAAACATGAGAAGACTGTGAAAAGTGGAGAGAAGGCAGACTAAGTAAGGGACCTCAGGACCCATGGAATGACATGGTGGTGTAAATTCTCTGGGTTTTCTTTTTGCCTAATATATCCCAGACTTGGAGCTAAAGAAAGCAGCAACCTGGAAATGCCAACTGGCACAGACAAAAAGAGCCACAACAAAAGCTTGCTCTCTCTAGCCAAAGAAACAAGAAAGGGACAGCCTGGCAAGACAGAAAACTTTTGACAGTAACTGCTCCACTCCAGCCAAACCCAGAAAACAGTTTTGCCCCACCACCACCCACACCAACAAAAACTAAGTGAGGAGCCTTGACTTCCAGCTCATAAACTATAGTGAGGAGCTCCAATGCCCTATTGGGGCAATGTCAAAGTAGGCCAACTAGGGAGCCAGGACTTTCACCTTGATGGCTGGGCATGCCCCAACACCTACCTCAGTGGTGTCAGCTAGACTTCCACCCCCACCCAGCAACAGCAAGAAGGATCCTCTTCCTGAGGTGTCAGTAGAGGCTGAGTAGGGATCCTTGACTTCTATGTCCACCTGGCAGTAATGAGGCACCCCCTATGACCTTGCCAAAGCAGTGTCAATAAAAGCCAGTGGAAACAGAAGGGTTAGATAATATCCAGAGTCTAGGAACACAATATGAAAATATCTAGTTTTAACAGAAAATCACTCATCCTAGCAAGAACAAGATTTAAAACAATGCAAAAGATAGGCTGGGTGCAATGGTTCACGCCTGTAATCCCAGCACTTTGGAAGGTCGAGGCAGGAGGATCACTTGAGGTTGGGAGTTTGAGACCAGCCTGACCAACATGGAGAAACCTCGTCTCTACTAAAAATACAAAATTAGCCGGGTGTGGTGGCACATGCCTGTAATCCCAGCTACTCAGGAGGCTGAGGCAGGAGAATCACTTGAACCCGGGAGGTGGAGGTTGCAGTGAGCTGAGATCGCGCCACTGCACTCCAGCCTGGGCAACAAGAGCCAAACTCCATCTCAAAACAAAAACAGAAACAAAAACAAAAACAATGCAAAAGATAATCAACAGGTGCCAAAACTTAGATGACAGAATTACCTGACAAAGATTTAAAAGCAGCTATGATAGAACTGAACCGTGGAAATTACTCTATCTGAACAATAGAGAGAAAATAGGAAAAACAAAATGAAACAAAAAACAGAGCCTTATGGACCCGTGAGACTACAGCAAAATCTAACGTGTGTCACTGGACACACATGTCAAAAAGACAGAAGAAAGAGTAAAGCTGAAAAAGTACTTAAAGAGGTTGGGCGCAGTGGCTCACGCTGGTAATTCCAGCACTTTGGGAGGCTGAGGTGGGCGGATCACTTGAGGTCAGGAGTTCGAGACCAGCCTGGGCAACGTGGTGAAACCCCGTCTCTACTAAAAATACAAAAATTAGCCAGGCGTGGTGGTGTGCCTTGTAGTCCCAGCTACTTGGGAGGCTAAAGCAGGAGTAATCGCTTGAACCCAGGAGGCGGAGGTTGCAGTGAGCCAAAATCACGCCACTGCACTCCAGCCTGGGAGACAGAGTGAGACTCCGTCTCAAGAAAAAAAAAAGGAAAAACAGAAAAAAGAAAATATCGGCCGGGCGCGGTGGCTCACGCTTGTAATCCCAGCACTTTGGGAGGCCGAGGCGGGCGGATCACAAGGTCAGGAGATCGAGACCACGGTGAAACCCCGTCTCTACTAAAAATACAAAAAATTAGCCGGGCGTGGTGGCGGGCGCCTGTAGTCCCAGCTACTCGGAGAGGCTGAGGCAGGAGAATGGCGTGAACCCGGGAGGCGGAGCTTGCAGTGAGCCGAGATTGCGCCACTGCACTCCAGCCTGGGTGACAGAGCGAGACTCCGTCTCACAAAAAAAAAAAAAAAAAATATCCTGGAAGCAGAGAGAGAGACAGCACTGCATTTATAGGAGAAAAACAATTAGACTGACAGTGGAGTTCTCATCAGAAACCATAGAACCCAGAAGATAGTGGCATAATATTTTTCAGATGCTGACAAAAATGGAAGGGAAGTCAAGACATTCTCAGATGAGGAAAAACTGAGAGAATTTGTTACCAGTAGACCCACTATAAATAAAGAATGGCTAGAGGAAATCAACTAAACAGAAAATAAATAAATAAAACAACCTTAAAAATATCAGAGAAGATGTAAAAACATGGTAGCAAAAATATGAGTAAATACAATAAACTTTCCTTCTCTTGAATTTTCTAAATTTTGTCTGATGGTGAAAGTGAAAACTATAATATAGTTAGATGTAGTTCCAAATGTGTGTAAAGAAAATAGTTCAGAAAGGCCAAGGTGGGAAGATCACTTGAGGTCAGGAGTGCAAGACCAGCCTGGCCAACATGGTGAAACCCCATCTCCACTGAGAATACAAAAATTAGCAGAGCATGGTGGCGTGTGCCTGTAGTCCCAGCTACTCAGGAGGCTGAGGCAGGAGGATCACATGAACCTGGAGACAGAGGTTGCAGTGAGCCCAGATCGCACCACTGCACTCCAGCCTGGGTGACAGAGCAAGACTCCATCTCAAAATATATATATGTATATAAATTTGACACAAGTATAACAAAAAATTAACACTTCTGATCAGCCGGAAAAATCACTACAACAAATAATCCCCAAAATATTATCATGTCTATTTCATCCTCAGTTTAATGGGATCAAGTATTTCCTGTATTTATTTCTCTCCCTAGTTCCTAATAGATCTGTTACAAAGGTTTCACAGCAAAACTCCTACTAGCTAGCCCATAAAAGTCTCCTCATTTTATACCTCCACCAACAGGTTTCATAGGAATCTCACGAATGAAAAAGGTCTACTTGTCTTTTTCTACAGTACGGTGAAATACGGCCTGTGCAGTGGCACTTTTGGTGAAAAGGCAACAGGGAATGTATGCAGCCCAATGAATAAGAACATGTCAAAGGAAAAGACAATGAATAAAACAAATCATCCTGACCCCTACTAATCCCTTGGAAGTGACATACACATTTAGACCAGTCATTCACACTAACACACAACTACTATCATCAATAAATTCAAAAAATTATTTTAAAAATGCTTCAGAAATATTTTAAGAAAAACATTTCCATCATTCAAATACACTAAAAACACCTCTCGTCACCCTAGATATATTTGCTTTTGCTGAAGAGATTTTAATTCATTACAGTATTTAAAAGGTTACAGAAACCAATATATTGCTATTTCACCATAATTGTGATACATTTGAGTTGTGAGGCAATCAGATTCCTTATTTAGAAAAAAAAACTTATGCTAAGCTAACTAAAACCTTCAATGTAAAAACTGAAGTTTCAACAACAATTAAATCAACCAAAGAATAATTTTGGTTCCATATAATAAGATCTTCTGATATACATGAAATCATACTTCAGTGTATAAACATGTATTCATGCCCTCTCATTTCCCCTCTAAGAAGCATTTCATTTTAAAAAGTTATACAGAAGCTTAACTAGAGGCATTAGCTGTGCTTTTTCTGTTTAGACAATTAAGGAACTGACATCAAACATGAAAACAATGCTTTGACACATTTCTGACCAAGAACAAAAATAATTAAAAATTTAATAACAATTAAATTTAAATTAATTTTAAATTAAATTAAATTTTAATAATGTTGCTTTGTTTTGAATTCCTATTTAGAGTTACTATTTAAAGGATATAATGGTTTTCTATTTATAGTAGCAAAAAATTTCCTTTAAAATAAGCTTATTCATTTAAAGGAGTCAATTTAAATTGTTTTAAATAGAATTAGTAAGTGCACAGATATGGCAAACATCTGAAAGTGTAAATGCCCATATTTGGCTGACATTAGTATATCACATGGCTGGCAAGTATTAGCCTGTATTCCAGTTCTAGCTGTCTTTGAACAAAGCAATCTGTTTCCTCATCTCTGAAAATGATGGGACTAAACTAGAATAAAGGGAATTTGGGAGCTGGAAAAAATATAAGTGACCATCTGGTCCTGACATAAGAATTTACAAGTAACATGCCTAACACTATAGATTTAGTTCTACTGCCTCTATAGCAAAAGGAACAATTTTTTTGCTTAGACAAGAAACTAAAAACCAAGAGTAGAGCTGGCATATACCCTCCATATACTTTCTAGAGCCCTTGGTCAAATTAGCCAAGAAAAACAATGTTATTTCCAATCAGACATATTCTTACTCTGCTTAGATCCCTTAGAAGGCCTTATCTGGGGATATTTTATCAGTGACATCAAAGTTTCAATCACAGGAACACATTCAATCTTGGCTTCTACTTCTGTATTTGATAATCTAAAACCCAAAATAAGACACTTTTGTAGTACCATTTATTTATATACATAAATGACCCAAGATAAAGTTTTTAAAATTTAAAAATGGCATATAATCAATCAATATACAACTGGCATTATTAAACTGCAAATAAAATGTGCTATGACAGCTATTCTTCCTGGAACTTTTTTTATGTGTTCTCTGAAAAAAGATTCATGATATTCCCAAAGGTTTATACTCTTTAACAAAGCCCAGTACCTAGACAGTGCTTTCCTACTCACTCTCTTTATATATTCTCTCTATATTTTAAAATCTGAGTAAAAGAATTCTTCAAAATGAATTCCTAGGCTGGGCATGGTGGCTTATGCCCGTAATCCCAGCAGTTTGGGAGGCCAAGGTGAGAGGATCACTTGAGGCCAGGAGTTCGAGACCAGTCTGCACAACTCCTGTCTCTACAAAAGAAAAAAAAAAAGTAAAAACAGAAAAAATTAGCCAAATGTCATGGCATGCACCTATAGCCCCAGCTACTCAGAAAGCTGAGGTGGGAGGATCACTTGGGCCCAGGAGCTCGAGGCTGCAGTGAGCTCTGATCCTCCAGCCTGGGTGACGGAGAGAAACTCTGTCTCCAAAAAAAAAAAAAAAAAAAAAAAATTCCTGAAGTCATGTACTTGAGAACTTTAAATGAGCACGTACATAAAAAACATCCACATGTCTCAATTACTGGCTCCAGCCCTATCCCAATGTTATCTAGCACCAAGAACATGAAATAGCACCATTAATTCTACTGAAGACTAGAAGAAATGCTAGAGAAAATCTTCCTAATAAAACTGTCCTCTATTTTATCTATTACTTTGAAACTTTGCTTGATACTCGAAAGCATGTTGCTCTCATTAGCAGGAACTAAACTTCCAGAGTTAAAAAAAATTGTTTTTAAATAAATATATTCTGGAATAGTGTTATTTTCTTTGTGGGCTGGGAGAACATGAAAAGTTACTCATAAAATATATATTTATTAGGAACAGTATTATTAATTTGACTGTTAAACATTCTAATCATTTCTTCTTTAAGGGCCAGTGAAATACAATTATTTTCATATCAAATCTTCCCAAAGGAAAGACTTTCTATAATATCTGTCAGTTTCACCTAAAGAAGAAAAACTGAGAAATCAATCTTTGTCTCTCAACATAACAAATGTTTTCTTTCATTATTTACATCACACACAGCCTTTTGCTTACTACCTACTAAACACAAGTACAAAATTCCTGCCCTAAAAAAAAAAAGCAAAACAAATACTAAGCAAGGGACAAAACAAATCTTATGCAGATTGTTTACACAATCTTCTGAGCACTTCTATTTTAGTGGGCAAGTGGGTGGGCATAATGGGGTACTGAGAAAAAAAGGAAAATGTTTTAAAACATGAAAATGTTATAACATTTCTTTATGATGAAAAACAATGTGGACTGCATATATTATCTCAGATAAAACAGATTTCCATCTATACTAGAGTTTCCTTGTGGCTGATTTCAAAAGGATGACTCAAACAGAAAGAACTGCTTTTGTATGTTTGCGGTGGAACCATTTTATGAAACCAATTCAGCTGATGACTGGAGTTTAATTCATAGCAGTTTCTTGATAAGAGTGAAAATTTAATCACCTTCTTCATTCTTTTGCAACCAGCAGGAGTAACACGAAGCATTTTTAAATAAAAAGAGAAATAATGGTGTGCAGTAGTAGTTGGAGGTTACTACTTTCTGCTAGTGTCTTTTAGCTTCTCAACACAGCAGTGGAGGAAGTGAAGTCTATGTTCCCCTTCCCAAGATACAGGACATCACCTGTGCAAATTCCCACCCTCCTCTCTTAGAGAAGCCAAATAGCATGCTGATAGTCTATCACCTACAGGGATAACTTATTTCATCCTGATGGAAAAGGAGTTAACATCTTTCCTAGGGACAGTATTTGTTCCTTTAAACTGGGGCTTCTCAACTTGGGCATTACTGATATTTTGATATTGTGGGGTACTGGCCTGTGCACTGTAGGGGGTTCAGCAGTATCTCTGGCCTTTCTGTTCTACCTAGCTGCCAGTAGAACATTCTAGTTGTGACTTTAAAAAATGCCTCAACTTCCTATCTCCCCACTACTCATTCCCCTACGTTGTGAGAACCACTGCTCTAATCCTCAAGACAACATACTTTGTTCTTTGGATGGAAATTTCCCCTTTCTTGGGCATACTTCTTGGCACACAGTAAAGTACTTAATGTTTGCTTACTAACATTATACTGATACTGATAATAAAAGGTTATTTATACTAAGACTTGTGTTAGTAAAGGCCGTGGCTTTGAAGGTGGGTGTAGTTTCAGTATTTTACTAGAATTGATAAGAGGGGCTGAGAGTGAGAATGAGAATCTTGCCTTGATGGCAATTAATTATTAATGTTTCTGTGCATTTAAAATATTTTAATATTGTGGCTACCTCTCTCAAATGGTTGAAGGAAAGCGACTAGAGCTGGAGTGGCCACGGAAGTAGCTATAAGGCTAGTGCTGTGTAGCCTGCTGTTTAGAGAAAGGCAAATCTTTGGAGGCTAGATAAGTATCTTCTGGACTAAGGGGCCCATATTTAGAAAAATTAAAAGCAGGTTTTGGCAAGCATGGGAGAATTCTTTTAGGTCAACAGACGGTGTCAATTTGAATCAACCTTGGGGTAAGGTCTATCTTGAACTTGCATAGAATGGTAATTAGCCAAATGCTTTCATGTAAAGATTATTTTATTTGACCCCCATAATAGCCCTGTGAATTGGGTAGGAAAGTCTGAACTCTATTTTCCAGATAAGGGAACTGAGTAGGTCAGAAAAGCCCAGTGACTGAAGGCCAAAGAACTCTGGCAGAGCTAGGACTGAGATCCACATGTTAACTCAACATACATTACCCCATTTAGTTTCTATTACAACAATAAAGTACAATCATTTATCCCCATTTTATAAATGGAGAAACTGAAGCTACCAGAGGTAAAGTGGTCCAGGTTTTCTGATGTCATTACTCCACACCCCAGACAAGGTAGAATGGGGCTAATTCCTAAACAGACTAAAAGACCCTATTATAGGACCATTTAGAAGACTAGAACGTATTCACGTGTAAAATAAACCCTAAGAAAGTTATACTTCAGCATAGATTAGTAACAACTATTCAACTATGACTAGTGCTTTCTGAGATTATTTGAACCTTTGTCACTTCCTCAATGTTCATTGTATCTGTCAACCATTTCCTGGTAGTGACCAACAACAAATATTTCAGTAAATAAAGTGGACTTTGTGTGCTTATTTTAAAAATGAGGACAGAAAGGAACCTAAGGGTGGAAAATCAGGGTATTTCACAAAGGTAAATTCCTGGTACTACCAGGAAGAAAAACATACACATTAGAAGTGAGTCCAGACAGTTCAGGGACAGGGTCACGTGCTCCCTGATTGTGGAAGGAGAGCTGTTTATATAGTCTTGCAACCTTACCCACAAATAATCACTTAATTCCCCACACCTAGAAAATATATTTTTAAACACACAACTAAGAACCCAAACAGTTCTACTGTCTCTGCCCATTCTTAGCTTGTATTCAACAATTTTAGATTACCAAAGTTCCTAAAACGACAAAATGCTCCTCACAAAGCAAGACTAGAAAGTCCTCTAGGTTTAACCATTAAAGTCCCAAATAAAATTCTGCATAAAGCAGCAAATTCAGTGGGATTTGGCAGTTATTTGGAACAAAAACATGAGATAAAAGGATATTCATGGGAAATCCTATCATTTTCTAAAGTCAGCATCCCACACTGGTAGTCCCTTTTCATAATGGCTAACACTGAATTCAGTCTCTGTGCCAAGCACTGTTCTAAGCACTTTACATGTATTAAGTGATTTAATCTCTGGGACAACCTTACGAGATAGGAACTATTATAACCCACATTTTACAGATAATAAAACTAAGGTTACAAATCAGCACTCTGGAATTGCTGAAACAATTGAGTTTTAAAGTACAGGCACATCTGGTTTTATTGCACTTTGCTTTATTTTATTGTGCTTCGCAGATACTGTGTTTTTTACAAATTCAAAGTTTGTGGCAACCCTGCGTGGGCAAGTCTATTGGTGCCAAGTTTCTGACAGCATGTGCTCACTTCATGTCTGTGTCACATTCTGGTAATTCTCACAATATTTCAAACTTTTTTCATTATTATTATTGTATCTGTTATGGTGGTCTGTGATCGGTGATCTCTGATGTTACTGTTGTAACTGTTTGGGGGTGCCCTGAATTGTGTCCATATAAGGTGGTAAACTTAACTGATAAATGCTGAGTGGGTTTTGACTGCTCTACTGTTTCTCCCATCTTGCTCACTCTCCTTAAGCCTCTCTATTTCCTGGGACACAATATTGCAATTATGCCAATTAATACTCCTACAGTGGCCTCTAACTGTTTAAGGGAAAGGAAGAGTTGCAAGTCTCTCCCCTTAAATCAAAAGCTAGAAATGATTAAGCTTACTGAGCAAGGCACATTGAAAGTTCAGACAGGCTGAAAGCTAGGCCTCTTCTGCCAGTTAGCCAAGCTGTGAATGCAAAGGAAGAGTCTTGAAGGAAATTAAAAGTGCTACTCCAGTGAACACATGAATGATAAGAAAATGAAACAGCCTTATAACTGATATGAGGAAAGTTTTAGTGGTCTGGATAGAAGATCAAACCAGCCACAACATTCCCTTAAGCCAAAGCTTAATCCAGCAAGGCCCTAACTCTCTTCAATTCTATGAAGGCTGAGAGAGGTGAGAAAGCTGCAGAAGAAGAGACTGAAGCTAGCAAAGGTTGGTTCATGAAGTTTAAGGAAAGAAGTCACCTCTCCACAACACAAAAGTGCAAGGTAAAAGAGCAAGTGGTGATGGAGAAGCTGAAGCAAGTTATCCAGAAGATATACTAGCTAAGGTCATTGATGAAGACAGCTACACTAAACAAGATATTTTCAACGTTGACAATAGCCTTCCTTCTATTGAAGAAGATGCCATCTAGGATGGCATTTCATAGTGAGAGGTGACAGCGTGCTGGCAGTCCTCACAGCCCTCGCTTGCTCTCGGCGCCTCCTCTGCCTGGGCTCCCACTTTGGCGGCACTTGAGGAGCCCTTCAGCCCACCGCTGCACTGTAGGAGCCCCTTTCTGGGCTTGCCGAGGCAGGAGCCAGCTCCCTCAGCTTGCAGGGAGGTGTGGACGGAGAGGCGCGAGCGGGAACCGGGGCTGCGTGCGGCGCTTGCGGGCCAGCTGGAGTTCCGGGTGGGCGTGGGCTTGGCAGGCCCCCCCACTCAGAGCAGCCGGCCAGCCCTGCTGGCCCCGCACAATGAGGGGTTTAGCACCCAGGCCAGCAGCTGCAGAGGGTGTACTGGGTCCCCCAGCAGTGCTGACCCACCGGCATTGCGCTTGATTTCTCATCGGACCTTAGCTGCCTTCCCACGGGGCAGGGCTCAGGACCTGCAGCCCACCATGCCTCAGCCTCCCACCCCCTCCATGGGCTCCTGTGCGGCCCGAGCCTCCCCGACGAGCGCCACCCCCTGCTCCATGGCGCCCAGTCCCATCAACGACCCAAGGGCTGAGGAGTGCGAGCACATGGCACAGAACTGGCAGGCAGCTCCACCTGCAGCCCTGGTGCAGGATCCACTGGGTGAAGCCAGCTGGGCTCCTGAGTCTGGTGGAGATGTGGAGAACCTTTATGTCTAGCTCAGGGATTGTAAATACACCAATCAGCACCCTGTGTCTAGCTCAGGGTTTGTGAGTGCACCAATCGACACTCTGTATCTAGCTGCTCTGGTGGGGCCTTGGAGAACCTTTATGTCTAGCTCAAGGATTGTAAATACACCAATCGGCACTCTGTATCTAGCTCAAGGTTTGCAAATACACCAATCAGCACCCTGTGTCTAGCTCAGGGTCTGTGAGTGCACCAATTGACACTCTGTATCTAGCTGCTCTGGTGGGGCCTTGGAGAACCTTTGTGTCAATACTCTGTATCTAACTGATCTGATGGGGAGGTGGAGAACTTTTATGTCTAGCTCAGGGATGGTAAACGCACCAATCAGTGCCCTGTCAGAACAGACCACTTGGCTCTACCAATCAGCAGGACGTGGGTGGGGCCAGATAAGAGAATAAAAGCAGGCTGCCCGAGACAGCAGCAGCAACCCGCTCGGGTTGCTTTGTTCTTTTGCTCTTTGCAATAAATCTTGCTGCTGCTCACTCTTTGGGTCCACACTGCTCTTATGAGCTGTAACACTCACCGCGAAGGTCTGCAGCTTCACTCCTGAAGCCAGCGAGACCACGAGCCCATCAGGAGGAACGAACAACTCCAGACGCGCCGCCTTAAGAACTGTAACACTCACCACGAAGGTCTCCAGCTTCACTCCTGAGCCAGTGAGACCACGGACCCACCAGAAGGAATAAACTCCGAACACATCCGAACATCAGAAGGAATAAACTCCAGACGCGCCACCTTAAGAGCTGTAACACTCACCGCAAGGGTCCGGGGCTTCATTCTTGAAGTCAGTGAGACCAAGAACCCACCAATTCCGGACACAATAGCTAGAGAGAAGTCCATTCCTGGTTTCAAACTTCCAAAGGAGGGCTGACTCTCTTGTTAGGAGCTAACGTAGCTGGTTACTTTAAGTTGACGCCAATGCTTATTTACCATTCTGAAAGTCCTAGATCCCTAAAGAATGATACTAAATCTACTCTGCCTGTCCTCTATAAAGGAAACAACAAAACCTGGATGACAGCGCATCTGTTTACAACATGGTGTACTAAGTATTTTAAGCCCACTGTTGAGAACTACTGCTCAGGAAAAGATTCCTTTTAAAATATTACTGCTCATTGACAATGTACCTCGTCACCCAAAAGCTCTAATGGAAATGTACAAGGAGATTAATGTTTCCTTATATGGAATCTACTCCTGATGAAGATGCTGTGAACAATTTCGAAATGACAACAAAGGATTTAGAATATTACATAAACTTAGTTGATAAAGCAGTAGCAGGGTTTGGGAGGATTGACTCCAATTTTGAAAGAAGTTCTACTGTGGGTAAAATGCTATGAAACAGCATTGCATGCTACAGAGAATCTTTTGTGAAAGGAAGAAATCAATGTGGGAAACTTCACTGTTGTCTTATTTTAAGAAACTGCCACGGGCATCCCAACCTTTGGCAACCACCACCCTGATCAGTTGGCAGCTAGCAAAGATTACAATTTGCTGAAAGCTCAGATGATTGTTAGCATATTTTTTAAGCAATCAATTATTTTTTATTAAGGTATGCTTTTTTTTTTTCTTCCTGAGACAGAATCTCCCTCTGTCACCCAGACTGGAGTGCAGTCAGCCTTCTCCCAACTTAAAGGTATGAGAGTTCCATGCTGTACTGGCCCTGCCAAGTCATAGTGCTTGCCAGGTCTCATGTCCTTTCTCTGATGTGAAAACTGTCAGGGACAATTGGTACTACACAAGTGTGACCACCCACTGGACTGAGTGATACCTAACCCAAGTGACCTAGCCACACACTGGCAAGAATTTGGCAGAACCATACTTCATGGTGTTTTCTTAAAAATAAAAACAAAAAACACTTGTGACATATAAGCGGCAATTTTACTATTGAATGCTCTTGGTGGTTTTATTAGAAAACACTTTATATAGGCAATTATATTATAGCTTCTGAGTTAATACTATATACCAACATCCTTGAGAGTATTTGAACTTATTTCAGTTCTGCCACCTACCCACATCAATCGTACTCTTTTTTTTTTTTTTGAGATGGAGTCTCGCTCTGTCGCCGAGGCTGGATTGCAGTGGTGTGATCTCGGCTCACTGCGAGCTCTGCCTCCTGGGTTCACACCATTCTCCTGCCTCAGCCTCCCAAGTGGCTGGGACTACAGGCACCCACCACCATGCCTGGCTAATTTTTTGTATTTTTAGTAGAGACAGGGTTTCACCGTGTTAGCCAGGATGGTCTCGATCTCCTGACCTCGTGATCTGCCCAACTCGGCCTCCCAAAGTGCTGGGATTACAGGCGTGAGCCACCGTGCCCAGCCAATCATACTCTTAAGAGTTTATGAAAGGGAAGAGGAATGAGGGCTGGGAGGAGGAAGAATAAAGAACAAGAAGCAGCCCTGGGTAATTCTGACACATTTCATTTAAAAAGCTTTAAGAAAAATATAAATCTTGAAAAGCCAGAAAGTCAGACATTTTATTGAATTATCACTAATTATTTCATTATTATTGTGTTTTCTTTAAACTAGAAGAGACACTCATGAAGGACTAAGCCATGACTGTACTTACGGCCAGCTGAGAACTTTGGCCCTTGATAGTCAGGAGGGCCCTTCACAAATTCTCAGATTTACAAACCAGCTCTGTAGCACATGATTTTCTCATCCCATAAAATGATGGCAATGCTTCCCACACCTCATAGGATTTGTTGTGAGGACTGAATGAAATTTAGTTTGGTTCACTCACTAAATACACTTTTTTTTTTTTTTTTTTTTAAATAAACCAACCTCATAGCACAGGACTCAACTTGTGCCTCAGCAAAATTTCAAATGACTACAAGTCAAAGACTTTCGGGTATCTTAAAATTATTTAAAAAAATCAAGCATTTATTAAATACCTACTATGTATTTAGTCAGGCATACAAAGTTGGTCTTAATAAATACTTGATTGATTTATGGTGATGCTGCTCCATCACTTAATATTTAATTATTTTCTCAGAGATTCGTATTTCTCAGTATCTTAAGAAATGTTTATAATCTGTTCTTCGTAGATAACTTTTTTTTTTTTTTTTTTGAGGCAGAGTCTCACTGTCGCCCAGGCTGGAGTGCAGTGGCGCGATCTCGGCTCACTGCAAGCTCAGCCTCCTGGGTTCACGCCATTCTCCTGCCTCAGCCTCCCAAGTATCTGGGACTACAGGCGCCCGCCATCTCGCCCGGCTAATTTTTTGCATTTTTAGTAGAGACGGGGTTTCACTGTATTAGCCAGGATGGTCTCGATCTCCTGACCTCGTGATCCGCCCGCCTCGGCCTCCCAAAGTGCTGGGATTACAGGCGTGAGCCACCGCGCCCGGCCCGTAGATACCTTTTGATACCATGAAGAAAGTTCTATTTTTTTTTTTTTTTTTTACCACTCTTAATATATAATAGACCTGGAAATACAATCAAAGACTTCAAAAAACATTGCACTTAGTTTCAAGGTAGAATGCTGTATAAATGTTTGATTCTCCATGGGGGGGAAACTACATCTAAATCAAACACCTAAATAGAGCATATATTCTCTGCTCTTTTAGAGAAGCTAACTTTAAGTCTTTTAGTTTCGAAATTCCATTATAAGCTCCATTCAAAAGGGATGAAAACAGAAAAATGTAGTTGAAAATTCAAATTACAAATAAGTCTCCAATATTGTAGTAAAGTCGACTACTAATAGAAATCATTATTAAAAGATGACAATTACTACTCTAATGAAAAAAAGTTTCATCTTATGAGAGTTCTAATTTTCTCTTTGGCTCACGAAAAGTTTTCAAAAGTAGCATCTAATCTTTCTTTAACCAAATCATAATGTTTACCCAATAATTTTTTTTTTTGAGATGGAGTGCTGCTCTGTCACCCAGGCTGGAGTGGAGTGGAGCGATCTCAGCTCACGGCAACCTCTGCCTCCCGGGTTCAAGCGATTCTCCTGCCTCAGCTCCTGAGTAGCTGGGACTACAGGCGCCCACCACCACGCCCGGCTAATTTTTTGTATTTTTAGTAGAGACGGGGTTTCACCATGTTAGCCAGAATGGTCTCTATCTCCTGACCTCGTGATCTGCCCAACTCGGCCTCCCAAAGTGCTAGGATTACAGGTGTGAGCCACCATGCCCGGCCCTTTTGTTTGTTTAAACAGAGTGAATATTTTAAATCACTCAGTATGATATTCCTATTTAACCCTTTTCATTAAGAAAACAATAAATACACACAGCTGGGATATTTCTATGAATTCCCTCTTTATCCACTCTTGATTATTGTTATGTTAGCACATTAAAAATACCCCAATTAGGTAAATTATGATGATCAACTTTCTCCCCAAAATTACAACTTTTCTTGTCACTAACTTAACATCCATTTTATACCTACACAAGAGAATGATTACTACCTTCTCACAAACAGATTAGAAAACTGGATCCAAAACAATCATACATTACTGAGCAGCATGTCTGTATTCTAGAAATCAGATTAAGCTTTTCATGAATTTCCAATAGAAAGAAAAAAAGTTCAATTATACTTTTTCTTCTGGTGAAAATAAAATGTTTCAAAAAAGAACACTGCTGGGAAACTAACAAGTAAGTATTCATTTTTTAGCAGAAAGAGGCCCGTAATCAATAATCAGACCTAAAATTATTAAATCTCTTCCAACCATATCAGAGGAAGAACAAACAGAATGGAATATTCAGGTAGAAACATTACTTAAAATCTCTATAAAGCGTGACTGTCAATATTTTTAACAAATTCTTCATAATTTTTCCCACCTTATGATAATATTTAAATATTAAATTGTAGTTGTCTCAAAGGTCCAGATCTCTTTCTTGAGAAGATCTTGGGAAAAGATTTATGGCTGAAAAACTATGCTTCTGAATAAGCTGTCTATAGCTAACTAAAGTACAATGACAGCATCACCATTCTGGCTACGAAACAACAACATAATTCTCAAATTTGTAACGGAAAAGTAAGCAATGAACAACATTAAGTTCTAAAACATGTTTTTTGTTTTTTTAAAGCCCTAAGTACTGTAGCTTGGATTGCAAAAATATTAAAAATGAACAGCTTTCAGTTCTCTGTTGACCAATAATCAACAGGTAATAGACACCTGTAGTGATATTTCTTAGGCTTTAAGGCTGATGAGAGATGAGATTCATAATATAAATATTCTCTAAGAACACAAAAGCCTTGGAGCTTGAGATTTATTTAACTCCTTCCCTAAGATGGAAGGAAATTTAATCCATACAACATACTTCCTAAAACCGAATATGAAAAAATAAATGTGAAAAGTTAAATAGAAAAGATCTGATGAATTATGCTTCAAATTATTCCTTTTGCAAGCTTACTTTAACCTGAAGCATTGACAATGTGACACTTAAAATGAAGCCACAGAACACCTACCTCTCTATTTCATCGTTACCACCACAAGCTATACAGAAAACCTTCTCATGGAAAAATAAAATCCAGATCCTATTAAAGCATCTGCCAGTTACAGTTGGAACCACACACTGAATAGCTGGCTGTCCACGGTTCTTTCACTTAAGCACCTCATAATATGTGTGGGTGGGCCTATGTTATGCAAAATAGGTAAACACTACATAATTCTAGATTCCATTGACTGAAGTGAGAATTCACTTCTCCCTCATCTCCTCCCTAAGGAAGTCTGTGGCCCAAAAGGGAAGAAATGGAAGTAAGAGGAAGCACAGAGCAATTTTTAACACAGGCTTAATATCAAGTTATAGAGTAAGGTACTTCCAGAAAAAGTATGATATTCCATTTCTTAAAAAGCAGCCTGAATTAACTACAAAAATATTCTATAAATGTCAGAAGTATAACTATGATACTGAAGCACCTTTTCATATTAGTAAACCTATTTTTACAGATTTAATATAGTACTCAATCTGTTAAGCAACACTCCATTTTAAAAAAACAAAAATCAATACAATTCATACGTAAAGAAAGAAGCCCCTTTAGCACTATTAAGTGAAACAGATTTTTGTGGTCTGGTTATAAAATAGTATATTATCCCAGGCATAAAAATAGGTGAACATTCAATCACATTTTCAATTGATCACACTTGTTTATTTCCAGCTTTATTCTTTACAACTTTAAAATAAATTAGATACATTTGATGCTCATGAATACGGAGAAACTACAGCAGTACCCAGAGGTAAGCTGGGATTGGACAAGCTTAATCAAATAGCTATGGAAAGCACCTACATACTGACATGTGCAGTTCAGATTATCCCACTTGTAAATTCCATTCTAGAAAGCACTGCCTGCTAATCCAAATTTCCCCATATGCTGTCTCAGGAAAAGAACTGTGTTTTCTTATAGTGAATGGTTACACATAAAGCTAGTCTAATCCTCCAAATAGCCAAAGGCGAACCTGATTAATTACATTTAAGATTATTTAAAAGAATACTAAAATTAAGTCACAAGTAAATGCTGTTCATACTTGTTCAATAATTTGCCCATGCAAATCATCGATGATCTCCACCCATTAAAGGTCAACTTGAGTCAAGATGCTTGATATTCTTTTATTAAAGTTCTTTAGTAACCCTCAAGTGTTCAACCCTTTTGTAAAAAGTTACTAGTTATTACAGCAGAGCCCTAAAATTAGTATTGATACCCATAGTTCACAGCCACCTAAGTAAATAGCTATCCAGACAATTTGAGCCTTAATTCAATTACACTACACTGAATAATACATTGCTAATAAAACCTGACTGGAGAGTCAGTAAGTGTCCTTGGTGATCTTAATTGGAATCATTCAAAGTCCCATCTATAAATACCTTGTATCTTTTTTTAAAAAAGTAGTGTAAAAATACTTTTGGTGGTGCTAAGTTTATCTGCAAAGACTTCTTACAGTGTGTCCACAGGACAATAGTTCTGGTTCACAGTAGGATTATCATTTTTAAGAGAACATCACTATAATAGTACCTAGTAACTTAATGCCTTGGCACAAAATGAACCACCCTCTATCATACAGCTACAAGTTTACTTCTGTTGCTTCCCAGCATTCTGTAACTGTCACATCCCCTGAAGCAGTTCTGTAAATCTGTTTAATGTTTCTTTTGCTCCTTGTGCTGGCAGCAGGCCCACTTAGGTTACAGCGAAATACATCTGCGCAGGTAGGCTGCTTATATCCAATGTTGATACCTGTTCAGTCCAGGAGACATACCTGCAAAAATTATCGGGGCATATTCTAGGGTTTGCTATTTGATGATCCTGCCTTGTCATGTGATTCCGGGCCGATGAGATTGCTCAAGAAGCCGGACATGACAAATTTCATACTCATACTAAATAGAATGTAGTTGTAGCTGACTCTCAGTGCCTTATACTTGATTCCATAACAAAACCTGAGGTCCTGCCATTCTTTGGACCAACATACCAATTCTCTTAACTTTGGAAGTATATTTCCTGCTTAACCCTAGGGAAACCAAGATATCAATAGTTCTTAGATCATCATTACCATCTTAATGATTAAAAACAGAGCACTGAGAGTATAAAATTCCTTATGTCTTTGAAGATCTGTGTTTATATCAAATAATCTCTTGAGGAAATATTTTTTTTCTTAAAAAGTTCTAAGAAGACATTAAAGATAAAATCTCCATATTTTCTAAGTATTATAATGAGCTGGCCAGGTGCCATGGCCCACGCCTGTAATCCCAGCACTTTGGAAGGCCAAGGCAGGTGGATCACCTGAGGTCAGGAGTTCGAGACCAGCCTGGCCAACATGGAGAAACCCCGTCTCTACTAAAAACATAAAATTAGCCAGGCGTGGTGGCACATGCCTGTAATCCCAGCTACTTGGGAGGCTGAGGCAGGAGAATAGCTTGAACCCAGGAGGCGGAGGTTGCAGTGAGCCGAGATTGCGCCATGGCATTCCAGCCTGGACAACAAGAGCAAAACTCCGTCTTAAAAAAAAAAAAAAAGAGTATTATAATGACCTATTTTTATAATGGGACAAATAATCGTATTCATAAAGAAAAAAGGGTTAGAATTAAATTTCTAACCTTTTCTTTTCAAAACTACATTTTTAAAAAAAACTTTCTTTTTGCTTCTCATATATGCTTTATTTACAATGATGTTTAATTAATAACATCATGGAGGCCAGTCAAATACAAAAACAAAACATAACCAAAACCTGAAGTAGTGTTCTTGGTGGGGATCAAAGTTACCAAACTTTGGCAAATGAACCTGAATCTCAATGACCTTTCCCCTACTCTTCCACATCCTGCTTGGCTTACAAAAGTCTTAAACTTCCTTATTTTCCTCTACGATGTCTGAACCTCTAGCAATTACCTCAGTTAAGTTTAGGGAAAATGATAAACTTTCAGTACTCTGAAACTTAAAAAAAAAATAACTCCAGAAAAAAAAACGAACAAAAAAAAGTGTACTTACCTCACAATTTCTAGTCCTTTTCAGATGTTTCTTTTCTTACAGACCTATTTTTCTTATTAGGTTTTTGTTTCACCCTTGGACACACTGACCTCTGAGAACGTCCTTCTTCTTTAATGATCTCTGAATACTTCCAAGAAGGCAATCAAGGACTCATTCCTCACAGTCCCTTTACCTCTAACCACACCCTCAGCAGGTGCATAAATTATTTCTTCCTTTAGTTCCACTCCACTCTGGTGACTCTTAGGTCACGTTCCTCCATCCCACAGTGCAAATTCACGCAGATGGCATTTGCTATTCTACAGTACATTTGTATTGAATATCGACACATGCCCAGTTTTTTACTTGTCAAATCCATCTAACTCCAATCCTTTTGAGAAAATGTACATTAGGCCTAAGATTTTTTCAACAAGGTTTAAGAAGAAAAATAATCACTGTTACTGTATTATATAATTACATTTTAAAGCTGGAAAGAACCTTAAAGAATATATTGTGCAATTTGTTCAATTTTCCTTCCAACTTCATTTTATAATAGATGAGAAAAATCTATATTCAGAGAGGGTAAGTTATTTGATGACAGTCATAGGGCTAAGTAGTGCAGATAGCTAACTGATCTTGGGACTCCTATGTTGGAGTCTGTTTCATTAATTTTGGAGGCAATACACAAGCACTAAAGAACAGAGCAGTCAGCCAATAAGTAACTCCTACCTTGTACTGTGTATTATTACAGGAGATGGCCAAGTGTTCAACTTTAGCTCCACTCTTTTCTATATGTTGTTATAATTTTATACCACAAAGAAAAAGCTGAAAATTAGACAAAAATTTAATGAAAGGCATACCATGGAGATTTGTTTCTTTTTGCTCACCAGATAGAGCACTGCCTCCCTAAATTGGCTGTTCATACTCCCACTTTGTGGGCTGTGTTTACCCGGCAGTCTCTTTAAACAAACAAAAGAAAGCTAGGTATCAAAAGTACTGCCATAGGTAACCCACATAATGGGAAAAATTATTTGCAAATCATATATCTGATAAAGGACTTATATCTAGAATACCTAAAGAGGTCTCATAACTCAATAAAATATAAATGAAATTAAAATTTGGTAAAAGATCAATTTATTTCTCCAAAGAAGATATACAAATAGCCAATATGTACATAAAAAGATGCTCATTAGCCATTAGAGAAATACAAATCAAACCCACAATGACCACTTCAAACCCATGGCTATTATCAAAAAGTCAGATAATGACAAATATTGGTAAGGATGTTGAAAAGCTGGAGTTCTCAATCATGGCTAGTGGGAAAGTAAAATGGTGTTGTTACTTTGGAAAACAGTCTGGCAGTTCCTCCAGATTAAACATTAAGTTCTCATGTGACTCAGGAATTCAATTCCTAGGTATATACCCAGGAGAAATGAAGACCTATGCCCACACACAGACTGTGCATTAATGTTCACAGCAGCAATATTCATAATAGCCCCAAAGTAGAAACAACCCAAATGTCCATCAATGGTCAGATAAACAAAATGTGGTATATCCATACAATGGAGTATTATTTTGCAATAAAAAGGAATGAATTATTGATATATACTACAACATGGATGAACCTGGAAAACATTCTGCTAAGTGAAAGAAGTCAGTCACAAAGGATCACATATTGTATGATTCCATTTATATGAAATGTCCAGAAAAGGCAAATCCAGAGACAGAAAGAAAGTAGATTAGTGGTTGCCTGGGAGGGGAAAGAAAGAGGAGAGAATAGGAAATTGGGGAATGATAGCTAAAGGCTATGATATGAGATTTGTTTCTTGGGTGAAAATGTTCTAAAATTGATTGTGCTGCACAGCTCTGAGACTATACTAAAAACCACTGAAGTGTACCCTTTAAGTGTTTACATAAATGGTATAAAAATTATACCTCAATAAAGCAAAGCAAGCAAGCAAATAAAGCTCTAGCACATTAAAAACAAAAGCCTGCTATAGACTCAAGGTTCACTGGAAGCTGGCACATACCTCTGGAATTCAAATATATTACTGATCTTATGCAACTTTGTAACCTACATAAATTTTAAAAATTCTAGATACTGTTAACTCCTACTTCTTGGCCAGAGAAACTGAGGGAAACTAATCATTTGAACATTCTACAAGATAAATTTTCACAAGCAAAACTGAAAGCTTTCCCAAATGAAATGCTTTTTGTACCAGAAATTATGAAATTGACACTTAGGTTTGGAATTTTAAATCTCATAATCTGTTTCAGACTAGCTTTAATCATAAACATGTGCTTTTTCGTTTATGTTTTTTGTTTTTTTTTTTTTTTTTTTTGGAGTCTCGCTCTGTCGCCCAGGCTGGAGTGCAGTGGCGCAATCTCGGCTCACTGCAAGCTCCGCCTCCCGGGTTCACGCCATTCTCCTGCCTCAGCCTCTCCGAGTAGCTGGGACTACAGGCGCCCGCCACCACGCCCGGCTAATTTTTTTTTTTGTATTTTTAGTAGAGACAGGGTTTCACAGTGGTCTCGATCTCCTGACCTCATGATCCGCCCGCCTCGGCCTCCCAAAGTGCTGGGATTACAAGCGTGAGCCACCGCGCCCGGCCCTTTCGTTTATGTTTTTGCTGATAATCTTGCATCATGTTCAATGAGTGTTCTCTCTAACATCAACCACCAACTCTCCAATTCTGACACCAACTGGGCATCCAACAAATCAATTCAATTCTGACAGTATTATCTACCTGGAGTTAGTGTCAGATCTCACAAGTTAAAGGGCTCATGCCACAAGACTCCCCTAAGTTGAGATGCCAATCAAAGTACCAAACCACCTGACTTCTGACCAACTAGCTATAAATTGGGGGTTCCCACAACCTCCTCCTCAGGTTCCATAATTTACTAGTACAGCTCACAGAAGAACAAGAAAACACTTCTTTTATGTTTACTGGTTTATTAAAAAGAATGCAACCCAGGAACAGCCAAATGGAAGAGATGCACAAGGCAAGGTATGTGGAGGAGGCGGGGGCGCGGGTAGGGTAGGGCAGGGCAGGGCAGTGGAGCTTCCATGCCCTGTCCAGGAATGCCACCCTCCCAGCAACTTGATGTGTTCACCAATCCAAAAACAATCTCCAGGCCTCTGTCCCTTTCCCAGAGGTCACTGAGTGAGACAAAAGTCCCAACCCTCTTAATTTCTTGGTCCTTCTGGTGACCAGCCCCATCCTGAGGCCATCTCAGGGCCCCACTCTAAGTTACCTTTCTATTATGATCAGAAAGGGGGTTGTTATAAATAATAAAAGACATCCTATCACTCAAAAAAATTCTAAGCGTTATAGGAACTCTGTGCCAGGAAGACAGCATGGTAGAAAGACCAAATCGATTTTTGTATTATACCAGAGCAACAGCATCAAAGCAAGCTGAATATTCAAATACATAGTTCAATATAATCCCATGACCAATAAGTTTCACTTGATTCCTCTGAGGACAAAGACATTACTAAACCAACAGATTTGGTATTTAATCCAATGCCTGTTATTTAATATAAATACCTAATGTTTTAATTAATTACCTAGCCTGTCCCTCTGGCTAGCTAATAGTCCTATTTGGTTAAATAGCTAGAAGTCAAAATCTTCTAATAACTAATATATCTAGGTTACCAGATGATGATATCCCTTCACCATAGAAGTACCTAGATTAGTACAGGTTGAACAACCCTAATCTGAAACTGCAAAATGCTCCAAAATCTGAAATTTTTGAGCAACACATGACATCATAAGTGGAAAATTCCACATGTAAGTACTTAACACAAACTTCATGCACAAAATAAAAATATTGTATAAAACTGTCTTCAAGCTATTTGTATAAGACGTATATGAAACACAAATGAATTTTATGGGTCCCATCCCCAAGATACCTCATAATATATATGCAAATATTCCAAAATCCAAAACACTTCTGGTCCCAAGGATCTGGTTAAGGAATATTCAACCTGTACTCTCCATAAAATGCTAATTAATGATTTCTTCTATTAATAACCATTGTGAGCTTGCTTTGCAGTTTAATTTGCTTTGATGTTGGAGCAGTTCTTAACCAAGGGCTGTGGTCTCCCTATTTTTTTTTGAGACGGAGTCTCACTCTGTTGCCAGGCTGGAGTGCAGTCGCGCGATCTCGGATCACTGCAACCTCTGCCTCCTGGGTTCAACTGATTCTCCTGCCTCAGTCTCCCACGTAGCTGGGACTACAGGCATGAGCCACCATGCCCAGCTAATTTTTGTATTTTTAGTAGAGATGGGATTTCATCATGTTGGCCAGGATGGTCACGATCTCTTGACCTCGTGATCCGCCTGCCTTGGCCTCCCAAAGTGCTGGGATTACAGGCATGACCCACTGTGCCCAGCGGGTCTCCCTACTTTTAATTTAGTGCATCTAGAGTCACCAACAATACAATTACTAACCCAACAAATATTACTGAGCATTCACTATAAGGTCAGAAGTTATGGGAGTATTCAAACTAATGCAAAAGGTATGGCTCCCTATACCAAACATTTGTTTACTTATGTTTACTAAAAAAGGATGTAAATTAAATCAGTACAGAACAGATATCATATTAACGCAAAAGACCATAAATACTGTAAGACTTCAAAGAAAAGTGTTACTACTTAGGAGGAAGAGGAACAAGAGGAAGCTTCATAGAAGGAGAGGTATTCGATTTGGACCTTGAGAGACAGACCAGACTTTGATAAGTGAAAAAAACAAAAAAACCAGTTTAGGCGGAAGAAACAATCGCCATGAAGATAAAAAAAGACAAGGGGTAAAAAGTATATTGTGTTCTCAGGAAAGGGTAAGTCAGTAGGTTCCCTGGAGTTTGGTTAGGAGATAAATAAAAAGTAAGTTTGTGGAAATCGTGAACCATGGCTTTGTAAGCTCAGTGACTGTCAGGAAGTGCTGAATCAATGTTTAATAGCTGAGTGAGATGCATCTGGAAAGGTAAAGAAGTGCCTGTAATAGTGGGCCTTAAGAATCAGGATAGAGACTGAACTTTATCCTAGAGTTAATGAAAACCCTTTAAACCTAGGTTTCAGAAAGGGGAAGAAAACACCCATGTATATAGTAGGTACTAGGAACTTTCATATGTTAATCTTTACAATTGTCCTATGACAAATGAGGAAATTAGACTAAATAATTTGTTCAAGGTCGTTTAGAAACTAAGTGGCTAGAGCTGGGATCTAAATTTAAGCATGTGTTCCTTCTACCATTCCATATTGCATGAATAAATAAATAAACCAACCAGTGCCAGATGTCTGGAAACAATGTTTAGGACAAAAATAATGTACTATATCAAATTTAAAGTTTTAGTCTGTTTATTATTACATTATGGTAACTTACTTTTTTTGACAAATTTGAGCGGAGTATTCAAATAGTCTGACCCAAAACACAGGCTGTATAGCACACATAAAATTCACTTTTGCAACTCTTGGGAAGTCATCTCAAATAGAGTTACCTTTCAGAACAGATTAACTGATAGATGAGAGGTCAATCTACAGGTGGAGAAAGATGTGCCATATATATTAAGACAAGACAGATGAGGAAAGCTATAAATTGAAAGCCACAAAAGACACACACAGCCTGGTTGTCTTTCTAGTTACTGATTCTCATTTGTCTTGGTAATTTTTTATTGTTTATTTGTGAAAATCTATGTTGATGAATACAGGAGGCTCGTGCAGGCTCCCTCAGTATTTGCATATATTACGACTTAATTTCTCCCAGGAGAAAGGCTCTTTCCCTAAGGAAGGCAGGATCCTTGGAATCACCAAAGATGAGTTTGCACCCTTCCTTTTTCTCTGGGTAAATGGATCAAGAACAGACCAGTAATGTGGCTCTTTCCTCAAGTAAAATGGATTGCATGAAAATGTCTGGAATGCAATTATGTTAAAGAAGAAACTGTATATAAAGCTGGAGGATGCTTATTAAACTATGTAAAACTAGCCTGGACAAAATTAATCAGAAGGAATCTCTGCAGATGTTAGATATGTTCTTCCTATTTTTAGATATTGAGAACAAGGACAAATTAGATCAAGTATGAGTTTACTTAGAGATGAGGGGAGTAGAAGAAGGTGGACTGGAACAAACCCCCAAAAACTGTTCAATTATGATTTTTAATATCTGTGTACCAAAATATAAAACCTTACTTGAAAAAATTCAGTTTGGTGTAAACAAAAGGTATGACAATTATTAACTCCTCTTTACATCTTCATAGTAAAGAAAAATCTCTTTATACTCTTAGAAAGATGGATAGACTACCAAGACCAGAAAAAAGATTCCCTTAAAGCATATTAATTTGCAAAAGTCCAGGTTGTTACATAACACTTGTTTATTAAACAACAACAAAATGAAGGAGAATGAAAGCACAAGATCTGTTAAATTCCAAGCCACTAAGAGTTTATTGGAGGCTCACACCTGTAATCCCAGCACTTTGGGAGGCCTAGGCAGGAGGATTGCTTGAGCACAGGAGTTTGAGGCCAGCCTGGGCAACAGAGTGAGTCCTTGTCTCTACAAAAAATTTAAAGTTTCAGACAGGCATGATTCTGTATGAAATTTGTTGGGATACCATGCTTTAGTAGATCATAACATCACAGTTATGTTTTTCAAACAATGTTGAGTGAGGTTTTCTTGTTTTTTATTTTAAGTTTATTTTATTTTAGGTTTTTAACATTGATGAATATGGCTTGAATTTGAAGTGGATGTCTTCTGGGAACTTTTGTTATGTTAAAAATATATTCATTTAATGCTGTTTTAACTTTTTCCCCAACCCTCTATTACCGACAAGACCTTGGACTATGACAACTGCAATTTTGCTAACTATAATTCTTTTCTTTGCTGTCAATTTCTTGAAATTGGAACTAACTTAGAAAATCTAGGTGGTTGTCTCAGCTGACCCTGAAAGTTGAAATTTAGCTCCCCTTTAACCACACTGTTAGGACTGACCACTAGACAGGACTATCTTTTTTCCTTTTTTCAAATCAGCTCTCCACCTTAGTTTATCTGTTCTTTTTCCAATCAACCATCTCAGATAAAAACAGGCTCCTCCCGTTCATATAATTTAGTCTAAGTCCTTCTTTCTGAAAAGAAGGAATTCTGCTAAATCAAGTTCCCTTTCAGGCAATTTCAGCTCTGGCCAACATTTAGTAGATTAAAAAAAAATATCAACCAGTTTTCTTCACACCCAAAACTGAGAACCTATTTGTATCAAAACTGAGATTCAAAGGTGTGTATAGGGGTAAGGAGCAGTGGTATAGTTTTAAAGCCTAGAAAAATAATTCTGCTTTGCACCTTGATTACTTCTAAAATTCAGGTTAGTTCAGTAAACATTTATGGAGTGCCTACTATGGTTCAGATTCTGTGCTAGGAGACTAATACGAAATGTTCCTATCTTAAAAGGAGCTAATGGAATTAGAAATAACACTTTTACCCTCTAGAATTTTTCAAGATTTTCTATTTTTAATCATGTAATAATAATAATAATAGTATTAAAAGTAAATAAAGTTACACATATTTTTCTCCTTTTGAACTAAGTGATTAGAATTGCAAATGTACTTCTTAAATATACTATATACATCTTAATTGCCACAAACATTTCTTTCTCCTCACATCCCACCCCCAAAGCAGATTCTTTTCTTATAGTACCCCAAAAATCCCTCAAATTTTACATTTCTAACTAGAGTTACAGACTGAGTCAGACTAATGTGACATCCATAAGGTTTTAAAAAAATTCTTATTTTGCTTCTACTATTATCTTTGTCCTAATTATGCCATCTGCCTTTATTGGCATTTACTGTGGAGTATATGATAAGTTTAAATTTCCACACACAATTTCATGCAGCTTTAAATTCTCAGCAAGGATCTCCTCTATTAATATTTTCACATAGTAACATCTGTCAAACTCTTGGGTTTTATGTAAGTTAACATGATTATTTTTTCACAATAGAAATTCAAACGAGATCCTAATTAACACACTGCTCCTTCTTTGAAGACCTTGACATAGACATAAAATTGCTGATATTTGGATCTATAAGTTTGGTGGGTTTTTTGTTGTTCTGTTTTACCTTTCACCATGGAAAATTTGGTCTATCACCATCACAATGTTTACTGAGCCAACTATCTACAAGGACAAATAGCAAAGCTTCTTATTCATTCCAGCTAAATCAATTAGGCTATTCATACACTTACTGACCATTTGCCAAAACGCCACCCTTTTTTGGTATCAGTAAAAAGCAATCTTATAATAAAGGTTTGTTTTGAAAAAAAGCCAGGGTTCTCAAATTCACTGTATTACTTTGCAACTCTTGCTTCCCTTGCCTTCAACATTGTGTGGGTGGAGGAAAGAAACCAACATATTCAGAACAAAATGTGAAGTCAAGAGAAATTTTTAGACAGCAATAAGTTGTGAAAATCACTTAAACTTACTGTCAGAACAATCTTTTGTATAGAAACATAAAGGGAGGCATTTTAATATACCCCTGGGATTCAATGAAAAATACGAGGCTCAGAATAGCATAAACCCAGATACTATATTTGTTAAAACTAATTGGGCTCTTTTATATGTAACTCAGTAAACTGCAATTACAACCATATTCAAACAAGTTTTGTCTAATTCCTCTTCTTAATACCTTTTCAAAAAGAGGACTTTATTTAAGGACAGATTCTTAATAATTCATGAGATATATTATTTCTTTTTTTGTGATTATGAAATGTTCTTCAGTACATATTTAGGCTATTTATAAGTTTTCTAAGACCATTCATTTAAAGTCACACTGTATCTTCAAAAGCCCACTTTAAACAAACCATCCTATTATTTATAAAACACACTAAGACTTATGTAAACACCAAACAAATAAATACACTGCTGATTCTAGAATATGTATAATAGAATATAGTCTATGATTGCTTGTATTGATGATCCACATAAAGTCACAGGAATTTCTTAAATGATAGAAGATTAAAGTAGCACTTTTTAAGGCAATGCATGTACTATTAAGTTTTCATGCAAATCACTGATTACCTCTCCAGAGACACAACGTAATTTTTGTTAGAAATGATTCTCAACTCTAGTATATACTATGAAAAATTATTGTGGTGGCTGCAGTAGAAAGCTTCTCATTTGATGTGTCCCAATAAGCTACGTGACTTTTGATTTTGAAATTTTGAATCATGTGTCTTTTGAATCCACCATAATTCCAGATTCTTCCCAACTTTTCCCCCCAATTTAAAGTGACATGGTTGTTACTCTCTATATCACATATATCAAAAAAAGAATTTCTTTTGAGACAGGTTCTGGCTGTATTGCCCGGGCTAGTCTGAAACTCCTGGGTTACTCCCATTTTAGCCACTCGAGTAGCTGGGACTACAGGCATATGCCACTATGCTACGTTCATATATCAGACATTTTTGAAAAAAATGGAACTGCATATGTAATACTCAGCAAACAAGTGTTGTTAACGTTATCACTACTCACTTGTAAAAAGTTCTAATAATATTTCAAGGCCCATTTGATGTTCTTTTCCCAGTCTGAAAGTTTTTCCTTATGCCCTAAACTGGGCATAATCTTTTTTGAGCTCCCATAGTTTATCTGCAATTCTTTTATGGGCCTTATCCAGTTTTATATTATAGTTACATATGACCCTGTGCTATCTTCTATTGAAGCCGAACATTCCTCCAAGGGAGAAACTGTCTTGCTCATTTTGCAGCACTTAATATTGAAGAAATAAGGGAAAGACATTAAAAAGTTTGCTAAATTAGATCTTATGAAGTCTTCATTTTAATTTGGTGCATAAAAAAGGCATAAATATTTCTATAAAATTTATTCAAGAAATTTAGAAGAAAAAAATAAAGTTTCCTAGAGACTACAGAATGTTAAAGCCTTTTGGGAATAGATGTGCTCATTCATATACACAGTAATATAACAGAGGAAATAGAAGCAGCTATCTAAATGATATTAGAGGCCATAACGTATTATTTTTTATTTCATTTCATACTTTGGGTGTTAAAAAGGAAGAGTAAAACACAATGGGTAACTTATTTTCCTTTTTGATAAGAACTGGGTTTTCATTTTCAGACTAAAATCAGTTCTAGAAATCAACACGTAAAGACTCTGTTACTGCCCTTCATAACCCTTTACTCCTCTCTCTCCCTGAGGCCCTGAGTATCTAGGAGAGAACCTTCATTTTCATGGTTCTTTATGAATTTCTTGGTCCAAAAGCACAGTCTGCTTAAGACATTACAAAACTAGCTATCAACAAATTTCATTACTAAAGCTAATAGGAAAATTAATAATAAGATATTAAATTTGTTAAAGTAGTGCCAAATTTTCAATTTTGATATATTCTTAAAGCTCTCAGGGGTCAAAAAGTTCTAGCAATTTATATATATATATGTATATGTATATATTGCTTTAAAACAGCAATGTAGAAAGAAATTCATACAAATCCCAAGTTAGCACTAAATACTAAATAAGAAAAAAAAAAAAAGAAAAACATGAACAAGTCTTTCCTAGTTGAGTGCTAACCCTTAAAATAGAAAAGGCACTATCAAGCATTATAGGCATCTGTTTTCTGCTGCCCAAATTCCTCTTTTCTCTCATATAATGGTATCTTCATTTCCTTTTTGGAGGAAACCCCTCTTTTATTCTCAGTTTATATATATCTGGATTTGACTCTATCCTCAAACTTGATGGTTGGACATATGGCTCAGACTCAAAAATCAGAGCTTCATATTCTCCTGGCCACAAGGGAGTGGGCCAGTCAGAGCCAATGAAATGCACTGAGACTTCTGCTGCGACTTCTAAGAAAGATGGTCACTCTTTCCAGCTACACATGACACTGGGTGGATTTAGGTGCTAAGGGAATTGAAGCTATCTTATGCTCATGTACAGATGGATCAGAAAGCCAACACCAAGAAAGCAGCACTAAGAAATGTACAGAAATTGAGTCTTGATGACATTATGAGAGCCTTGGGTGGAGCCATTCTTTAAGCCACACCTATCCTGAACCAATGTACACAAATCAATACATTTCCCTTTTCCCTTTTAAGCCTGTTTGAGTTGTTTCTGTCACAATAGAGTGTCTTAACTGACATACCAACTATTTCAAGTATGTTTGTTTCCCCAAAAGTAAATACACTAGGTCACAGAATCCAGTTTCAAAACCAAGGTAAAAACAGACTTTTCCTCATAGATAATTCTGGTTTTTCGAATCTGTCCTCTTCTCAAACACTATCAGGTTTTTGTATCTTTTGTCTTTATACTGTCTTAATACAAAGGAAATTCTTTTGCCACAAAGGAATAAAACACTAACAATGGAAAAAAGAAATCAATAAGTAATGGGGAATGGGGTGGGGGAGAGAGCAAATCATCTATAGAAGCTTTAAATAGTAATCAGATGTGCTTTTTATTTTTACTAAAGGACTAAATGATTGTCGCAGTCTAAAGCTTGTAAATTTAAGCAGATTCAAGTATATATGCATCTAATACAAAGACATCAAAATACTAAAATCAAAGTTTCTATACAAAAAGCAGCTGATAAAAATTAAAATTCACAGAAAAACTAAAAACAGGCAAATCACTACATAATTTCGGTACCAGTTAATCATATTCATAAAAATTCTTGATTTTAAGCATGCTATGTAGTTACAACATGGTAATGAGCTCCAGTCATTCTGAAAATATTTAGCAAAAGAAGATTTAACAGAGCAAGTAAATCACGTCAACTAAAGTCACTATATAGTAATGTAAAACTAGTACTTCCACTTTCTAGGGATTTTGGTGACTGTTAACAAGAAATAGAGAATAAGAAACATGAAATAAAATAGAATTAAATATATATTCTTATGTTTTCCCAGATTGTATTAAAGTGAGCTTTTACCTGCATATTTTAGAAATTCTACATTTTAAGTACCACATGTGACTGCTGGAACGAATTATATTACTCCTATGATCACAATGAGGCCATTAATATGGAGGCTGTATGCAAGAGGATAAGATAAATTATTATTACTTGAGATGAAATAAAATAGAATGGTTAAGGGAGTTCTGGAGTCAGACTGTCTATGTCCGACTCCTGGCACTATCTTTTAATAGCTGTGAAACCTGGACCAACTTCACTGAGTCTCAGTTTCCTAACCTGTAAGACTAAGATAATAAAAAACAGTAACTAACACATATGCAGTGCTTATCATAATAAATGCCTGGCATTTTTCAAAGAGCTTTTAAAAAATTCTTTAACTCCTAATAATGTTCTTAGGAGATAAGTGATATTATCATCTCTATTTCATATAGAAGGAAACTGAAGCTCAGATGAGTTTGGCAAATTGCCTGTGGTCAAACAACTAGTAAGGGCTGACATCTGGGATTGAAACCCTATACTTGCAATCATTATACCCTATTACTTTTCTTTTTTCTTTTTTTTTTTTTTTTTTTTTGAGACGGAGTCTCGCTCCATCACCCAGGTTGGAGTGCAGTGGCGCGATCTCGTCTCACTGCAAGCTCCGCCTCCCGGGTTCACGCCATTCTCCTGCCTCAGCCTCCCCGAGTAGCTGGGACTACAGGCGCCCGCCACCACGCCCGGCTAATTTTTTGTATTTTTAGTAGAGACAGGGTTTCACCATGGTCTCGATCTACTGACCTCGTGATCCACCTGCCTCGGCCTCCCAAAGTGCTGGGATTACAAGCGTGAGCCACTGCGCCCGGCCTACCCTATTACCTTTTAATATAATATGACCTACCTCAAAGGATTGTCGCGGGACATTAAACAAATGTCTAGTACACAGTAGTAGCTCAATAAAGGTTTCCTGTTAGAGTTTTTCTGACAGTAAATTCCTATTGAATTACCTGAATATTTCTATTATCAATTATTTAGAAATGATTACTTCAGTATAGAAACTATTTTCTGCTAAAGAGAATTTTTTTGGAAAAGGGACAATGCTGGAAATTAACTTCTATTAAGGGTAATAAATCACTTTGAAGAGGCCCCCATAGGTTTGACCCTGGGCATGGAAATGGGAGGTACTTTTGAGGCATCCATGGGGCGAGTCAGAAACAAATATATAGAGTTGTCCCTTGGTATCTGCAAGGGACTGGTTCCAGGACTTCTCTCCAATACCCAAATCTGCAGATGCTCAAATCCCTTATATAAAATGGCATAGTATTTGCATACATCCTCTGGTATACTTTATCTCTGGATTACTTATATCAACAGTCCCAATCTTTATGGCACCAGGGACCAGTTTCGTGGAAGACAATTTTTCCACAGATGGGGGTTAAGGGTGAGTGGTTGCGGGGAAATGGTTTCAGGATGAAACTGTTCCACCTTAGATCATCAGGCACTAGTTAGATTCTCATAAGGAGCACCCAACCTAAATCCCTCACATGTACAGTTCCCAACAGGGTTCACACTCCTGTGAGATCTAATGCCCTGCTGATCTGACAGGAGGTAGAGCTCAGGCAGTAATGCTTGCTCACCCAGCACTCACCTCCTGCTGTGCGGCGGCCTGGTTCCTAATAGGCCATAGACAGGTTCAGGTCAATGCCCTGGGGGTAGGGACCGCTCACTTATACTACCTAATAAAATGTAAGTGCTATGAAAATAGTTGTTATACTGTACTTTTTAGTTGTATTTATTGTTGTATTGTTATTTTTTATTGTATTTGTTTTCCAAATATTTTTGATCCATGTTTGGTTCAATCCTCAGATGCAGATCCCACGGATACAGAAGGCCAACTGTACTTGAGAAACAAAGGCAGAAATGACAGGATCCTAACCGGCATGTAGAGAGTGAAATAGTAATCTCTCTCTTTTTTTTTTTTCAAACTGAGATGGAGTCTCACTCCATTGCCCAGGCTAGAGTGCAGTGGTGCCATCCCGGCTCACTGCAACCTCCACCTCCCAGGTTCAAGCAATTCTCCTGCCTCGGCCTCAGGAGTAGCTCAGATTACAGGCGCACGCCACCACGCCCAACTAATGTTTGTATTTTTAGTAAAGACGTGGTTTCACCATGTTGGCCAGGCTGGTCTCGAACTCCTGACCTCAAATGATCCACCCACCTTGGCCTCCCAAAGTGCTGGGGTTACAGGCATGAGCCACTGCGCCCAGCCAGAAACAGTAATCTCTACCAGTATTGAAGGAGGCAGAACAGATATGGAAAGAAAACAGAGGTCTTTTTCACTATGGTAAGTTTGAAGAATTTTAGTTAATATGTCTAATAAGCAGTTGAAAATTTAAGTTGGCTCACAGAGAAAGGTCCTGAATTGGCAACAGATCTTTCCCACTCCTTTTTCTCTTTCTACTAGACCAAGTCAGGATGCCAGTAGAAATAATAAAAATAGCTTCCAATTCTTGAGTACCTACTTTATGCTTCACATCATGCTGAGAACTTTATATATTATCTCTATTCCTTTCAACAACCTTACCAGGAAGATACAGGTTGAGCATCTGTAATTTGAAAATCTGAAATCCAAAATGCTACAACACCTGAAACTTTTCAAGTGCTAACACAACTCTCGAAGGAAATGCTCTTCCAAGTATAATGCAAATATTCCACGATCTGAAAAAATCTGAAATCCAAAACACTTTTTGCCCCAAGCATTTTGGATAAGGTATTTAATAAGTCCCGGTGAGGCTTGTTCTCAGAACCTTGAGATTAAGTAAACTGAGTCAACTGTCCAAGGCAACAGAGCTACCAATTAGTGGGGGAGGCATATGGTAAAGTTTTCTTCTTATTAAAGACTCTTTCTATTATACTACCTTAGCTTTAACTTGAATGACCACCTACGTCAAGTTCATTCTGGAAAGGGAAAAACAACAAAATTAATGGAGCTCTCAAACTGAGAAAACAGGGAATGAGTCTAGGAATATGTGGCTTCAAAAAGTTCAAGTTTAATAGTGATACGAAAGAGCTGGAAAAAAAGAAGTGGAGTTATAATTTAAAGACCCTTTAAACCAGAAGGAGCCTTGGAAATGGCCTAGTACTTTTATAAGTAAAGTATGGTCCATGGCCTATAGCAGTAGCACACCCAGAAGCCTGCTAAAAATGAAGAAGCTCAAGCCCCAGCCATACTTACTGAATTAGCATATGCATTGTAATATGATCCTTAGGTAATTTGTATAATACATTAATGAAAAACACTGGTCTGATACCATTACAATAGATGAAGACACTAACCAGGTTAAAAAAAACAGTTTGCAAAGCTAGAACTTAGGCCTCTTTATTTCTGGGTCTAGGATTCCTATGTCTTCATTATGTGCCCTCCAAACAAATACATCACTTCGAATTTCACTAACCTGAGGTCTGTGCCATAAACGTTTAGAACTTAAAATGAGTTTCCATCAAATTAGCACTAAACATTTTTATTTGTTACCATTTCATTTGGAATTTTAAGTACCCCCATGAGTTTTCTTCAATCATTTGTTTTAACATCACTAAATGAAACATAAACATGCTATCCCTGACTACAAAGAATTCTTAAGCTCATAGAGTAAGTTTCAACCCTGAGCACTCAATGTGAAGACAATATAGATAGAAGAGAGAGACTTTCTATAGGCAAATTATTTAAAGTCATAGAATCCTGGAGCTGGAAGAGACCCGATATAGCTGAGATGATAAAGAGATTTCATCAGAATGGCAATTATATATATAGTTTCTGACAGTGCTGTATAAAAAAGGTACCTGAAGCTGGTTTGGGATACAGATACCGATACAGATACAGCTAGTACCTGTATCTGCCATGGGTTGGCTCCAAAGAGGGTGTGAGTGCTGGAGTTACTGACCTTGTAAAGATAGGAAACTCAAGCTCAAAGAGGTTAAATGAAATATACAAGGTCACATATTGAGAAGATAAATCAGAACTCCAGGTCCCCTAACTTCTGATATAGTGGTTTGTATCCTGTATCATATTGCCTCTCCTCTCTATTTATTCAATAAAAAATATAAAATCCTTTTCATGTAATAAAAACCAAACCAATTAGAAATTAACTGGGAATAAACACCTCAGATGGTTTTATGGGCATTATAGGATTTATAATCCTATAACAAGGACATACATGGAAGTACGTTAAAAGATTTAAAATGAAGCCCACAACCTATAGATTGTATCATTGTGATCAATGAATGATCTCTGACTCAGACTGCTTTCTGACATTCTCACTTCATGGAGAGTTTTTTCCATATGACAGTTCTTCTTTAGAGTTTATCCATGATGACTCAGGGTACCTAGATGGTATGAAGGAGCCTTCAATTTAAGGAGGAGGAGGAAAATGAGGGGGCCTACTGAATCATTAGCAGCCTACTCAGTTCTGAAACTCAGCAAATCCTTTTGGAAGCCATTTTAAAGTCAGCTTTAGGAGACAAATTCTGGCTAAAGCCTTAAAAGACTGGTCCTTAAGAGCTGAACTATATGCAAATAAATCAACATGTTATTTCTAAAAGAGACACAACCAAAAGGCTTTAGCAAAATCTGATCTTCTTTTTGTTGAATAAATGTCAGTGATGAATTTTTAAAAATGTCTGCTCTCAATGAAGTTACAGATCTGCTCAATGTTTAACAGTTTAAGAGCCCCTCCTCAAAATTCATCCTAGTTCCTTTGGGGAACAGACAAGGCTAGTTCAGAAACTGGATCATCCTATTTTAAATGAAAATAACAGTAAAGCAGTAAGCATATTTAAAAAGCTTTTTGATACATAAGGTATGTCTATAGGACTGGTTTCTAATTAGAAGCAGCCGCTACTTTACAAAAGATACGTATTTAACACATTTTCTCATGAATGATGAACTTAATTAGTTTTGTAATTTGGATGTTTTGATCCTTTGATGGTAAATTTAAAGAATGACAGTGAGAACAATTCAAAGAAAAATCCATCATGTTAACTGTAGTCTAAATTAAAGCCAATCAGCTTTTAGTGCTTCTAGTACATGCAGTTCATTAAATCTGAAATAAACCCAGAGGAACATGAAGTACTACGGATAGTATCTGCCAAGAACCAGGAATTCAACATTAAGGTTTTGAAGAACCAACAAAGCACTTTCAATTGTTTTCACTTATTGTTAAAAAATAAAATTAAACTGTGCCTTCTAAAGATTAAGCCAAATGATATGTTGAGCACTACAATGAGTTACTAGAAAAATATCAGGGCCAGTCACTTCATAATTCATTCTTGTGGAAGGAAGAAGTTATAACCTTCTTTACCACATTACTTATCTTTTTATCTTTTCCTCTTGACTGTCAAAGAGACGCTCAACAGAAGTACAGTTTTCCCCTAAGGTCATATATGATTAGTATTACAGTAATGATGAAGTCCCCAATTGTTTGACATTTTTAGAAAAGATAACAAACATCAAGAGCTGAAAATAGTTTTTGAAATTCCACTAGGCTGTTAATTTTACTATCAAACTTTGCTAGTTTAGGTATGTAGGTTCTGGATGGATGTAGGATTAACTCAATGAGTTTGAGTTTAAACTCAAACTGTTTCCTACATTATTGAGTTAAAAAAGTATTACATCCTACAGGTCATGTAGTTATCTCTTAGTGTCTGATGAGAGATCTCCAAGGCACACACCAGAAATAGGCAAGGAAAGTTTAAAAAGATTAAGTATGGCACAAATAGGAAAAGTACTGTATTTGCCATCCACAGGTTACTACTTTATAACCTTAATTCATTCCAAGTCTACTTAATAAGTATAAAAATGGCAGACAAACATAGAAAACGCTGTTGAAGAGCAACAGGCATGACTGAAGCTGGCAAAGGATGATAAAGAGAGCTATTGGCAGAGTAATGAATAGATGAAAGTGAGACAGGCAGGAAATTACAAGTATCTTGCAATGCACAAGCTGAGAAGAATAACCTTGAACCTGTTGCTGTAAAAATCTACAAAGCTTAATAGATTGAATTTTCAAATAATCTCTCAATTATTGTTACTCATTATTATTTCCAAAATTAAGTATAGATTTTATCATGGTCATAAGGTTTAAGTCAACATGAAATGTAAGATGCCCTTTTGCAAAGCAACAACTTTTCTTCAAATGAAAGTTGTATTATTACTTCTATTCTCTACTTAATTTACACACTTGAGCCTTAGCTCATTAGGTCATAGACACTTAAGCACATCCAGGTTAAGAGAATTATCCATAGTCATATTTACTATTTTGTGAGATCCAATTTTTTCCTTTCCTTCCTTCTCTTGCTGCTTTCCCTCTCTTTCTCTTCCGTCAGAAGTTATTCATTTATTCCACAAAAATGGAAATGAAAAACAGATTCATGATCCTACCAGTAAATCAACAGCCTGAATGAAAGCTATTTCTAAAATAAGTCACACTTCAGTATGGTCATCATCATAGAACTTCAAAGATCTTTATGAAAAACCACTGCCACTTTATATGGGCTCAGTTGTTCCATGTTAACAAACTAGTTAACGTTTAAAACACGTTAAATAATCTAGTCTAGCAGCTCAGTCCTGACAGTATGTGCAGTATATGGTAAGAGAGTCTGGCTATCTATCTATACATACACATCTACATACACTAAAAGGACAAAAACTCTGAGTGAATTAAAGAACTAGATTCCTAACTATTTACTGAAAAATGTTTAAATAGGAAGCTTTGTTAAAGTATTCCTTACACAGTTATATACTTATATTCTTAGTGGTCACTATGTAATTACATAATAAAAGTTCATAAGTTCTACTTCATGGCATTAAATTTTAAACATGATTGGTTAAAAATACAAATGAGGCTGGGCGCAGTGGCTCACGCTTGTAATTCCAGCACTTTGGGAGGCTGAGGTGGTGGCTCACGAGGTCAGGAGATCGAGCCCATCCTGGCCAACGTGGTGTAACCCTGTCTCTACTAAAATACAAACATTTAGCCGGGCGTAGTGGTGCGCGCCTATAATCCCAGCTACTTGGGAGGCTGAGGCAGGAGAATCACTTGAACTCAGGAGGTGGAGGTTGCAGTGAGCCGAGATTGCGCCACTGCACTCTAGCCTGGTGACAGAGCAAGGCTCTGTCTCAAAAACAAAACAAAACGAAACAAAACAAATGAAAACGTTGTGCTCCCCCACCATTGGACATAAATAACAAGAAAAGGAATGGCTTTCTTTACTCAATATTATCAGGAGAGTAAAAATCACTGAAATGTTTAGTTTCTCAGGTTGGAAAAACTGTACCTCTAAAGAATGAACTAGTATAGCAATTGTTCAAAATTAGTAATCCTACATGTATACTGTCCTGAGAGTAGATTTTTACAATCCATATTTATTGAGGTTTTTGGGGGCATTTAAACATTTAGATGAGATCCAATTTTTTCTATGCCTTTATTAATAAAGATTAAAAACAGTTCTTTATGGTAAATCAGAATGTTCTCAAAACAACTACTAATCTGAGAAATGAAGCATGAATATAAGACTTAAGAGCCAGATTCATCTCTTAACACTAACATGTGTTAGTCTTTTAGTTCCCCAAGTGTATGCCATAGTGACATGAGTTAAACAACTTCACTGCGTTTTAAATACCATCCCTTTAGTCTTGAATGCAGAATATAAATGAAATTTACCTGAAATGACTGTTTTGAATACTTAGTATTAAGAATTATATATGATCTTGTACGTGTGTGTGCGCGCATTTTGTGAGACCTTAAAATATCCAAATTAGTATGGTGCCTTCCATACTAGTCACTCTTAGAGGTTATATACCCTTATTCCAAATGATGCTACAATTATCCACAACATTATTAAAATTCCTTTTTAGTCTATGGGTGGATCTGACTTTTACAAACAATAACAACCTTCTCAGACTGGATCTGATTTTTAGAAACAGCCTCAAGTTACTTCCCATTTTCTTTCTGTCAAGATCCTCTGTGAGTCATATCTGATAAATAACATGAAATATCACGTGGCCAATCACCCCGTTTTTCCTTAAAAACAAGGAGCAAATACAAAGTAACGAGCTATTTTCAAGTGTCTTAAACTGGCTTAGATGACAAAAAAATTTTTTTTCTAAAAATACCGAGTACTGATAGTATTGTTAAGTGTATAATTTCCACGGTGACTACTCTAAAGTATAAGACTTATTTTAGATAAGTGTATAAAATATTTTTCCTTTAAAGACAGATAACCAGCCCTACACAATTTAGTCTTCTCTAACCTTCCTTTCCCATGCTGATGCTGATTTTATGTACTCATACTCACCCTGTTACCCTAGTTTTTGGTTTTTTTTTTTTTTTTTTTTTAGACAGGATCTGGTTATGTTGCTCCCACTGGTCTGGAACTCCTGGGCTCAAGTGATCCTCCCACCTCAGCTTCTTGAGTAGCTGGCACTATAGGTGCAAGCCACTATGCCTGGCTCACATCCTTGTCTTCTTGTAGTTTCTTGCAGTTGTAGGCATGCTCTCATCTCAGGGCCACTGCACTTACTATTCCCTGTGTATAATGTCTTGCTCCAAGGAGACCTGCAAGGCTTGCTGTGCTACCTCCTTCAGGTCATTACTCACTTTCTCAACTCTTTATCATCTTCTCAATGAAGTCTTTTCTCACTACCCTTTAAAACTGCATCTTGGCCAGGTGTGGTGGCTCCCACCTGTAATCCCAGCACTTTGGGAGGCCGAGGTGGGTGATCACTTGAGGTCAGGAGTTTCAGACCAGTCTGGCCAACATGGTGAAACCCTGTCTCTACTAAAAATACAAAACTCTACTGGGCGTGGTGGCGTGTGCCTGTAATCCCAGCTACTCAGGAGGCTGAGGTAGGAGAACCACTTGAACCTAGGAAGCAGAGTTTGCAGTGAGTTGAGATCACCCCACTGCACTCCAGCCTGGGTGACGACAGCAGAACTCCATCTCGAAAACAAAAAACAAGAAACAAAAAACAAAAAACTGTATCCTCCTCCCAACCTCATACACATATCCCATTTATTCTCCTTTCTCCTTCCCTGCTTTATTTTTCTGTTTGTGTGTAAAACTGTTTATTAGGGGAAATTTCAAACATACACAAAAATAAAGACGAAGTTAGAAACCTCATGTATCCATATGGCATCTACCTTCAGCAATTTTCAATATACGGCCAATCTTGTTTCATCTATGTTCCTCTCCCTTTCAATATTTTGAAGTAAAAACCCACACAGCACATTTTAAGTTGTAAACACTTTATTATACATCTCTAAAAGAACACTTAAAAAAAAAAAAGTACATTCTCACACCTGAAAAAATGGACAAATCCTTTTCATTAAATATCCAGAGTCTCAATTTCCCCAATTTTGAACAAATGTCTTTTTACAGTTAGTTTGCTCAAAGCAGGATATAACTAAGGTTCATACATTGCATTTGGTGGATAAGCCTCTTAAGTCTCTTTTAATCTTATAGTTCTCCCTCCCTATTTCTTGCTATTAATTTTTTGAATAAATCAGGTCATTTTTCTTTCTTTCTTTTTTTTTTTTTGAGACGGAGTCTCACTCTGTCGCCCAGGCTGGAGTGCAGTGGCACGATCTTGGCTCACTGCAAGCTCCGCCTCCCGGGTTCACGCCATTCTCCTGCCTCAGCCTCCGGAGTAGCTGGGACTACAGGCGCCTGCCATCGCGCCCGGCTAATTTTTTGTATTTTTAGTAGAGACGGGGTTTCACCGTGGTCTCGATCTCCTGACCTCGTGATCCACCTGCCTTGGCCTCCCAAAGTGCTGGGATTACAGGCGTGAGCCACCGCGCCTGGCCCATTTTTCTTTTATTTTTTAATTTTTATTGTTTCGAGGCAGGGTCTCGCTCTGTTGCCCAGGCTGGAGTGCAGTGATGCAATCATGGTTCACTGCAGCCTCAATCTCCCAGGCTTAAGTGATCTTCCCACCTCAGCTTCCTGAGTAGTTGGGACCGTGTCCAGTTAATTTTTTAAAAAACTCCTTTGTAGAGACAAGGTCTCACCATGTTGCCTAGGCTGGTCTTGAACTCCTGGACAAGAGGGATCTTCCCACCTCAGCCTCTCAAAGTGCTAGGATTACAGGTGTGAGCAACTGCGCCCAGTCATTTCTCTTAAAACGCAATGTATTTTATTTATTTTATGGTTTGTGTCTTATTATTAGAATGTAAACACCACGAAAGCAGAGATTTTAGTCTGTGAGGTATCAGCATCTAGACCTGTGACATGTAAACAGCATCAATAAATATTGAATGTATTTGGCATCCATGCCAAAAGCCCACCGCTCACCAACAGCAGAAATTGCTAATCACAGTACTCTTTCCTGCTAAGTTTGAACAAGGACTCCCAGTTTTCTAAACACAGCACTCTAGGCAGCCACCACTAAACAATCAGATTTGGTACCCCAAATGAAATTTATTTGCTGTCCTTGCTTTAGCCCCCTTCAAAAGTGTACTATCCCTGAAACAGATTTCATTGCACCTTGTATGTTGAAATTTTAGCA
This sequence comes from Hylobates moloch, assembly GCF_009828535.3. Lineage (NCBI taxonomy): Eukaryota > Metazoa > Chordata > Mammalia > Primates > Hylobatidae > Hylobates > Hylobates moloch. The sequence goes on along the minus strand of NW_026652290.1, from coordinate 60,595,400 downwards.
TGATAAATTACTGACTGTGTTTCTTGTCAACTACATTTAAACATTTCTTAGCTTATTTTAGACAGCTTAGGGGAAAAAGAAAACTGTAGCCAAAAACATAATAGAAAAAGAAACTGCAGAAGATGGTGGGAAACCGGGGGTATTACATATTTTTAGAATTAGCAACATCCCAAGAGGCTCGTTATAAAATAAAAATTAGCAACAAATTTTCTGAAAAGGAAGTAAATTACATGTGTGTTGAATTAATTTTTTTAAAAACTACATGAAGATTAACTGGAGGATGAAGACTGATGTCAGGATTTTCCCATTTATAGGCATCAGCAACACATTCTATTTTTCTGCAACTGGTATTTTGAGGTGTAAAGGTATTACAGGGGTGATACAAGAGTACTATGTAGAACCCCATTTCTCTGAAGTGGAGTTTATGTGGCAAAAAGAATCTAAAACATCTGGTACAACATTCTGAAAAATTGTCAATTCTTTTTAAGAGTCATTTACAACTCATTTCTGTTAAACTACCAGATGAAGCTCTCTTTCTCTAGGCTTATTTCTGAAGGTAGCTATGCTAATTGAAAGACTCCAATCAGATGTTTATGTTTTGATTACTTTTTTCTATCAAAAAAGAAAAAAATTAGAAATTCCCTGACATCCATTCAAGAAACACTGTTGTTTTCTCTTTATTACCTGTAAATTCATTAAACAACAAAAAGTATTTAGGACCTACTAAACATAATATGTTAGGCAGTTATTTTCAGCCTTTGAAGGAAAAATTGAAGTGATCTACTCAAGACAACATGCAAAAAAAAAAAAAAAAAAAAAAAAAAAAAAGCTAGTGCAGAACTTGAAATCATATCCAGATCTTTCAATGACCAATATTTCTTGTCAATGTCAATGTGAGGTTCCCACACATTAGTCTAGGGAAATATTCTATGGCACAGGTCACACTTAAACTAAGAAAATATAATAAGCACTTCCCCTCCCCCACTACCACAAGTGTAAAAAAATCTCCAAGAACCCAAATCCCTTGAAAGAATGACTTCTATTTACTTTGCCTGTGTAATATATTCAGAGGGAATCTGGAAAAGATGGCTAGAAATCTATAAACAGAAAGTGCTAAGTGGAATTCACTGTTTATAGACTTCAACTAGAATTTTGTCCCTTATATATAAATGCTGCCAAGAATCTTTATATTGTATTATTTAAAAACATCTTCATCAGATTTTCTTCACTTTGTTGATTTTCTTCCTTTTTTCACGGGCTTTTAAATCTGCTTTACTCTCCTCAAAGACATTAACTGTAACTTTTGGAATAATATGTTTTTTTTTCTCCCCCCGCAAAGGAGCTCCTAAAGCCACCTCAGTGCCATCATATATTAGTCATTATGAAATTTTAATATTTACAGTTAAATATATCTGTATAATAAAATAATCCAAAAAGCCTTTCTAACCTAATAAATACTAGGATAGGTCTACATTGATGTATTATGGTAAAATGTGTATGTATGTGTTAGTTTTCAATTCTAAGTCTTTGGCTTAAAATCTTTATCAGCTATAGAAGCTTCTGCCTAAAACATTAGTTGTCCACGAAGCATAATGACTATCTACAGTCCTTATCACCTGACCTACTAGAAAACCATAATAAATCATATTCTGAAATGATAGAACTCTTAAAATACAAAAGTGACATTCTGACAACCCAGGAGAGGCTGAAGTTAAATCAAATGGAAACATCCTTTGGCTTCCCCTTTGAAACTTGCCTCAGTGGCATTTGGCAGTACTAGACTAACCTCCTACCCCGTACTTTTCAGTCATTTCCTTTAAGGGGTCTCAAAGAAATTATAAAACCTGCAAAGCCAGACTTCGCCAGTCAACACTAACTTCTGCCTGCGGATTCCAGTGACTGAACCAAGACAGTGTTAATAGCTTCCTTAACGTACAAATGTCCCTGGTAAATCTGGCTTGAAAATACCACAGAGAAAGTTCAACATAACCAACTGTAAGAACATTTAAATGCCAATCTTAAGGAAAGGATGGATTCCCTCCCCCTACAAATTCCACTGAGGCGAATTTCCAGCTTACTTTTTAGAAGCAAATAAATACTACTACTATTACATTACGGCACTTCTACCATGCTAATAAAAAGCCAGGTGATAGTTTCCTCTTTAAAACCTGTACATTCACTACATGGACATTATAACCACTTCACTACATGCAACTTTGCATACATATAACTGTTCTACTTTCCAATTATTTATTTTAAATTCAAGATCTCTTTTAACATACTATAGAAAGGGAACAGGTTAGAAGGCTTTGGGAAAAAAAAATAAAATAACGAACATCTCACTTTCATTTTCTGATGCAACCACCAAAATCTAAAATGTAAGGACAACTATACAATACAAAATTAAATTTAAGAGAATTTAGAGTAAGTGAAACTATTCACTATTACTACAGTTCTGATTATTATTTACCTGAGGAAAGAGCTAGTAGAAGTGATGCTTGATTTAAGTTTTTGGTACTTTCCAGTTTGGTACCGAAGAAATGAAACCTCACAAAATAAATAAGGTCCTCAGAGTTAAAGATTTTTCTCCAGAAGAGTTTGTTGGTATAAATTAAAAAACATAAGGAATTCATATGCTGTATTTGTACAATAAGAACAATGTTTTGAGACATGTAAATCTTATCACTCAGAAAATATTTTGTTGGCTATAAAGAAAACGCATCGTAAACTGAAACAGAACTGAATAAAGTGAACCTTTACCACAATTAAAATATTTTAAATTCACCCTATTTTGCGAACTGAATAATAAATTCATTTATCCTTAAGTGTAAGAGCAATACATATTCAACACAGTAAAGGACAATGCCATTTCTGAAACAAAACATCATGTGCAATGAAAACAAAGTAACATTCTGCAGAGAAAGAAAAAGTAAAGAGCCTGTGAACCGAAACACATGACCTTTTCTTATATATAAAGCTTCAGTTTTTAGCACAACCAGAACCTTATGAACAAAGTTCTCAATAATATTTGTTGATATACTGTTTGATGACTAAACGACAGGAATATTGTTGGTGCTGTTAAAACCAAGGCACATTTCCTTGCGTGTAGTGATTAAAATCTGTTAAATGTACATTTTTTAAAAACCTCTGCCCTCTGTCCCATTCTTGCTCTCTTGCCTCTAACAGACCTGCACGTACAAAAATAAAAGTAGATGGTGACGTGAGTTTATGATTTACATTAATTTCCCTACTCGGGGCATTTTTCACTAAGTCTTTAGAGGTTTTAAGATTCAAACACTACGTAAGAAGAATTATGGTTTGAACTACGTAACAATTACCTAGACATCTTTTGGACTTCAGTTAACCTGTAAGTAAAATGAGTATCTTTAACTTTTCCACGGGGCTTTGGAGAACGGGTTCTTCCTCATAAACGCTTTCATATCCTCAGACACCAGGCGCGGTAGAAGATCAAGCATATCCATCAATTAGAGAGCTTTTCACGACCTCAGTTTACCCACTTAGGGAAACGGACGTATTAACTTGTTTCCTAGGGGACCCGGGAGTGAAATTAATTAGTGTGTTTAAAATGCTCTGAGATCCAAAGATGAAAGGAAATGTGAAAGACGCGCAGAGATGATGACAACAATCATAACAATAAAAAGAATGACTAACTTGAAGTCTGCGTTATGTAAGGGAGGAAAAGAAGTTATCAGATCCGCACAAACAAAAGGGAAACCCACCGCCCCTTTTGTTTCTCTCATTTCCCTCTCCTCCCCGCCACCCGCAGAGCTCCCCTCTCGCAGCCGGAGCGCGCAGCCAGCCAGGCGCGGGGCTCGGAGTTGGCCGCCGCGCGCCCCGCTCCCGGGCGGAGGGGGAGGCCGCACAGGGCCGGTTCCTGACAAAGGCGCTTCCTCCAGCCAGGGCGCGGGATGGAGGCGCCGCAAATTCCGCTCCCCACCGCCGCGGGGGCGCGGGGACGCGCAGGCGGGCAGGGAGAGCCGGCTGGCTGGCCGCTAGGGAAGCCGCCGAGGAAGTTGCGCGCCCGCCCTCCCCGCGCCCCTCGGCGGCCCCGCCGCCATCCATCCCGCGGCCACACTTACCGGACAATTGCTGGTGGCCGGGATCCCAGAGAGGCCCCCGAGACCCGAGGCGAGAGGGTGAACTGTTGTGCGCGGGGAGCGCGAGTAGACAGCCCGCCGTTCCGCCGCTGCCCTCCGCGCAAGCCAGCCGAGCCCAACGAGGGGAAGTTGACCACGGAGCAGAGCGCTGAGGAGCTGCGGACGCAGGGAGAGGCGTTGGGGCTGCTTTGTGGTGCGCTCCCGGAGGGCTGGGGACCAATTCGACCGCGCCGCGGGGCTGGCGCTCCTGCTGCTGCTGCTGCTGCTGGTGGTGGAGGCGGCGGCGGCGCCCCCCGACGGTCCCTCCGCCTCACACGGCCTCTGGGTCACTGACACACACTCGCAGGGAGGGGAGGGGTCTAGCCGTAGGGCGGGGCCTGAGGGAGGGGACGGGGCAGGGCCACAGCGGAAGGCGGTGTCGCCGCGCCGAGAAGCCTCTTGGGAATTGTAGTTCTCCGCTTGAAGAAAAAAGGGATGCATTGTTGTCCAGCACCCGACCAGGCTCACTCTGCACTGAGCATGCTCGAGGGCGAGGTTTGGGCCGCCCCCTTCCAACGTTACCAGGGTCACCGACACACTTCGCGAACGTGTTCAGTGCTGCTGTTGGCTGAACAAGGGCGGTCTTGTATTAAGGTGTTGTTGGGGATCCAGCCCTTAGACGGTCCTTCCTACTTCGCTCCACCCCCAACTCCTAGCCTCACCAGTCGTAAGTACCCAGTGAGGTCTGACTTCCTCTCCATATTTCAGTCTTCCCTGCTGCGTAATTTATCTTCCACAAACCCTAAATCACAAATTCCTCTGTCCCTCACTTCCCTCAATTGAATCATCTCTAAATTCAATTTTCTTTACCTAAGACTTGTTGAAATGTAGTTGTTTCCAGTAATTGAACAATTAAGTTATAAAATTTAGGAATATCACCACTATCAAAATCCCGTAATTAATTACTTTGCTCAGTTAGTCACGTCTAACTTTAAGATTAGCAAAGGCAAAGTACGGGATTAAGACCCCTGTGTTTTACTTGATTACTATAAAAGAATCCGGGTTCGTTCATTTTAAGGCCTACAGTTTTTAAGACATACAAATTTCATAAAGTATACGTTCAAAAGACAAGTTGAAAATTGTTTATATGTATTGGCCAACTTTAGTTTGCTAATAAGAGCAGTCTGAACCAAGGTATGAGTATGTTGTTGGGCTGGTCAGCTAAGTCTACACCCATCTTGGGCACCCAGGTGTGGATAGGTGGTAGGGAGGAGGGTGGAGAAAGGCAGGACACGTTACTGGCTCTCTAGAGAGCTAAAGGCAACGCGTCCTGAGCGTTTTTGTTTTCCTTCTCTGCCTACCTAGAACCCCACACCCTGGAAGAAAAAGATTAATGTTTACCGGGCCGGGCGCGGTGGCTCACGCTTGTAATCCCAGCACTTTGGGAGGCCGAGGCGGGCGGATCACGAGGTCAGGAGATCGAGACCACGGTGAAACCCCGTCTCTACTAAAAATACAAAAAATTAGCCGGGCTTGGTGGCGGGCGCCTGTAGTCCCAGCTACTCGGAGAGGCTGAGGCAGGAGAATGGCGTGAACCCGGGAGGCGGAGCTTGCAGTGAGCCGAGATTGCACCACTGCACTCCAGCCTGGGCGACAGAGCGAGACTCCGTCTCAAAAAAAAAAAAAAAAAAAAAAAAAGGAATCAGACACACTTTTGGAGCAAGGCTTTCAGAGAGTCTCAAGATCAGAAATCCTTATATCTACAGACTATATAATTATACGCTCATTCAAAAAATGCTTGTTGAGTGTCCACTTGTGCTAGGCACTGTTTTGAGCCCCAGAAATAGAGATACAAAAATGTAAAAGAAACATTCTTATTTTCAGAGTGCTTACTATGCAAAGGAGGAGACAGGTAAATAGACTTAATTTGAGAAGTACTACAATAGCAAAATGCACAGCTACCCACAGATGTGGGCAAAATCAGGAAATGCTTCAAAGATCACTTGAGATAACTAGGAATTAGCATGTTTGTGCATTTTGGTAGGGGAGGAGGAAGAGAGAGGTGGGTGAGAGCATTGGGGGTGGTGTTGGGGAGAGCATCAAGTGCAAATACCTAGAGGTGTGAGACCCAAACGTATTTTGGTTCAGCAAATAGTTGCATTGCTGGCAGTAGAATGGAGTTGGGGGAGTGGCAGGAGGAGACACTGAAAAAGGTAAGGGAGACAGCTTAGATAATGAAGAATCTTGCACAATATGCTAAGGAACATGGACCTTTTCCTGGAAACAATGGGAAGCCACACAAGGATTGTAAGCAGATGAAATTTTGATAAGATAGGCATTTTAGAAAGATCACTCTATGGAGTGTGGCATGTATGGGACCTGTTACAGTATTACAGGGGAAAAAACCATGAGAGACTGAACTAAGGTAAGGCAGTGGCAGAAGAGAAAACTGAGGGTAATCAGACACTATTCAGGGGATAGAATATAGAACATCGTGACTAATTGCCTAGGTTTGGGGTGAAGGGAAAAGTAAAGTTATGAATTTTGATGCTTGTGGTTGAAAGCAGCAGAAAACTCAGCTCTAACTGGCTTAACTAATAAAGGAGATTTATTGAACCATCTAGCTAGAAAGTTCAGGAAAAAGGCAGTCTATAGAGATGACTGATTCAACAAATTGGAGATGTCATTAAAGGCACTTTTTTTTCCTCATTTTAATTGCTTTTTCTTCTTTAGCATTAGCTTTATCATCAATGACGGTTGCCAAAAACTTGTGTAGCTTTAAGTTTCGCTATTTAGGTCCAAGAAGAAATAAGAAAAAGATTCACTTTTGGAAGCTCTTTTGTAAAGGAAAGAAAACTCCTTTCCCAGAAGCCTCAATGGTTTAGTCACATGTCCCTACATAAACCAAAAATGGCTGCCAGGAGATGGCACAAGGATAATTATCTTAGGATGAAGACAGGTGCGTACCCTTACAGCCATAGAAGTCAGCTTCTACCAAAGCTATGATGAGGAGGTGCAAATATCCCAGTGAAAATTGAGCTGATTACTCAGAAAAAGAAGCATGGAGTTTGAGAAGTGGACCACAGTGTCTACTGCAAGGAAGAAGCCAACGATGGATCCCAGATTTTTGGATTGTGTGCTTATGAGCTAGTGATCAGTTACGTACATGACTCTTGTGCCCTGGAGACAGATTTGGGCAGCAGAAGATACAACTGGAATATACCATCATATAAATGGCTGTTGAAATTATGGCAATGGATGAGATCACCCATGGAGAATATGCACAGCAGAAAAAAAGGAGTCAATAATAGCACCTTAGAGAACATCAGCACTTAAGGTGTAGGCAGGAAGATTGTGAAAATGCCTGGGAAGTAGCAAGAGAACTAGGACATACAAAGAAGCAGGAAAGTAATCTACAACCAGGCGGAGAGTCAGTCAACATAAAGCCACAAATGACAGATATGATAGAATTAGCAGTCAACAATATTGAAACAATTATAATAATAAGTATGCTCAGTATGCTGAAAAAGAGAAATCAAAGATATAAAAATGGAATTTCTAGAAATTAAAATGACAACTTCTGAAATAATTTCACTGGATGGGATTAACACTCAGAGGCAGATTAGGCACAGAGCAAATTAGACACTCAGAAGAAAAGATTAGTGTACTTGAAGACATAGCAGTAGAAGCTAGCCAAAAGAAAGCACACAAAGAAAAAAAAATGAAAAAATACCCCCCAAAACAGAGTCTCAGTGATCTATGGGATAATACCAAGTGCTCTAATATTTGTGTAATTGGAGTTCCAGATGAGAGATGGGTCAGAGGGGCGACAGAAAAATTATTTGAAGTAATATAGCTGAAAATATTTTCATGTTTGATGAAAATTATAAACCCAGATTCAAGAAGCTCAATGACCCCTAAGCAGAGTAAACACACACTCCCAAAAACCACTGGAAAAGACATCACTGTTAAATTGTTGAAAACCAATAATAAGAAAATATTATGAGCAGCCAGAGGAAAAAGGCAAATTATGTATAGAGGAATAAACACAAAATATCAGTAGACTATTTTTTTTTTTTTTTGAGATGGAGTCTCGCTCTGTTGCCCAGGCTAGAGTGCAGTGGCGCCATCTCTGCTTCACTGCACGCTCCACCTCCCGGGTTCACGCCATTCTTCTGCCTCAGCCTCCGGACCAGCTGGGACTGCAGGCGGCCGCCACCATACCCGGCTAATTTTTTTGTGTTTTTAGTAGAGACGGGGTTTCATTGTGTTAGCCAGGATGGTCTCGATCTCCTGACCTCGTGATCCGCCCACCTTGGCCTCCCAAAGTACTGGGTTACAGTCATGAGCCACCGCGCCCAGCCAAATATCAGTAGACTTCTAATCAGAAACTGTGCAAGTCAGAAGACCATGAAAAGGCATTTCCAAAGTGCTGAAAAAAAAACCTGCCTGGCGTGCTGGCTCATGCCTATAATCCTAGAACTCTGGGAGGCCAAGGCGGGTGAATCCCTTGAGCTCAGGAGTTCGAGACCAGCCTGGCCAACATGGCAAAACCCCGTCTCTACAAAAAAATACAAAAATTAGCTGGGCGTGGTGGCATATGCCAGTAGTCCCAGCTACTCCGGAGGCTGAAGTGGGAGGATCGCTTGAGCCCAGAAGGTCGAGGCTGCAGTGAGCTGTGAACGCGCCACTGCACTCCAGCCTAGGTGACAGAGCGAGACCTTGTCTCAAAACAAACAAACAAACAAAACACCCTGACACATAGAATCCTATAGTTAGAGAAAATAATCTTTCAAAAATGAAGTTTAAGACAACAAAAGCTGTGAGGATGTCACCAGCAGAACTGCACTGCAAGAAATGTTAAAGCAACTTCTTGGAAACTTGGATTTATATTAAAGAATGAAGAGTGCCAGAAATGATAAATATGAGTAATTATAAAAAACTTCTCCCCCTGACTTAAAATTTTTTTAAAAAAGATAACTGACTTTAAAATAAAAATGACAAGACTGTATTTTCAGGTTCATAATTAAAGATTTCTGTCAGCATTTATATATAAGGGACAAAATTCTAGCTGAAGTCTTCAAACATGTAGTTTGATAACAATAGCTCAAAGGATGGAAGGAGGAAGTGGAATTATATAGAAAGGTCTTATATTACACACAAAGTATTATACTATTATTTGAAGGTAAATCGTGATGAGTTAAAAATGCATAAGCTAAACCTTAGAGCAGTCATCAAAATGAAAAAAACAGATACGGCTAAGAAGTCAATACTGGAGATAAAATGAAATCTTAAAAATAAAAAGCTTGAATGGAGAAGCAGAAATATGGAAGATATCTATGTCCCTAATGACCGTGGAGCTGACATACCAGCTCTGGACTCTACCTCCTGACTTCTTTTAAGTGAGAAACAAACTTGTTTTGTTTTTATTTTAAAAATTTTTTTATATTAAAAAAATAGAGACAGAGTCTTGCTATATTGCCCAGGCTGGTCTTGAACTCCTGGGCCCAAGCAATCCTCCCACCTCAGCCTCCCAAAGTGCTGGGATTACAGGTGTGAGCCACCATACCCAGCCAAGAAACAAACTTATATGTTGTATAAAGACATTGCTGTTTTGTACTGTTATGTATAGCTGAACCTAATCAGACTCAAAAGCCTATAGAAGTTTAGAAGTATCATGAAATAGAGTATATTTCTCAGAACCAGGTAGATCCACCTGCATTTCAACATAGTTGTGAGGTTCCTATATTTGTCACTAAAATTTCAGGGATACAGCATCTTTCATGTGGGCATCATTTACTATTAGTTTAATTAGTTTTTCTTGAAGGAGAAAATACATGTAAAGTGCTTAGCCCAGCCTTGGAATGCAGCAAATGCTCAGTCAATATGTAGTACTTTGAAACCGAACCACAATAATAAGGTAGATGGCCCACAGGTTAGACATAAGTTCGGGTTTGTTCTCCAAAGTCAGGTGTGGAAAGTCATGATGACATTCACTTATATATCAAAATCTGTAAATTCCTTTGTGAAATTGTGACTTTACCTCCACCATACAGTTCTGTACAGTTCTTCAGAATCTACAGTCCTTTGAATTCAGGACAGTTCAGTCGTGGAAAATGAGTGCACCTCCAATTACCATATGCTCAGTCTACATATCTAGTTAAATACCTACATTTCTTTCACCAGAGGGGCTATCCTTTTGTTGCTTATCTGCAGTTTCCAATTTGGTATATTCAGCCATCTAGTCATTTCAGTAAGAAAGTGAATCCTGGGGGACTAAAGTTTTTTGGATCTCTTAATTCTAAAAAGTTTTTGATCTGTGGATGTTTCTCAGTAAACTTCAAGTTTCCTGTACAATCTGACTATATCAAAATCAACTAAAACTGTGTTTCTACTCTTTCCTCAAACAAACATGAAAACAGTGTTTGGGATAAGAACATAAGGAAAAATCACAATATTGATGTCATTTCTAAAACAACATGAAATAAATATAATTTGCTAGTAAATGAGGAAGAGGAAATTAGATATACGTCTTTTCTTATAACTTGAAGAAACTGCTGCAAACTTATTTTTCTCCTTTCACTGCAAATATTTCATCCACTTCAAATGAACATATCTTCCCATGTTTAGTCCAAATTTCTCACGGTTTATACTGACCCTAGACTGCCTATTGGACTCTTACTGACATTTTTGGGATTTGAGAGTGATAAAGTTGTGTGTGTGTGTGTGTGTGTGTGTGTGTGCATGTGCATGTGTGTTTAATATTTAGATTATAAGTAGGTTATCTCTCAGAATTCTTACCTCCAATATTTCTCCCAAAAATAAAATTATTGTCTCCTGATGTCCTCAAAGTCTCCAAATAGCTCGTAGTCAACATAGAACATGTTCCTATTTTAAACCTGTGAATGGCACATAATTTGAAGGCCTGGGCTTTCACTCAAAAGATTTGTAGGCCCCAAATGCTGGCTCTGACATTTTAGATATATTTAGAAAATGTCAAAGACAAGCCAGTTAAAATTTCAATGCTTTAAAGGAGTCTGCTTGTACACCAAAGAATGCAGCCTATAAATTCTCAGTATTAGTGCAATCAACATATACACAAGCAGTTATTTTCGAATTTTAAATAATACTGTGAATTGAGAGAAGTGGAAAACCCATAAAGAGAAGATTTAGATTGTGTTTTCATCCCTAAAATAGATGTATTTGCTGATAGACTAATTACTTAAATTTTTGTATCTCAAATTTCATGTATTCTTTCATGGAATACTTACTGAGCACATACTATGGTGCCAGACTATGGATACAAAGATTAATTAGTCTTGGTCCTAAGCTTTTATTTTTAAATTTTTCTCCCGAGATGGAGTCTTGCTCTGTCACCCAGGCTGGAGTGCAGTGGCGCGATCTCACTCACTGCAACCTCCACCTCCCGGGTTCAAGCAATTCTCCTGCCTCAGTCTCTGGAGTAGCTGGAATTACAGGCGCCCACCACCGCGCCCAGCTAATTTTTGTATTTTTAGTAGAGATGGGGTTTCACCATGTTAGCCAGTCTGGTCTCGAACTCCTGACGTCGTGATCCACCCGCCTCAGCCTCCCAAAGTGCTGGGATTAAAGGCGTGAGCCACCGCGCCCAGCTGGTCCTAAGCTTTTTGATGTTTAGGAAAGGGGAAATGCAGAGAAGGGAATAATCAATTTTACATGAGTATAAAGTCAGAAAAACATTTCAAAGAGGAGGTGGCAATTGAGCTGAATCCTAAAAAATGAGTAGGTGCTCACAAGCTGAACAAAGACATTTCAGCAGAGCTTGCGATGTTAAAAAAGACATGGGAAGAGTGAAGTAACAGTCCATTTAAAGAACTACAAGCAGTTCAGTATGGCCAGATTATAGGGTGTGACATGGGCCAGGTCAGGAAGTTTCTGAGACCAGATCATAGAAGTCGTATATGCCATGTCATGACAAAAGAGTTTGGCAATGAGAAACTGTTGAAAGATTTTAAGCAGAGGAGTGCTATAAAATTATACTAGTATTTGACAGAGTGACTAGCTAAGAGAATATGCGGTAATGCAGGTGAGAGATGATGGACAAACCAAGTAAGTGTGGGGAATCAAAAGAAGGGGGCAGAGACCAGTGATGTTTCAAGAGAGAAAATGAATAGGGCTTGATATGCTGATTGGATGTAAGAGGTGAAGGAAAGAGAAAGGAAGGATCATTTGGAGGTTTCTGGTCATGTAGCTGGGCATTATATATTACAGTTATTCATTAGTATAGAGGAAAAGCAACTTTTTATTGCTTTTTGCAGTCAATACTTATTTATATTCGTGTGTTTACAGTCTTACCAACATTTTATTTTCTGTTGGTTTCATTTTAGTAAGTATGCAGTGTCTCATTGTAGTTTTATTTATTTATTTATTTTTTGGAAACAGGGTCCTGCTCTGTGCCCAGGCTGGAGTGAAGTGGCCTCCCAAGCTCAAGCAATCCTCTCACTTCAGCCTCCTGAGTAGCTGGGACCACAGGCTTGTGCTACTATATACAGATAAGATTTTTTTGTTTGTTGTAGAGACAGAGTCTCTCTATGTTGCCCAGCCTGGTCTCAAACTCCTGGGCTCAACTGATCCTCGCACCTCGGCCTCTCAAAGTGTTGGGATTACAGGCATGAGCCACTGTGCCCATCCTCAACACTGTAGTTTTAATTTACATTTCCTTGATTGTGCATGCAACTGAATAACTTTTTATAAGAATATTGGCCATTTGGAAATCCTGTCTTCAAAGAGGCTGTTTAATTTTGCCCATTTACAAATTATATAGTCTTTCTTTTTTTTCTTACTGATTTACAGCTGTTCTTTATATATTCTAGTTACCAGTCATTCATCAAATATGTGTCTGTGTATGCGTGTGTATATATATATGTAATATTTTCTCCTACCTGGACTAGTTTTTATCTAAGTTTCTCAACTTGGGATTCTCTTGCCACAAAGGCAATGGAAATTTAGACCCTACACTCACCAGTTATGCAACTTTGGGTTTAGATTTCTCCCAGGAGAATACTTTTTCTCTCTCTAGAGCTCAGGGCAGACAACAAACTGCTTGGTACTTGTTCAGTCTGACAGACTAAACTTTTCTGGCTCCTTTTCGCTGACCGTGTAGGTTTTATAGGACTTTATGTCCTGGAATTAGCAGAAATCCCAGTTGTAGCCCCTGCACTGCAGATTCAAGAGCACATGTCTTCTCCCTATGTGGGCATTAAAACCCTGGCTACCAGCTGCCAGGGCATATATTCAGGCTTCTGGCTTTGAGTCTATCCCTACCCCCCACTCTACCATCCCCAGCTTTTTTTTTTTTTTTTTTCTGATAACAGGAATTTTTCTTTCTCTCAAGCTCAGTTATGTATTTCATTGCTGTTTTAGTGGTTATATTTACCCAGTGTTTCTACATATTCGTATTGGAAAAGGTGGCTTCCATTAGCTCAGTCTGCCATGATGTAGGAACCTATTTTCCATTCATTTTTGAAAATTATTTCCGACACTTTGCCATAACTACCTACATTACTCTTTTTCTAAAAGTATTTCAGGGATACTTGTAAGAACACATCTGACTCTCTAAAATGCTACTTTATTCATGTTTAAGTAGAAAAGAAACATACTGTCAGTTAGGCATCCCCATCTCCAGATTTGTAATGTGGAAACTCTTATTACATTGTTAGAGAATCCTGGAGATCTGGAACAGGGTCGGGAGAGAGCTTAGGGTAACAACTATATTTAAATTTGGTAAATTAAAATAATATAAACTCATAAAGCTCAGTTTAATTCTCCCTATTTCGTCCCTCCAGCTGGGTGCCCACATAACCCAATCCTTTCTCGTTAGTTTCCTCTAGTTCTCCAAGTTACTCTAGAAGCTCAAGTAGCAAGTTATGCCCTAAACGCCTCCGTTTTTGTTTTAAATCTCTTTATAGACCTGAGTACAGTAATCCTGGATTTTGCCAATTAAACTTCCCTATTTGAGTTCTGTGTTTTTGGAGACTGATTCCGCAGAACTAGCTTTCCCCAATGGTACTGCTCTTAATATTTTGTCACATAATCCCCCCAAGCAGTTTCACGCTTTGCCTTAATCATCCTGTGTCTCCTCCTGCTCCTCCAGCCTCCACAGTTACCTCTCAGGGATATTTCTTCACAACTCCACCCCACTGCGTCAACATAAAAAGCACCCAGGCTCCAGCCTCCCGACCTGAGTCACCCCACGCCCACTTCTAGTGTTACCAGCTCAGGCTCCTGCCCTTCATCTTGTCTCTTCTCAGATAAAATCAGTACCATGTAGTATTAGCATAAATGCAGTTCTATCCATTTGGCTAGACCTAGCCAGCCTGGAGTTTTTCAGTTGATGGGAGATTTTTTTTTTAATGCACAATTTAAAAATATTTTTGTTATAGAAACTTTCAAAACAAACAGAAGGAGAAAGAATAGTCTAATGAACCCCATGTACCCATCATCCAACTTCCATAGTTTCAATTCTTTGTCAATCTTGTTTTATCTTTACCTCCACCACACCCACTGGTTTATTTTGATACAAATCCCAGATGCCCTAAAATTTATTTTGTATATCCATATGTGATTCTAAAAAGGGGGATATCTTTTTTTAAAAGCATAAGCACAATAGCACTATCACACCTAAAAGTAAAAACCCCAAATATTTTCTCAATACTCTCAAATATCCAGTTTTTAAAAATTGAGATCCAAATAAGGAATATACATGACATTGGTTGATGTATCTCTTATATCTCTCTTTTTTTAAAAAACCTTTGCATTATGGAAAGTTTCAAACATATACAAAGCAAACAGAATAATGTATGTACTCTATATCTAGCTTCAACAACGATCAATTGTCTGTCACTCTTACATCACCTATACCTTCACCCACTCCCCACCTCGATTGTTATTTTTAACAGTTTTTTTGAAGTAACGTGTATTAGTTGTACAACTTTGACAAATGGATATATTAATGTAACCCACAATACTATCATGAACACAGGACATTTTCATCTCTCCAGAAGATTGTCTCGTGTCTCTTATTCTTTCAGAGGCAACCAGTGTTTTGATTTTGTTTAACCTTAGATTAGTGACTCTTCCACAACTTTATACTCTTTTACATCCAGCTTCTTCTCACTATAGTATCTGTGAGATTTATTCATGTTGTTGTATTAGTTTGTTTCTTTTCATTGCTATAACTACTACAATATATTTATTCTGTTGAGCTTATTTAACACATGTATTTTCTCTATAAGGCACATTGCAGCCTTTTTGTGATTAGGGACACTAGGCAGCACTTTATCACTACGCTTGAGAGTCATTTTAAACAGTGAAATCACCAACAAAAAGCAAAACACATGGCACTAAATAGACTGCAAAAAAGATGTTTATTTACAGTATGAGAGCTGAAACAAGTGGGTAGAGAGCACGACCTCATCTGAGAACATATGCATCAGGTGACTCAATTTTTGGCCACTCTGTGAGTGTCCATGAATGACCACAACAGTATTGATTTTGAGGTTATGAATACCTTTTAGCGATCAGGCAAATTCATGAATACTGAATTCATTAATGATGAGTAGCAACTGTACATATGTGGATCAGCATATGTACAGATGGTCCCTGACTTATGATGGCTTAACACATGATTTTTTAACATTATGGTGGTGTGAAAGCTATACACATTCAGTAGAGACCATACTTTGAATTTAATATCAACAAGTGTCTCTGCTCCAGTGCCTTCTACCAATGATTCTCCAGCCTCATCAGAAGAGAGAGAAATTGATGACCCTGTTGATGTAGCATCCTCATCATCCAGCAATTAATTTTAGTTCAATACTTCAAACATTCTTGAGGCCCAGTGTTGTTTCAGCTGTGTGTGTTAATGGTGAGTACTCATACAACCATTCTGTTTTTTACTTTCAGTATAGTATTCAATAAATCACATGAAATAGTCAACACTTATTACAAAACAGGCTTTGTGTTAGATGATTTTGCCCCACTGTAGGCTAATGTAAGTGTTCCGGGCACAATTAAGGTAGGCTAGGCTAAGCTATGATATTTAGTACGTTAGGTGTATTAAATGCATTTTTGACTTACATTTTCAAATTACAATGGGTTTATCAGAACATAACCCCACTGTAAGTCAAGAAGCATCGGCACATATGTATAGATATGAAACAAGGTTATCATCTATTTCTATTGCCTTGAAATTTGGAAACTAAAAAGAAGAGTAAGCTTCCTACCTTCAGTAAACTTGATGGGACTATATTCCAGGAGACTTGGGCTTGATGGGGTATCCTGCCCCAAAATATGTGTGGATGTAAGGGTAACCATAACTCACTGTGAGAGGAGAAAATGTAAATAAATTGGGTTTTAGATATGCTAACATTTTTACTAACAAAGATTCCTGACAAAGTGAGAAAAAAATATATAGAGGTAGGAATGACATGTGTTCTAGAAAGAGAATTATAAAAGTGTTTAACTAAAAACCTGATTCGAAAAAAAGAGGAGATTGATAGTTGTATACTCAATAAAGATAAAGGATGCATTTCTAAGGTATTTCAATGAATGGAAAAGGAGAGACATGCCTAATGCAGATGTGAGGTGATTGCAAGAATCAGTTTTACCTGGGAGCTGAGAGGTAGAGGTGGGGCACAAACAGAAATGACGTTGCCTCACCAATGAAAGGGAAAATAGTCCTGACCTGGAATTGAAGGTATATGCCTGGGAAGGCCTAGTAAGAACAGACCAAGTGATTCCAGAATATGGGTAAAGGAAATTGTCTCAACCTGGTTGTGTACCTTAGAGAACAATTTATTAAGAATCTGAAGAATTAATTTATCAACATCAAATTTGTATTAAAAAACTAATTATCTGTGATTTACATTTGAAAATAGATTTTATGCCCCCCAAGATCTTTATAAATTGTAGTCATATATTTTTGCTCTGTATTTGACTTACTAAGCAAGAGCTGGACTGAAGAACATTATCAGGGATACTACAAGAAATGTATAAGATGAAGATCATATTCTCCAAATATTAGCATCACAATTACCTTTTCCAACCTATAACCTCTACTACTATTCTCTTTGATGATGACAACAGAAAATAAGTCACCTGACTTTTGTTCCACTCTCACCCTTAAAATTTCCCTCTAGCTCAGATACCCAACCTAAGATACTTCTTGGAGTCAAGTCGTAGAGCTATCCTACCACTATCTTGGGATCCTTGACCACAATACATCTCTATGCTGACAGATTCCAGTCTCCTTCCCAGCCTGAAACCATAATTCCTATAAAGCTCTCCTATGATCCCCACTCCTAAGATGCTCTTACATTGAGAACTTATAACAGCATGCCCTAAGCCATAGCCTGGGTCTCAATTCTTTGTTTATTGGATATTTTGCTTGCACTCACCAGTTTCTATCTGGATATAAGAATTTCAAAGACTATATGAAGACGGTTTAAAAAGTCCCTTCATATGGAGGGAGAAAAAGTGTTGAAAAGCCCACCAGTATGTCTTTTTAAAGAAAGCAACTTGGCTAATCAGATTATCATCACTATGATATATACCTACATTTTAGTTTCTCACTGACCAGACTTAATATTTAGGAAATTTGTGAGAAGTAATTTTTTTTCTCTCAGAAGACTAGACATCCAAGAAAGCCCCGTCATTCAGAAGTAGTTTTACTGATTGATAAGAATAAAACAGAATTCAGTGAAAAACTTGTTTTGTTCATAAAAGTAGTAGGATTGATATAAAATAAGAAACTAAGCCCTTTCATAAATTCAGGTTCAGCTTGAAGTTTTGTTTATTCAATTTCTAAATTTCATTCTTCTATTACAATCATATATTACCACCTGTGACATTATTTTACTATCTTGAGCAATTTGTTGCTATTTATTTCTCAGCTGATAACTATCTACCCTCATCTTTTACCCTCCATTTCCAAATTCCTATAGATTATTCAACTGGAGTATCAGACTGGCTAGGGGTTGCAGATCATTGTTAGTTGATACTTAATAATAAAATCAGAACATGTCAAATTATTCTGAAGACAGGTCCCCATGTACAGCTTTAAGAGGTAACAAAGGGCCAGATTAGTGATTGTGTGTAATGTTAAGATTTAGGAATGGTGTTTAGCTGGCAGTCATTATTGCATCTTACCTTTCCCCTTGGAAAAGTGTCTGCTGTGTTGCAATCACTGAGCAAACGCCAAATGCCTTCTGGGAAAGTCTGATACTGCCAAGAATTCCCTCACCCCCAAGCTGTCTTCCATTGTGTGGGAAAGTTTTAGAATTTCTAGTCTCTAGCATGCTACACCTAAATCCTGGCCAACCAACCCTAACAAATGTGTAGTTCAAGCAGTCCCTTAGATTGCTTGGGTAACCAAAAATGTCCAGGGAACAGAAGAGAATGACAGCATAGATACATATGCTTATGTATGACTTTTGACACAACAGAGAAAAAAAATTGCCATTAGAATTCTACTAATGTTGGAATCAATAGTCATATTATGTCTTGATAAATAAGCATAAAAAGGAACCGTAGAAACCTTGTTCTGTAGGTATAGAGCAGTGAAACTTATACAAAGTAAGAAAATAAGCCCTTTTGTAATTTGAGCTTCAGTTAAAACATTTGTTTATTCAATTACTAGATTTCATTGTTCAATTAGAACCATGAATATGTAACGTTTATCAGATAATTTTGCTATCCTAAATAAGTTGTTGCTATTCACTACTCAACAATAGCTATTTACCCTCATCTTTTACTCTCCATTGCCAAATTCCAACAGATTATTCAGCTAGAGGATTAGACTGGGCTAGTAGTTGAAGATCAATAGGTGATAATTGACACAAGGAAATGGAATACATAATGTAAATATTTGACGTTTTAGTAGATTATGAAATGAGTTAGGTGTTAATATTTATAAATATCACGGCTTTACTGATAACATGGTGAACTGTGGACTTGGCTATTGATACGGTTGGCTATCTGTGAATAAAAGGCAAACGTTTGTACATGGGAACACAGGCAAACTGGTTGGCTTAGCATAAAACTGCAAATCTATCTTTATAAGTGGAACAGAAAAAAATAGAGTCCAATCACATAGTAAGAAAAAAAGAAAAAGAATCAGGCATGGTGGCTCACACCTGTAATCCCAGCACTTTGGGAGGCCAAGGTGGGAGGATTATTTGAGCCTAGGAGTTCCAGATCAGCCTGGGCAATGTGGTGAGACTCTGCCTCTAAAAAAAAAGAAAAAAAAATTAACTGAGTGTGGTGGCACATGCCCCTAGTCCCAGCTAGTTGGGAGGCTGAGGTGAGGGGATTGCTGGAGCCTGGGAGGTCAAGGCTGCAGTGAGCCATGATCATGCCACTGCACTCCCACTTGGGCAGCAGAGGGAAACTGTCTCAAAACAAAACAAAACAAAAAGAAAAAGAAAGAAAAAAAGGCCATCTTGCAGTTCTATGTGGTAAAAATCCCAATTACCTTGAGATCGTTATCCAGCAATCAAAATAGGACTCACTAACCTAGAAGTCAAAGTAAAACCTCTGAGCTGCTTTAAAAAAAAAAAAAAAAAAGGTTTAAAAAGCTATATACTGAAGCTCAGAAACTTGATTAATAGAAAAATTTATTCTGTTTTAAACTCATTAAAATAAACCTGATTATTTCACTCCTCGGGCCACAGAAGATTAGAAACAACAAAAACTTTCCATTCATTATAGATTTTTTTTTCTTTTTTTTTTTTATTGAGACGGAGTCTCGCTCTGTCTCCCGGACTGGAGTGCAGTGGCGCAATCTCGGCTCGCTGCAAGCTCCACCTCCCGGGTTCACGCCATTCTCCTGCCTCAGCCTCTCCGAGTAGCTGGGACTACAGGCGCCCGCCACCACACCCAGCTAATTTTTTGTATTTTTAGTAGAGACGGGGTTTCACCGTGGTCTCGATCTCCTGACCTCGTGATCCGCCCGCCTCGGCCTCCCAAAGTGCTGGGATTACAAGCGTGAGCCACCGTGCCCGGCCTCATTATAGATTCTAACACCTATTTTGTGTTAACTATGTGCGAGGGATAATTCCACAAGCAGCTGATTTTATCCTCTGAGGTAAGTATTAGGACTCCCCTCATTTTACAAATGAGAAAACTGAGGTGGAGAGAGGTTGATTAATTTGGCCAAGATCACACAGTAGAAAGTAGTAGCGTCAGGATTCAAACACAAGTTTTCTACTGGTGTCCACACTTTCAGGTACTACTGGCAAACAGCAGGGGCCATGGACACAGCAATGAACAGAGCAGCAGAGGTTCCTGTTTTCATGGTCAAGAAGCAACAGGGAACAGTAAGAGAACCATGGCCAGGCACGGTGGCTCACGCCTGTAATCACAGCACTTTGGGAGGCCAAGGCGGGTGGATCATGAGGTCAGGAGTTCGAGACCAGCCTGGCCAGCATGGTGATGCCTGTAGTCCCAGCTACTCGGGAGGCTGAGGCAGGAGAATTGCTTGAACCTGTTAGGCAGTGAGCCGAGATCGTGCCACTGCCCTCCAGCCTGGGTGACAGAGTGAGATACTGTCTCAAAAAGAAAAAAAAAAAGAGAGAACCGTGAACTGGCAGGAGCAAGAACTGTGAAGAGCAGAACAACAGGGATGGGGCTGAAGATTGGGGAGCACTGTACTTTTTACAGTTATTATCTCGTTTACTCTTTACAACCATTCTGCAAGTTACCATCATCATTGTTTAGATGAAGAAATTAAGGCTTTAAAAAGTCACATGCATTTCCCCAAATTGCACAATTAGTAAACAGAGGACCTGTAGTTTGAATCCAGGTCTGTTTGTCACCAAAGCTTAATTTTTCTCACTATACCTCACTGCTGTAACAAAAAACTACAAACACAAGCGCTTAAAGAACATTTCAGTCTGGGCCACTCTGTGTAAAAGGAAACAGTCCTTAGCATACTACGCTAGTCATTGAGGGCTTTGTTGAATGCATAAATGGTTGAATATAAAAATGGCACCATAATGAATGTGTAAAATTAAGACTGTAATAATTGAGAAACAACTGCATTCTGTTGGTTAGTCTCCGTTTAAGAAAACAGGGCAATGTATGGTATATTTTTAAAGTCTAAAAATAGATATGGTTAAAATAAAACTAATTTGTGGATTTAAAGGAATGAGTTTCAAGTACCTAGAAAATTCTTCTATGTGGAGTATCTATTTTCTTTTCTACCAGATAAAGTTTTCAATACAGGGAAACAGTACAAATAGACATATTAAATAAAGGTTTATGCTATTTTGTGTTAACCTTTATTTAATAAAATAAATAAAGGGCCCAATAAAAATAAAGGCCAAATAACCTTTATTTAATAAAATAAATAAGGGCCCAATAAAAAATATGAATGAAACAAGGCCCTCCTTGTTTCATGTTCTCCTAGAAAAAATAAAAAATAAAACAACAGTAGTCCCAGCCCTTTAATACCAACTTAGATTATGTGTTAATGATGAATCACACAGTATTTTTAGATGTTTCTACAAATTATAAGAAATTATAATTTATCAGGAATTCAAACTATTAGAAAGGTGAAATAATTGGATTTTCCCCTGCAGTATACTTTGGTGAGAAAGAAAGGACATGAGATGTTCTTCAGAAAACCTCTAAACTTAAAATTCAGGCATTCAGCCAAGTAAACAAATGATTTACTTAAAAGAACAATGTATATTTTACATGTTTAATGCATGTTTAACTCTGTTTCCTACACTTTCCCCGTCTATATTACTGTATTGATGATTGGTCCCATAATGATAATCATGATATACATTCTGTCCTCTAAGCTACAAAAGAACAAAAGGATAAACTACATTCGTTGCAATTGGAGAATAATGTATTTGATTTCTCTCTCTCTATATATATATATTTTTTTTTTTCGAGATGGCGTCTCACTCTGTCACCAGGCTCGAGTGCAGTGGTGCCATCTTGGCTCACTGCAACTTCCAGCTCCCTGGTTCAAGCGATTCTCCTGCCTCAGCCTCTCGAGTAGCTGGCATACAGGTACGTGCCACCACACCCAGCTAATTTTTGTATTTTTAGTAGAGACAGGGTTTCATCATGTTGGCCAGGATGGTCTTGATCTCCTGACCTCATAATCTGCCCGCCTCGGCCTCCTAAAGTGCTGGGATTACCAGTGTGAGCCACTGTGCTCAGCCTTGGTTTCTATATTTAAAAATTAGTCAATTATTGCTTATCTGGTAGCTTTCAGATAACTCAAATATTAATTATTAATTCTTTTAGATTTTTTTTTTTTTTTGAGTTGGAGTCTCGCTCTGTCACCCAGGCTGGAGTGCAGTGGTGCGATCTTGGCTCACTGCAACCTCTGCCTCCCGGGTTCAAGCGATTCTCCTGCCGGCCTCCCGAGTAGCTGGGATTACAGGCACGTGCCACCATACCTGGCTAATTTTTTATATTTTTAGCCTCGGTTCAGCCTTCTCCTGCCTCATCTCCGGTAGTGGGATACAGGGCCCGCCCTTTTGTCTTTTTAGTAGGAGAATCTCCTGACCTCGTGATCCGCCCGCCTCGGCCTCCCAAAGTGCTGGGATTACAAGCGTGAGCCACCGCGCCCGGCCGGGATTAAAAATTTTTGTGAAAAAATTTTTGGAAAGTTTTCCTAGAAATATAAGAAAACCATGTTTTCATTGATTGCAGTTAGTTGTACTGACTTCCATTGACTTTAAAGTCCTATGTCCTGTTTAGGAGTTTGACATATTTTTAATGAAAAAAAATGTTTTTTTTTCTTTTTGAGACGGGGTTTCATTCTGTCACCCAGGCTGGAGTGCTGTGGCCTGATATCGGCTCACTGCAACCTCCGCCTCCGTGGTTCAAGCAATCTCTCACCTCAGCCTCTCCAGTAGCTGGGGATACAGGCGGGAGCCATCACGCCTGGCTAATTTTTATGTTTTTAGTAGAGATGGGGTTTCACCACGTTGGCCAGGCTGGTCCCGAACTCCTGACCTCAGGTGATCCGCCTGCCTCAGCATCCCAAAGTGCTGGGATTACAGGTATGAGCCACTGTGCATGGCCAAAAAATTTTAACAATTTAAAAATAGTAAGAATTTTTCAATTGGTTAATGATCACAGACAGACAACATTCAAGCAAAATACTATTTGATACTGAATAGTTTTAACATTTTAATTGTATTGCAAGAAAACTTTGTGTTGGAGATAATTACTTAATTTAGATCCGAATATATGTGCACTGGAAAGTGGCACTTTATGTTGATTACAAAAATGTAATTAGGCAATAGGCTTAGTTTTGACCAAGCCTATTTGCTAATTGTGGGAAGTTTTTTTAAAAAAATCAAAGAAGTGAGTGTAGTTTAAAGTACAAGAGAAAGAAAAACATTATTTTCTTCCTAGGCACTTTTCTGGTGGATGGATGGAGGCTACATAGCTACAACTACTTGTTCCAGATTTTTCAAGGCAGTTCAAAGTTTAATATTACGTTTTGAAACCATATTAAACCATTCACTTTCATTTTTGTTTCAAAATGTTTGGACACCATAGGGGGTAACAGTCTGACAATTTTAGGAAAATCTTACTTTTACTTTGATTCCAAATGTAATATCCAAGAGTTTCCAAAGGTGGGTTCCAAAAAATTTAGAATATTTAAGTAACAAAGCGTAATTGACTTTGGATAGGCCTTCTCATTGGCTTCAGAAATTTTATGAGATATGGTCTGGGTTTATAAAACCATAGAGAGACCTATTTTTGAAGCTTCATTGTGCCACAACTACTTTGAAAGTTCTTTCTTCTAACTTAAGGCTTCATATAGCACATATATACTGATTAATATGTAAGTTAGAAAAAGTTTATCATCGATTACTAGGACAGTATTTCAACAATGTAGAATGTATTTCTCCTTTTAAAAAACATTTATTATAATTATATTTTCCTTCCTTCCTTCCTTCCTTCGTTCCTTCCTTCCTTCCTTCTTTCCCTCCCTCTCTCTCTCTCCCTTTCCTTCTTTCTTTCTTTCTTTTCTTTCTTTCTTTTCTTTCTTTCTCTCTCTCTCTCTTTCTTTCTCTCTTTCTTTCTTTTTTGAGACAGTCTAGCTCTGTCACCTGGTCTGGAGTGCAGTAGTGCAATCTCAGCTCACTGCAACCTCTGCCTCCTGGGTTCAAGCTATTCTCCAGCCTCAGCCTCCTGAGTAGCTGGGATTACAGGCATGCGCCACCGTGTCCAGTGAATTTTTGTATTTTTAGTAGAGATGGGGTTTCACCATGTTGGCCAGGTTGATCTCGAACTGCTGACCTCAGGTGATTCACCAACCTTGGCCTCCCAGGGTGCTGAGATTACAGGCGTAAGTCACCGCACCCAGCCTTTAAGTATATTTTCTAAGATTATTTAGGCCAGGCATGGTGGCTCACACCTGTAACCCCGGCACTTTGGGAGGCTGAAGCGGGCGGATTGCTTGAGCCTAGGAGTTCGAGACCAGCCTGGGCAACTTGGCAAAACCCCATCTCTACAATAAGTAAATAAATAAAACAAAAGTGAGCTGGGTGTGGTGGCATGTGCTTGTAGTCCCAGCTACTTGGGAGGCTACGGTGGGAAGATTGCTTGAGTCCAGGAGGTGAAGGATGGAGTGAGTTGAGATCATGCCACTGCACACCAGCCTGGGTGACAGAATGAGGCCCTGTCTAAAAAAAAAAAAAAAAAAAAGAAAGAAAAAGAAAAGGAAAATAATTATTTAAATATTGAATCGGTATGACAGGCCTTGTCAAAGCAACAATTAAGTAATTGTACTTTGCACACCTTGATGAGGCTCAGATAGTAGACTCATTAAAAGAACATAGTGTTTTGTTTTCTACTCCTTTAAAGAAAAGGAAGCATTTTAGCCGTAATGGTGTAAATACAGGACAACCCTACTTCTTGCTTATTAAAGAAAATGCTGAAAGGAGACCTTATCTTCACTTGGTTGACATCCTCTTAGAAAAGACCAATCTTTTAATTTCCTTTCTTTTTTTCTTACAACTTTTAATTGGTTCATATGTTTTAAACCTCAGAGGACAATGCCAGCTTTCATTTTTAATGTAGCATATCCTTAATATCCTAATGCCTATTCTTTTGGTACAATATAGATGGCTCCTAAAACATACTTGCTTTTGTGTAATACTTGGGTTACATATATTTTGTGTCGGTTGTGACATACTTCTTATATATAAAATCAGGATTTTTAAATTTACTTATTTTTTGGGATTAATGTATATAGTTGCATAGATTATGTGTATATTAGTATCATTATTATGGACTCATATTATGACTCTGAAGGTTTCTTTTAATGATGAGATCATACATGATCTGAAACAGGATTCTAAAGGTTGCTGGAGAAAGCCCAACACTCAATTCATGTAACGGCTCTGAAATTGAGAGCATTTCTGTTTGTATCTGATTTCCTGGTCTTGTATCTCTATATAACTAAGAAATTATGCAAATTCATTTAACCATAACCAACAGCCAAATCTTCCACAGGCACTTTGAGTGTATGTGCATGTTCATGAATAGATATGTTAAGGATTCCTATATTTGTAATTCCTAAACTTTTATGTCTAGACAGAAGAAAATACAGTGCAGTATTTGAGAATTATTTTTCATATGTGTGATGATAATTTGCAGGGACCATTTAGACAGACCTAAAATACGTGAATTAGATGTGGTGCTTCTAAAGAAACTCCTTCCCACTTTTCTCACTCTGGAAAAAATAATTTACTCTTTTATCTAAATTTTTTTTTCTTTGACTTAAAGGATTCCATGATTTGTATGTATTTTTCTTGTAGGTATTTTAAATAATATACCATAAAAATAACACGCAGTAAATTCAAATTTAATTAGAAAAATATTTAATTAAGAATGCCATGTTTTGGCTGGGTGCAGTGGCTCACGCCTGTAATCCCAGCACTTTGAGAGGCCGAGGAGGGTGGGTCATGAGGTCAGGAGATCCACACCAACCTGGCCAACATGGAGAAACCCTGTCTATGCTAAAAATACAAAAAATTAGCTGGGTGTGATGGCAGGCGCCTGTAGTCCCAGCTACTCAGGAAGCTGAGGCAGGAGAATAGCTTGAACCGGGGAGGCGGAGGTTGCAGTGAGCCGAGATCGCGCCACTGCACTCCAGCCTGGGCAACAGAGTGAGACTCCATTAAAAAAAAAAAATGCCACACTTACACAGCATTCTTCTTTTGAAATTTGATAGTGAGCTTCAAAATTCATAATTTTTTTTCTTTTTCTTGAATAAAACATCATCTAACATGTAATTGGAAAATAAAAACTTACATATTGCAATGGAAACAATGATAATATTGTTCATTGTATTCATTGTACATGAGGCACTACATTATGTGATTGATCAATTTTATCTTTAAATGACTTGTGTGGGTGACTTATCGGGGTTTAAAACTGTCACAATGAACGGGATATTGTTTTTAAACTTAAAGACAGCATTAGTGATTTCCTAAATATTTCCAGTTTAAGTTCATCTAGGCAGAGCAAGACCTTTTGCCATTGTTTATGATCATGCTTCCATTATGTCATCCTACCTCCCTCAGTGTTCACTAGAAAGGGATTCAGAGGCAGCTCTCAAGGCCCTGTTTCAACATCATTTTGTCTTGCTCAGCCCACAGTACTGCATCTCTCTTTGCTGTATATTTAATATCTCCCTCTTCACTGGCTGTCTCCCAAAAATGCACCCCTTGACCCTATCCCCTTCTTTAGCTATTAGTCTGTTTCTCCTTCTCTTCCCATTCAAGTTTCTTGAGAGGGGGCTACATTCAGTCCATTTTCTTATCTCTCTTTCGTTTGTTTAGTATCTTTCTTTTATTGTACTAAAATATACATAAAACTTTCCATTGTAACCATTTTTAAGTGTACAGTTCTGTGGCATTAAGTACATTCACACTGTTCTGCAACCATTACCACAATCCATTTCCAGAACTTTTTCATCTTCCCAAATGGAAACCCTCTACTCATTAAACAATAACTTTCTATTCCGCCTCTGCCCAGCCTCTGGCAACCACCGTTCTACTTTCTGTCTCTATGAGTTTGAGAAGTTTCAGTGCCTCTTAAAAGTGGAATCATGTAGTTTGTCCTTTTGTGACTGGATTGTTTCACTTAGCAGAATGTCTTCAAGGTTCGTCTATGTTTTCTTTATTCTCTTTATTATGACCTGTCTTCTCTATGTCATTGAAACATTCCTTGCCAAGGTCACTCATGGCCCTCTACTTCCTCAATATTCTGGAAAATTGTCTTCCTTTTTCTTTTAGTGGCATTTAACTGCATTGGTACTTTTTGATACTCTCTCTTCTTCTCACTTCTAATTTTCCTCTCTTTTGATTTTCTACCTACATTTCTAGCACTTTTTTGTACATTTCTAGTACTTTTTTGTGGACCCCTCTCCACCTTAAACATTGTTTTTCTCCTGTGTCTCTGTACACTCAAAAGTATATGTTCCTCAAATGATCTCATCCACTCCCGTGGCTTCCACCTACCACTTATGTATTGACTCTGACTTTTTATCCAACTCTTATTTCTCTCCTTAGCTTCAGGAAAGGGTTGCTGGAGATCCTTAAATGAAGTTTCCACAGACAAAGTGTTCAAAACTGAACTTACCATCTTTCCCTACAGATTTGTATCAACAAATGGTCGGAACCAATCTGAGTCACTCTTAAGTCTAAGTTTTCCTACCTATAACATGCAGTTGATTTCTTAAGTTTTTTCAGTTTTACCCACTTAATATCCCTGGAATCTGTCCTCTTCTATCCATCCATTCTCACCATTACTGCTACTTGTCGGCTCAAGTATTATTCTTTTTTTCTGGGATTACTGTCACAGCCTCCTAATGAGTCTGCTTCTCTTCTTTCAGTTTTATCCCCATCGAACATAATCCCTACTTGCTGCCAGAATGATCTTTCTACAAAGCAAATCCAATTATGTCTCTTTCTAAATAGTTTTTGAATGCCCTCCCTTTGCCGTCAGGAAAAAATCCAAACATCTTAGCAGAACGTGCCACGGTTCTGCAGGACCTGGCCTCTGCTCACCTCTTCAACCTCAACACTTGCTACTTTCCTTTATGCATTATGTGCTTCCACAGGTGTGATAAACCTCCCTGGGCACGCTCTCTTCAGACCCACCATGTTTTTGTATGTGGCATTCTCCTGAACAACTCCTACTAGTCCTTTAGGACTCAGCTCCAAGGCCATCTTCTCCAGGAAATCTTCCTTGGAGGTGGGTGTAGTGGATGCTATGGTGTGCTGCATGCATTTCTCTATGTCCTCTGGACTGAAGCACAGATTTCACTAACTGCTGGGTGTGTTGGTAACGGATAGATCTTGTCAACATTTTGTTCTAGAGATTGCCCTTGGTTGAAGAGAGCTTAAGATCACGCATTCCTTCCTAGAGCCAGCCCAGGAATGACTACAATTATTAGTTGATTCAGAAATTTATACTTTTATAAGCCTGGTCCCATTGCTCCAGTGGGGACAACTCTGTAGGCCATCCTAGCTCCATAATTCTCCCATAGAAAGGCTGAGGACTTTGTGGCAACCACATCATAATCCCACTTCCCCTTTTGCCCAGTTCAGCTGTTTTCACTTCACCCTATAGGTGCTAATTCTGAAAGCAAGCCTCCTGCACACAAATATCCCTCTGAGTCTGTTTCCCAGGGAACTGAAGAGCAGCACTGGGTTAGGACCCTTAATACCACTTGCCTATTCCTATCACAGCTCTTACCCACCCCCTGACCCATATCATAATTGTCTGTCTGTTTACTTATGGGTCTATGCCTAAATACAGTGAGGAAACTAGAGAACAGGGATTTCAATCTTGTCTTTTTATCCTTATTTCCTTTTTAGCCTAACTCATTAAATCTGTTTGAATAAATGAAAACATAAATGAATGCATGAGAGATTTCCATCTTCAAAAGCTTTGGGGGCTTTCCTAAAATCAGCTCAGCCCTTCCTGAACATTATTTCTTTTTGGAATAGCCCCAGAAAATCTGGGTCATCTCTCCTAGGGTGTATTTTAGGTTTGCTGCTTTTCATGCTTCATGAAATTATGAGAAGCATGGATTTGGAGGTCTGGATTTAGAAACCTGGGTTGAATTCTTGGAGCACCATGTACTAGTTGTGTGATTTTGGCCAAATCATATAACTTCTTTATGTCTCAGTTTAATTAACTGAAAAACAGCACTATCTAGCCCACAGATACTGCATGGTGGTAAATAATTAAGATAATATCTGTGTAAAGTGATGGCACATAGTAGATACTCAGTAAATTTTAGCTTCCTTCTGTTTTTCTTTCTTTTAGATTGAATTTACCCATCTATAATAACTTGCAAAGAAATAAATTATAGTAGTTTGGTCCTACTGAGATGATCTCAATAGCTCTCATAATCTTTTTTTTCCCCCACATGGCAGAAATCCATCATTCTCTGCTACTATTCTGATTTTAGAAGGAAAAAAAAAAACACAGCTGAAATCATCTACTCAACAATGCAAGTCCCTGCTTGCTATAAGTTTTATTTATCATGAGGCATCAAATTTGCTAGTGGCAAGAGGTATGTGTCTAGGTGTGTCTCAGAGTGAATCAAAGGCGAGTAAATCACATGAATGTAATACTACCTGACGGGTTTCACTGATGTGTAGGAGGAGCTAAAATGATTAACATAAGGTCACAATGCCTTTTGGATGCTTCTTGGTCATGACCTAAATAGTCAACTTTGAGAATGTTTTTTGGTTGATAATATGCACAAAAGGCAATAGTTTTTTCTTAGGACAATGTAATAATCAGTGACTTGACATTGTTTTGATGTTAAAATATAATTTATGGACTATTTCACTTTACCTTGGGCATTTGGTTAACTCATAAATGTGAAATTAGAGCTTCCCTTTGTTCTTAATGTCACCATTCTAGTGGCTATCGTCTCTTTGTGAATACTTTTTAAAATTTAAGTTAGTCTGTGTTTGGTGTATATTTATTTATTTACCTTCTTAAAATGCTTACTACCATTTTAAACTCCACTCCTCAACCCAATCCTTTCTTGTTTAACCTTCTTTTAAGGCACCTTTTATATTTTCCAAAGTACTCCATTGTCCTCTCAAATGGCTTCAGTTCCCCAATTGATCTGCATCTAACTCTCAATCAAAACCATTGCTGCCTCTGAAGTGATCTCCATTAGGGGGTTTACAGGAAATAAGCCAATTAAATGACTATATACTAAGCTACAGGTTTTGGTAGTTATCTGGGAAAAAAACAAAAAAACAAAAAAACCCAAAAAAAAAACCCAGTTTTTTTTTTTTTTTTTTTTTTAAATCAGATATCTTCTTAACAGTCTTTAAATTATTACAGGTCATTCCTGATTTCTTTTAACAGTACAAACAGAATGGTGGTCTCCAACACTAACTCTTGGTTAGAGGTAATGGTATAGAATAGGGATAGTGGACTTACTATGTTTTGGGAAACCATGACCATATTTCATGTAATTTGACTGTTATTTATAAAACTCATCTCTATTTCAGGGCTGCTAAGCTGTGAAAAAGATGTGCTAGAAATTCTACTGAAATATGATACAGTTATACACCACACAAAATATTTTGGTCAACAATAGGCTGCATATATGACGGTGGTCCCATAAGATTATAATATCATATTTTTACTGTATCATTTCTATGTTTAGATACACAAATAGTTACCATGGTGTTACAATTGCCTACAGTATTCAGTAGGCTGTAGCATGCTGTACAGGTTTGTAGCCTAGGAGCAACAGGCTATCCTGTATGGCCTAGGCGCATAGTAAGCTATACCATCTAGTTATGTGTAAGCACACTCTATGATGTTCACACAATGACAAAATTGCCTGACGATGCATTTCTCAGAAGGTATTTGGGTTGTTAAACAACATATGACTGTACATGGGTTGATGCACTATGGGGATGGAGTAATGCAGGAGTAGAATGAGGGCTGAGCTTTCACTGAGACCAGGTTTGACTTCCAACCCTGCCCTTAATTAGCTGTGTAACCTTGGGCAAAGCATTTAACCTCTCTGAGCCCAAGTGTTTTCATCCGAAAAGTGGAGATAATAATAGCTATGAGCTTATTAGATGTTTCGCATAAGATATTGTACATGAAAAGCTCTTGACACACAGCAGGTGCTCAGTGGGTGTTAGATGAATTTGAATCTACCTCCTTTTAAGTATCCTTTACACTTTAGGAAAGAGACTCCTGTCCTATTAAGGAGATTGATAGAGGACTATAAAGAACTCTGGTTGGGAGAGAAAAGATCTTAGCCTTGACTGCCCAACCTCCTTTATACTATTATTGCCTTGATAATAGTTTGCTTGTTATTCCTTCTTCCCTTCACTAAATCATTAAATTTTGAGTTCCTATGTTTTGTCAGGTACTAGGGATAAAAAGATGAATAAGATATATGGTATCCATGGATCACAGAGTCAAGTAGGGAAAGAAAAAGTGTAAGCAAATAAGTAAGAAGTGTTAACTATTACTCTGAAAAAATTTGCAAACCTTTTCATTAAATAAACAATTTTTTAAAGGTAGATTCCCTATAGCATCTATGATTTGTAAAATGTTGTGGAAACATGGACGATTTAAAGTAAACTCTATCACAAAGCAAATTGCCTTCAACTTTTCCCTCTCGTTAGAGTTAATTTTGACTTTGGCATGAGGACACATTTTGTTTTTCTTCTGTTCACACAGTGCATCTGCTACCTTCTCTGTCAGGCAAGTATAGAAAGTAAATTGTCAGGCAAGAAACAGTAAGCACACATCTAAAATCTGAAGCAAAATTGGTAGGCATAATTTTAGCTCTACCTGCATATGGAATAATGTTTTTTCTGGTGAGGCAGCACGGTACAGTGGGGAAAATACAAGCTGAGGAATCAGAATATAATCTAAATTTTGGCTTTACTAGTTTTGTGGGCAAATCACTTAACCTCACTGAGCCTCAGTTTCCTCACTTGTAAAAACGAGTGATAATACGACATTATAGTAACAATTATAATATGTCTATACATAATAGGCCTTTAATAAATATTATTCAAACCCTAGAACAAAAAAAAGAAAATAATTTCTCAACCCTTAGGTAATTGTACAAAATACTCAAATGCCTCAATATAAATTAAGTGTATATTAGGGGCAGAATTTGACCTGATCATTTTAAGCAGAAACTAAAATAGTCTTAACTTGGGATGCCTGCTGGGACAAAGTCATTACAAGCTATAAATGTCTAGCTAGATTAGTAAGCCCTGAAAACCAGGATGGGCACAGGTTGGAGCTTCATGGAATGTGGAATGCCCAAACCTGGTCCATAACACAAAATCAGAGTCTGCAGGCTTCTGGGGCTAAATATTGGGCCAAAATAGAATGTCTGAGTAAAGGTATATAATAGTTTTGTCTTTAGTGTTCAATGTCGAACCCTTTTCATAATTGGTGGCTATAGGACCCACTTTCCATCACTAAAGTGCAAGGCCAGTGACTCAATTTCCATATTCTTGGCAATAAGGGCATGCCATGTGATCTAGACCACTAACAACTCTAGACTGGAGAAGCAAGGTCTAGAAATAACTCATTTTGGCAGAAGTGACAGTGGCAGCAGCATCCAGTGTCTAGTGACAACAGCATCCATGGGGCTTCCAGGGTCATTTCTATGTCTTTTGGAGGTAGGGGAGAGGTTGTCAGTGATAGCAGTCCAGTGTACCCTGACCAGACATGTAGATTTGACTGTTCTGATCTCTTAATCTCTCTTGGTTCTGGCTCATTTCTTGCAGCTGGTTCTTCAGGCTTCTCATCAATTCTAGGAGCTACCTATTAGTCTGCCAATAGATTCCTTATCTGCTTAAGACAAAGTCCATTTCAGTTGTCTGCATACAAGAATCTTGACTACTGTAGGGCAAATGGAAGAATCAAAGTGTGGGGCTAATCTGACGTCAAAGCTGTCAGAGACTTGAGGAGGAGGTAAAGGAGAGGACCTCAGTAAATATGTTGATGGTCCAGAAGAAAATGTGTAGATAATATCCATTTGTGATTGAGGCCTTGCCTTGACAAACCACTTCTTGTCTTGAAGGCACACTCTTCAACCCAGCTTCTCACAGAAACCAAAATCTCAGCTCATGGCAGAAGGCTGGAACCAGAGTGAGAAGGCTGGTTGCAACAAAGGGTAAAATGCTTCCTTAGGGAATAATCTAAGGCAGCTAAAATACCTAGACCCATTGCTATGGTAATCCACCCACATAATAATTACAGGTTATTTGCATATCTGGATTCCCTTTCATAGCCAGGGGATGGTGTGAAGTCAGTGCTAAAGAAGCAGCAAGTGGCTGTCATGTGTCATCTCTGCCCCAAGTGGTTCTGAAATTGGTTTGGAGCTTGAGGAGCCTTCATTCTTTTTGGGATAAAGGATAAGAATCCTAACAGAGCTCACCTCCAGCCATCACTAGTCAGAGAGAGCTTCTGGCAGAGTAGGGTAGTGAAAGGCCTGGGCTCTAGCAGCAGTAACCTGAGTCATGTCCAAGGCGACAGAGAAGAAAATAAACCAGGAGGCCAGAATCTGGGAGGACTGAGAACCGGTAGGAAAAGGAGGGTGGGAAGGTGTTTATGAAGTAAGACAAAGGCTGAGGGTATTAGCGTTCCTTGGGCACAATTACATGTGGTGATGGCTGAGGGAGTGGGCTTGAGGGTGAATCTCCAGGCCCAGCCCCAGACGTCTCAGGGAGCTAACATTGCCTCTTCTGATTCACAGTGATAATAAATAATTAACAATTATTTGTGATAATTTATATAATATAATGATATATGTTACATATATCATATTATAAAAATATATTTATATATTATAAAAATATATAGTCAAAGATAATAGTATGTATTACCATTATAGTTATAGGTAATAGTATATATTATCTATAACTAGATAACTATTATCTATAGATAACTATAGATAGTATATATATAACTAGATAACTATAGATAGTATGTATTACCATTATAGTTATAGATAACTAGATAACTATCTATAGTTATAGATAACTATAACTAGATAACTATTATCTATAACTATATATTTAGTTATATGTGTTGCATATATAATCATAATTTGTCACTATATTATTTATAATAAAAATTTTTTAAATCCAATTTTTGCCTTCTGATACCATTCGGAGCCTGGAATAGCCTCTTAAGGGGCAAAACTCACTGCCATTTAGTGAAGTAAATTTAGATGAGAGTCTTTTAAAATAACTGCCTTTTAAATAATATATTGAGCCAGGCCTGCCCTACCCAACCCCATCTTGGGAAAGCAAGAAGGTAACCCATTGTAAGAGCAAGTTTGGTGTCCCCTTCTCCCTCTATAGCTTGATCCCTTGGTCAGGGACTGTGGCATCTTAGAGCTTCAAGGAGAAACAAGTCCTTAAGGAGAGAAGGGGCATTTTGGGACAAGATTGTCACATCTTCTATCACTGTCCTCTCATAAAACCTGCTCTAGCACAGTCTTGCCAAAAGCAAACTGACCAGTGCTTAAAATGCAAGTCAGGAGCAGTGCATGAGCAGTCATGCAGGATGACAGTGGGTGAGATGATTTGTCCTTAAATCAGGCATAATGTCCTCTTGCCTCCATGCACATCAGGACATCTGAGGAGCACTTCCTGTACCGTAGGCAGGATATTTTAAAAATTAGCTGCCTCAGAGTAGAAAATAAAACTCAACAAGATTTTATCTTGTTTTTAATTTCTATGTCTCCCTGGCAGCTGTAATACTATACATAGTAAATATCTAGGTTAAACCAAATAGTCACATGGGAAAATGATATTTCACACCTCTATTTTGGAATTATGTGCAACATTTGCCGCATCTCTGTTGTTGAATAATACAGAGTTAAATTGATAACTACCCCAGTTGAACATGATGATCTATAATTATTAGCCATTGTTCTGTTGCATAAAAATATTTGATTTTTCAACTCAAGGGTAAAATCTATAGTAAAGATTGCTGCTTTGCAAGTCATTATTTATCACTGGCTTATGTAAGATTGTAAAAAACAGATTAAAAATGGCTAAAAAAAGTGAATACTTAGAGAAATTATTAGGTCTTCTGTTAAAAACAAAACCAAACTTTTATGAAAATTTAGATTTAGTTCCTAACAGAAGAGTAAAACCAAAAGGGTACTTGCTTCCTCAACACCTGAGCGCTAGAACTCTGCAGTCCTGTGGCATATATTAGCCATGCTTAAAATTCCCCCCTTTGTGCTAAAGCATTGGCAGAGCAAGTAGAGCTGGCAATGTACTATCCTACCTCCCTTTATTTTTTATTCCTCTTCGCTTTTCTCCCACTCCCCATTGCTTATCATCTAGTCCTCCCTCCTGCCTTCTCTATCCTCCTTGCCTTTTTTTTTCTGCTTCCTTCCTCTTTCTCTATAGCCTTTGTGCTTTCTCTCTTTTCTTTCTTCCTTATCTCCTTCTTCCTCCCCTCTCCTTCAGACAATGCTGCCTTGTGGTTATGAAGAGCATGGGCTCTGGAAGCTGATTAAGGCTTCTAATGTTGGTTCTGCCATTCAAACTGAGTGATCTTGGGGTAAGCTACTTCATCTTAAACATGTGTATCAATCAGGTTCAACCAGAGAAACAGAGCCGCTACTATGGGAGGCACTGGGGAGGAGAGGGTCTGAAGGGGGAGCTAGAAGATCAGAGGGGCCACCCATCAGTTCACCTGAGAAGGCAGACATGCCCAGCTGCTGAAATAGGACTGTGAATAGGGAGCTGGTGGAGAAATCTATGAGGGGCTGTTGCCGCAGAAGGTTCACATTCAGGTATAAGGTGGCACTGCAATTAGTCATTGATGCCAGAGGCCCCCCAAAATGGCAGGACGTGGAGTGGAGGAGAGCAGACAGCTGGAGCCCACTGGCACCTTTATGTCTGTCCACTACTGTATTGAAAGATGATGATCTTCAGAGAGTAATGGCTGCTGCTTTACTTCTGTCTTCCAAATCTCCTGCAAATTTTACTTTTGGCAAAATCAACCCCAGAATCATATTGGGGAGAGGATTCTGGAGAACCTTCTGGAGAAGGTCCAGCTTAACTGATTGAAGGAGTAAAAATCACCACGTGAATTGTTTTTAAAAATGTAGTTATTCAGAGTTCATAGCTCATGGGGATGTTGTGAAAAGTAAATGAGATTTAATACATGCAAAGAAAGCACTATTCATAGTCTGACACATAGTAAGCACCCAATAAATGTTGTCATTTATGCTTTGCTTTCAATCCATTTCCTCTCATGATACTCTTCTACCTAAGCACTATTACCAAATTTATCAGTGTCATTGTGTGGTATGTATCATCAATGTTCAGGATAATTAGTGAATGATTGTGCGATGTGTGACAATAAAATAGATATTTATTAAGTACTTAGTAGGTAGCATACAATGTACTTTTACATGCTTTAGTACACATGATACTTATAGCAATCTTGTGACCATCATCATTCACATTAAAACATGAGGAAATTGAAGTAGAGAGATTATTTACTCATCCCCAAATTACACAGGATTAAATACAGTGCCAGTTTACTCTGGAGTAATGTAAACCTAATCATTTCAAATAATCTGTTTCTGTTAAGAATAGGAATACCTCCTGTAGGAAGATTATCTTCAGAAATACAGCACCTTCAAAACTTACAACAGATCTTAGAGTTCCTTTTTTGTTGTTATAGTTTCATACAAAATCTGGGCAAATTATAAATCTGCCCTCTATGTTTTGCAATAAGACCAGTGGTCAGAAAGAACTTGGTATGAGGCAGTGTTTGACAAAGTAGCCTTGCTCAAGCCAACAAAACGTAGAAGAAGTTGGGAAGAGAGATGGAGAAAAGTTGAAGAAAGGTTAAAGTTGGCTCATCATTAGATACAGTTTTACAACATAATACATGAAAAACTTGCTCTAAATAGACTCCTAGGCCCTTTTAAAGCATGGCCTGTGACTTTTACTGGAACAAAAAGTTCCTGAAAATATTACAGCCAGTAGTTCTCTTACCCTAGCCCTAAGATCGAGTTGTCTCCTAAAGCAGAAACTCCAAATTGGCAGCTCTACAGATTGCATGGAGTGGGCTTGTGCAATCTTTTGAAACTTAAAAAAAAAAAAAAGAATATCTAAATGCTTTCAGATGGGGGCTTATCACAGTTTCTAATCATCTCTCCTTATCGCTCTCCCAGCCTTCCTTCACTTATTGATGCTACATGCCTCAATCTAGAAGGCACGTGAGCTTCCAACTCCTGCAGAGTCATGATTTCTAGGACAGATTTCAAAGGGATTGGCTGGTCCTGAATTTCCACATGGAAATCAACAGAGACAAGGGGCATGGACCTTCCCAGTTCGATTTTCTACTCATCTGACCCCTTCCCTCCCGGCTCATTCCTGAAAGTTCTTTATGGATAAACTTCTTGTGTGGCATTCTGACAACTGCTAGGTTTACCTTCTAAGAATCAAGACCTGAATTGCTCAAAAAACCAAGTGCTGAAACCATACAATTTCTCCTTTGTCATATGTGACATGCATTTTATAAATGAAAAATCCTGAGATATAAAGGCTGACTAAGCACTGAAAGAGTGAACCAGAAAACTTAGGATTTGTTCATAAGTAGGCACAGGTGCAATCTCCGCAAATACACTTGAAAACAGGTTAATTGTGTACTTCTCAATTTGTAGGGCTTGAAGTTTTAAAGTGTGGTATTGGGGAAATATTTAATTTCCTAGAGTTTGGAACACGTGGTATGAAAACTTGAAGATACTAGAATATGATAAATGATAATGTTTTAGCTATGTTGACAGGCAAAAGCTGGATTTGGTATTTTATGGTAAAGATTGACAAAAAAAAAATTGGTGGCATAATTTAAAACACCTGGGTGTAGTTAAGGTATCCATAGATTTATTGAATAGAATCTTCCTTTTTTATGAAGATATGGAGATAAATGGGATTATAGAGTCTAACTTGCTAAAAGGAGACATAAAACCTTGCTCTTTATAAGAGAAGCCTTGTAGGAATTTACATTTGCAAATTTCTCCTGGTGTGCTCAGTTTCCCGGTATGTGTACCTGAATCTGAGCATCTGCCCCATTCCTTTATATCTTCACCATTCTCTTATGCTTTTTCTCAAACTTATATAATTAAAGATGCTTTTGCTTGTATGGGTATTTAAATCAAATTATTGTTTTAAATTAAGTATAAATGTTATAATTTTGTTTTCCTAACTGGCAATGTTCTGATCTTTGCTTTCACAAACAAAATACTTGTTTATAGTTTACAGAATAAGATGACTGTAACTAGTCTTTGATTTAAAAAAAAAACTTAATTGTTGAAATTAAAGGATCTCACCAAACATATTGAATATTATTAATTTGGAAAACTATATCAATTTACACATAATTACAATTCCAGAATGTGTGCAATCACGCACTTAACATAATTAGGGAAATTAATACAAATCCCAATTCCTCATATACTAGTGATGGCTTCTAGAACACATTATATCTTTCTCATTTTTATCCAACATATAGTGCATAGAGGCCTGGCCTGTGTAAAAAATGCACTTTTAGAAAAGTATATATTCCCAATTTCAAGGATTCTTTTGAGTACTCAGGAAAGTATATAAAACTACATATAGACCCTTACAAATCAAAGTAGACAAATTGTTATATATTTTGAAAGAAAAAGAGGTGAAATACTTGGTTTAAGCTCAGTCGTCAAGGGGGAATAGTTTTAGAGGAAAGAGGTTTAAGTTGCACAATTAATATTATCAATGGCACCAATAATAATGATCTGACTCATTTTGGAAAAAATAATGCTCTCTTTGGCCTAGAATTTTAGAATTGCTTGAGTTGTGCTAGTAGAATTTTCTACAATGATGGAAATGCTGTATCTTGTGCACTGTCAAATATAGTAGTGAATAGCAATGTGTCACTATTGAGCATTTGAAATGTGGCTAGTGCAACTGAAGAACTGGATTTTTAGTTTTATTAATTTTAATTAATTTAAGGTTAAATTTAAATAGTCACATATGGCTAGTGGCTACTGTATTGAACAGTGCAGTTCTAAAGTGTTACTGATAAAACTTCTGTGAAATTTCTGTAATTTACTCACTTATTCATGGACACATTTATGTATATTTTTACATTCATTTATTCATTCTACAAATATTTATTGATGGCCTTCTTTGTTCCAGGCATTGAGAACATAATGGTGAGCAAAACTGACCAAGGCCCTACTCTCGTGGAATTTATATAGTCTCATGGATGGATACCAATCAAATAATCACACGGGGTAGAAATTAGAAGAACTGAAGGTTGTAAGATTATTCTGTGTGGTGATTTCTGTGAGGAAGTCCAGGCTTTGCAACCTCTTTAAAGTCTTCTGATTTTCCCCCAGGAAATGACCTCTGACCTGAGATCTAAAAGATGTTTGGCTCTACAAAATGAATGGATTTTATCAGTCGACACTACAGAGATCAAACAAGGTTGGTAGGAACAAATTTAGATAATTATCATACTGACTACATATGTAAACAAAACAACTGTTTCTCTTTAGAAAGAAGAATATCAGGAGCATGCTTAGAATTATTAAAGCTGTCAAAACTGAAAGTTCAACAACTGATCACAGTTGTTCAACACAGAGTCAAAATTCCAAGTCATTTTGACTCATAGTGTGTAAGGCAGAGGTGCCCTTAAGAGCTTCCTTCTCTGTTATTGAAATAAGGTACAGAAAACACATATACGCACACACGCACGCACGCACACACACATATGCACACAGCTGGGTTTAATTAAGAGGAAAGTGGTCAGATGAATTACATTTTCTTAAAGAAATATTTTGAGATGTTCTTGGAAAAATATATCCCTACTGAATAGCTAGGTTTCTGACATAGACAAAATATGTCTCTTGCAAACATGCCATAAAAAACAGCGCTGATCTCTTCCATTCAGATATTTCCCAGTGCCTTAGGGTTATCCAGGGAAATAGTTGATCTGAGGGTTTAGGAAACAAAGTTGTCCAAAATGATCATAAATAGGGATTGAAATATAGTTTGCATGTAGAATTCCAATCCCCCTGGAAGTTCTAGCTGAAAATCTAATTTAACCATGAAATGATATATGATAATTTGAAAATAATTATGCACTTTCAAATGAGAAGCCACTGAAGTACCACAACACAGAATTAAAGTAGCATGTGACCCTCTAATTTTTTTTTTTTTGAGACAGAGTCTCACTCTGTCGCCTAGGCTGGAGTGCAGCAGTGCAATCTCCACTCACTGCAAGCTTTGCCTCCCAGGTTCACGCCATTCTCCTGTCTCAGCCTCCCAAGTAGCTGGGACTAGAGGCACCCACCACCACACCCGGCTAATTTTTTGTATTTTTTAGTAGAGATGGGGTTTCACCGTGTTTGCCAGGATGGTCTCGATCTCCTGACCTCGTGATCCACCCGCCTTGGCCTCCTAAAGTGCTGGGATTACAGGCGTGAGCCACCGTGCCTGGCCACGTGACACTCTAATTTTGCCTGCTGTAATTTTAATTTGGGGTTGGAGTCAGGGTGGCATGGCCTCCTCAAAACATCCCGATGCTAGTAACATATCCAGGCAGAATATCTAAGACATATATGCTCTCTTATCTTCAAAAGCATGCAAAAACTATTTTGAGCACCTCCCCCACTGTAATATTTCATGAATCTGCCCAGTTTTTATGGAATGCTGCCAGGTGGCTGAACTCTATCCTTCACCCTTTCTTCTCCCTTCTTTGTATGCCTGAGAGTATGTGAATTAAGTGACACGCATAATAACTATAACAACATTATATTGCATTCAATAGAAATCACTACATAACACACCTGAATATTCTGGGGGTATGTGCTACATAGAGCCAGTGAGAACTCTTGGGTCGACACAGTATTGAATGCTTTTGTCTCACCCACACGAGACAAATTGATACCATGTCATTCCCTGGGCCTATGTGTAAAATCTCCATGAGTGATAGGAGTGATAGGATGCCGCTCCATGAGTCCACATCTGCAGATCCCCTGAAGCCTCTGAACGTTATCAATTGTACTGAATTCAATTTTCTTTCAAACACACACGAATTATTTTCATTAGGATATGTGCTCAGTCCTTGCCCAGAAGTAAGCATTGCCTCTAGGCAAGTCCCTGGGTTATTACCCTGTGTTCACCCTTTCTGACTTGTGGCTTTACATTAAGGAGATCTTGTTGAGTAGGCTTGTGTGTATGGAGGGGGAGGCAGGGAGATTCAGTTCATTTCACTCTGGTGGTCACTAATGTCCCTCCAGGCCCAAACCATTATCATACATTCTGTAGCCACTTACATATGCACATGTAAATGACTTGTGGAAGTCCTACAGGTAAGTTAGCTTGTACAATATGTTAACTTTTTTTTTTTTTTGAGACGGAGTCTCACTCTGTCGCCTCGGCTAGAGTGTAGTGGTGCGATCTCAGTTCACTGCAAGCTCTGCTTCCTGGGTCCACGCCATTCTCCTGCCTCAGCCTCCTGAGTAGCTGGGACTACAGGCACCCACCACCACACTCAGCTAATTTTTTGTATTTTTTAGTACAGATGGGGTTTCGCCGTGTTTGCCAGTATGGTCTTGATCTCCTGACCTCATGATCCGCCCACCTCAGCCTCCCAAAGTACTGGGATTACAGGCGTAAGCCACCGCACCCGGCCTTAACTTTTTATAGTGCAAAATTTCAAACATATCCTAAAGCAGACACACTGGTATACTGAAGTTCTATGTACTGCCATCACTCAGCTTTCACATGATCAACTCATGGCCAGTCCTATTTCATTTACAGCCCCACCTATTCACCACTTTCTGTATTACACAGCAAGTCTTCACTTAACTTCATCCATAGGTTCTTGGAAACTGAGAAACAATGTGTAAGAAAACCAATTTTGTCATAGGGTAATTGATATATAAACAAGAGTTACTCCCTAAAAATGGAACTACCATTCCAGTCAGCAATTCCACTACTGGGTATATTCCCAAAGGCAATAAATCATTACATCAAAAAGATACCGGCATTCACATGTTTATTGTAGCACTATTCACAATAGCAAACATAGGGAATCAACAATGGAGGACTGGATAAAGATGAGATGTAGATACACCATGGAATAAAGTTATAAAGAAAAATGAAATCATGTCTTTTGCAGCAACATGGATGGAACTGGAGGCCATTATCCTAAGTGAAATAACTCAGAAACAGAAGGTCATATACCACCTGTTCTCACTTGCACGTGGAAGCTAAACAGTGGGTGTACATGAACATACAGAGTGGAATAACAAACACTGGAGACCCCAAAATGTGGGAGGGTGGGAGAGGGGTGAGGATTGAAAATGTACTAAGAGCCCAGACTTCACCACTATGCACTATATACATGTAAGAAATCTGCACCTGTACCCCCAAATGTATAAAAATCACATTTTTAAAAAAGAGTTAAGTTTCTATGGCATATTTCTGATCACAGAAACATCACCAGACTTATAAATAAAGACCCTAAACACTTATAATGTTAAACACTGAAATAAATGTGAGTTATACCTACATTTAAGGAAGATTAATAGAAACAAGATAATTACCAAATTTTGGTAAATCACTGAGTGATGGTAGTCATAGAGGTAGTGGGTTAAATCAAAGAATAAATGTTTGCAAAGTACAAATCGTAAGGAGCATCTTCTCCCACCAATACGGTTCAAAATCAAACAAGGACAAATCTGGTAGGCTTGCTAAGTGCTTTTGTGCTGCCTCATTTATTGTTGTGCATTTGTGTGATTATTGAACACTTTTCAGATTTTTATTTTATAATAACTTGTTTTCATTCATTCATTTTCCAACCTGCATATTCCAGTTCAGGGTCACAGGTGACTGGAGCCTATGTCAGCACCTCAGAGCACAGAGATGGAAACCAGCCCTGGACAGGACACCATCCCATCACAGAGTACATTCATACATACTCCAATACTCATTCACATGGGGACCATTTAGATGCACCCGTTTACCTGATGTGCACACCTTGGGATGTGGGAGGAAAGTTGAGTAGGAGTACTCAGAGAAAACCCAGCAGACATGGGGAGAACATGCAAATGCCACACAGACAGGGGTCCTGGCGCGGAGTCCATTTTTTTTTCTCATCAACGTAATAACAATGTTGAACGAAACAATGTTATCCAGGGACCTGCTGCATTTTAAAACAAATTCATGAATAGTTTACAGATGGATGGAGCAGTTAATAGAGGAGGTTACTTTTCCCCCCAGCGCCTTCTTTGATCCTTTGCTCCCCTAG
This sequence comes from Hylobates moloch, assembly GCF_009828535.3. NCBI lineage: Eukaryota > Metazoa > Chordata > Mammalia > Primates > Hylobatidae > Hylobates > Hylobates moloch. Next base: position 60,551,910 of record NW_026652290.1, on the reverse strand, counting down.
GAAGTAATGGCCACCCTTGAGACTCCCCAGCATTTTCTCCCTATTTTTCTTCTAGCACCTACTGTTTCTTGCCTGGAATTACAGGTCTTTTTGTATATCTCTCTTTCCTATTGAACCCTAAGCTCCTTGAAGGCAGGCTCCATGACTAACTCATACAGCATTCAATAAATATTTATTGAATGAAGGAAGGAATGTATAAAGATGGGTTACAATGATTGAAATCTAAATTTAGATCAAGACAGATCCATACCCAGCACTGGGAATCTGTTTATTCTGTGATTTGATCTGGCTTCTGTTTACAGATCTTAATTAAGTACAGACTTTGAGTTTCTTCCAAATGCCAATAAAACCTTTAGACAAAATATGTTTATCTTGAATTGAATGAAGAAAGAACTAAATATGGCAGAAGATATATTTGTTATTTATCATAATATAAGATAAAAGAAGCAGTTTCATGTAGCTATGTATTAAAGGACACAAACTTGAAAATGGAAATCTATATTTTTGCATGAAATAGTAAAAGAAATTTGGAAAGGATGAACTTCCATGTAAAAATGAACTTCAGAGTCAGGCAGACCTGGCTGCAAATTCCAGCCCTGTCACTTTGCTATATGACCTTGAATAAGTTACTCAGCCTCTCTGATCCTTACTTTCCTAATCCATAAAAATGGGAAGAATTTTTCCTTGCTTCTCTGGATTGGGAAGGATTAAATGAGGTAGCATGTGTGAGATCTCCCAGCACTGTCTCTCACGTAAAGTTGGTCCTCCCATGTGTTGGTAATAATTCTAACAACCACTTATTCAGAGCTTACTATGTGCTGGCACTGGATTAAGCAGGATACAAGTATTATTTTAATAAGTCCTCACAGTAACTTTGAGGATGGTGTTAATATTTTCATTTTGCTCATGAGGAAACTGAGGTCTAGAAAATTAAGTAACTTGCTCAAGGTCACACAGCTAGTTAGAGCTAGGGCTCTAACTAGAAGACTTGATCCCGAGTCTTTATGACATGGAAGTGGAATTCTTTGTTCCTACTGTGCTGCCTAACTTTCTTTCATTATAATTTCTTTGAAACTGGCTGGCACGGTGGCTCTCACACCTGTAATCCCAGCACTTGGGAGGCTGAGGCGGGTGGATTGCCTGAGCTCAGGAGTTTGAGACCAGCCTGGGCGACATGGAAAGACCCTGTCTCTATTTAAAAAAATTTTTTTGTTGTTGAAACTTTGCATAGAAAAGGACTTAAAATTCTAGGGAAAATGTCTTTCAATCACTCACTGCTGTTGCAATCATATATAACAGAATCTGAGAAATATGCAACTTTGAGTAATTGGGAGCTTTTGAAAGTGGGAGAGTAAATAGTAGAAGAATGAATGTTTGAAGACCATATTCATTTTTATTTTAAACACTTATAGGAATAGTGATCTGGTAGAAAATTAATACATTTAATCAAGGCATGCAGAATGTACAGAGACTTTTTTTTGTAACACTCATTCCAGTGATGTAGTAGGAAAATATTCCTAAAGGCACAACTCAACTTCCAGAAGACATCTACAGCAATAGCAGCATCAAAAATGTATACAATTTTATAAAATTTGGAAAATTTTCTAAAGATCTTAGGTAAAACATTTAATATTAGTAAAGTTTTAGAAAGGATTTAGAAAATTTAATATTTTCTAGTAATGTTTTTAGTAAAGTTTTTTAGAATAAATATAGAATAGGTGTTTGTTGGATTACATGAAGGATGAGGCATAAAATGCCCAATATATTCAGTCATTCAGAATCTGAGGCAGTATCCGGGGCTTAATTAGGAGTTCTGGCATTTCCTAAATCTATTAGTTCCATTAGTTATCCCAACACAAATGTCTAGAAAAGCTTCTACTAAAATATTCAGGTTGATTATTGGAAGCTGTCATTACTGTTCTCTTTGAATGAAAATATTTGAAGGATTTGTTCTAGAAAATGCAATCCAGCCTGGAACTCTGTCTTTAAGGTGGGACTGGCATGGCTAGTCCCTACAAGCTTCCATGATCCAAGTACAGATTTACTGTAGTAAAGAAAAATCTGAGTCAAATGTCTGAAGAACAGGGTGTGATTTAGCTAAAAGTGCCAATTTTGTTACAGCATGTTTGGAAAAGTTGCCCCCGAACCAGCTGTCATGAGTATTTCTTACATTAAAATAATTCCCACTGAACTTTTTGAAAGTAAATAGCTGGTATCCAAGAATCTCCCAAAATAAGTCATTGGAAAGTCTCATCAGGACAGGAATCTTTGTCTCTGGCTCTCACCATAAACCCATGTTGACTGTGAAATGAGAGGGAAATTATCTCTGCCACAGTTCAGCCATACCAGGAGTCTGGCTTTGTGTTTGTTCTTACATTTGAAAGCTTTCCCTTAACAAGCTCTCAAATTCCTGGATGTTATATGAAACATTATTCAAATAAGTTTTGGATGATAACCTTGATATGATCCAACTTGTATGCAGCAAATATAAACCTGCTCCAATATTATTATTGCATCTCCTAAAACTTCCCATGGATTTGAACTCTGGCAGAGATAAAGTGGACCCCAAAATGGTCTCAACTAGACAAATGTTGAATAGAACAATTGCTGCCTCCAGTTGCCCTTAACACAAGTATTTGGTGGGGTGGGGAGGAGGACGGTATTGTTTGCTATTCATGGACAGGCTCTTTTCTTTTTTATTCTGCAGACAATGATAACTAATTAATATTGCAGGGTCCTCAAGGTAAGACACATGGGTCAGGTCCTTTGTACCTGGACTTCTAATCATCTCAGATAAGGAGAAAGAGGAAGGAGCAGTAGCCACCTGCCTTTAATAGAAACATTGTTTGGTTTTCTGGCAGGGCTCTGCCAGTCCACTTTGGCTTGGGTGTGGGGTGTGCAACTTCTCACCAAGAGGTCCTCAGGAAGAGAAAGTCTTGGGAGGAGGGGCAGCATGATAGATGAAACATCAGGTTGAAAAAGTCCAAGTATGTTCATCCGTGGTCTCATCTTTAATGTAAGCAGTTGAGAAATTAAGTTGCTCCTGCTGTGTTAGAATGCCTCAGTTTCCCCAAATTTAGCCATCAGCAGAGAGTACATGTATATCCTAGTGGCTGCTGCTTGCAGCAGAAGATAATACTTTTGCATGCATCTCTAAGCACAGCGTGAAACGAGTCCCTAGTGGGAGGAAGCATGACCAATGAGCGTCAGATGTTCAGGCTTTCTGTGTGACTCCAGTCGGGCAGGGCTGCAGGTAGGATAAGACAGGGTTTAGGGAAAGAAAGGAATTTGAAGGCAACCAGAGCGTCAGCTTAACCAACCCCACAGTATAAAATGCATAAAGAGGCAAGTGGGAAGGAGGATGAGTGGGAGGCAGTGGGATAAAAGAGTAGGGGTTGGGGGTGGGGAAGATCTTTCCAAGCCATATATGAGAGCTCTTGTTAACTGGTCGGACCACTCACCAGCATGGGTGACCTTGGGCATGTTACTTAACTTTTCTGGGCCTCACTTTCCTCATTTGTAAAATGAGGATGATAAGTCTACCTAGGTCATCAGATTTTTAATGAAGTCCAAATGAATACATGTAAAACATTCAGGTCTGTCCCTGGCAAATAGTAAGCCCTCAAAAAACATTAGCCTTTAGCATCTGTGGCTCAGGCTTGCTCTTACGATGTGGTTTCATTAGTTTACCTACGGTTTGTACTAAGAGAAGGCTCTTTTGGAACATGCAGAGAGTGTTTTGGAATACCCAGAGAGGCTCTAGTGGGTATTACTTCATAGTTTGAATAAAATGTATGCTTGTTCAGGGAAAGCTTGGAGATCCTTAAGAAATGTCTTTAAGAAGGATTACACCTGCTACTAAGTGTAAATTATTTGTCTAATTCAGTGTTTCAAATAAAAAAAACAACAAAAGAAAAGACTTTCCTTACATATGTACTCACTTGATAATATAATAGGACACTTAGGGTCTCCCTCTCTGGTTTGCTCAAAAATAAAAAGGCAATTAAAGAACTTTACAAAACATTCAGTTTCAAAAAGAAAAAAAAAAACAACGCTGAGGCTGTGCATATCTTGAGAGCAGTTCCTTTCTTCTGCAGGAATGCCTTCTCGTTAGCTCTTAGTTCAGCCTGCATCTCAGAGTTGGGAGGGTGTTGGTTTGAAACAGACCTCTCTGTACAAATCTGCAAAGAGATATGATCTAAAAACCCACCAGAAGGAGAAAGATGCTATGACCTTCCAAATAACTACACAGTCAAGAACTCAAAGGACCTGAAATTTGACATGTGATCAAGGCCAGCACAGGCTTTTGAGAAACACAGACAAAAGTTATCGTAAAGGTGATACATTAACGGGTTCAGTAAGAGAAGGAGGGCAATACTGTTTAAAAAATGTATTTTGGATTATTTAAATCATAAGGGAGTGAGGACTTACTTCCTTACGAGATAGCTAACCTGTTTAGGGTTAATCTTAGGTATCTCCTTGCCAGTGTAGTCAAAACAGTTGGTACAAGTTCATTTCAGATATAAACCATAAATAGCATGGAGGCATAATTATTATATCAAAAATACAAATCACAGCAAACAAATTTTTCTAGAGACTCAGTTATGGTTTTGGTCAGGAAAAGAATCGGCATATTTTCACTAGAGTCTAGCTTCATAGGGTAACCTCGGGGCGGGACTAGTACTGAAGTTATTAGGCAGTCACTGTTATTTGGTGTTTCTTCTAAAGTCTATCATTAATATGTCTCTGACAGAAATTAACCCTGCAAAAAGTGCTGTGGAGAACCTGGGTTTTAATCTAGAGTTTTGCAAGTTCATGCACCCAGCAGTGGCCTAAGGAGCAGAAGGACCAAACTGAAGTGGGTTGTTACTAAATTGTTTGCATTCAACCTTAGTTTTCTTCTTATTAAAAATGTTTTCAGGGCAAATAATTGCTAATGCTTCATAAATAGAAAAAAAAAGTTACAAATCAAATTGCTGTAGTTCATAAGGAAGGAGAATTAAAAAGAAAAAAAAGTTGAACTCTATCATTTGAAAGTTTAGGGTCAGAACCTGGGAGCTTGGATCTTGCCGTCAGTGGCAGTGTGATCCTGAATAGATAGGTTAGCTTCCCTACATAGGAAGCTGAGTAAGTAACAATCTTTCTGTTACACATTAGGAATACTTTGTGAACATTTCTACTGTGTTTACACAACACAAAATAAAGTGATTGCTGATTATTTAGTTTAGGTGATTGGTGAAGTTGGCAGAATCAGCCAAGACAAGCCTGAGATTCATTGTCCTTGACTTGTCTGCCTTGATTACTTACATGGATCTTAATTAGCCAACGGATTGCAGACTTCCTTTCACTTTGTGCTCAGCAAATTTGACAGCAGAGTTGTTTTCCTCCCTGGTGGAAACGAGCAATATTTATATTGCTAAGGTCTAAAAGAAAATTTTTAAAGATGATTAAAAAACTAGAGAGTGGGAAATTTTAGTTTACTGAACCTCTGCGTTTTCCTTTCTCCCAAAGCGTGGCTCCTCATTTCCTTGGGTCACCTGTTTCACTTCTAAACCAATGACTCTCAAATTTGAGGGAGGATCAGACTCACCTGGAGGCTGGGCCCCACCCCTAGAGTTTCTGATTCAGCGGGTCTGGGGTGGGACCTGAGAATTTGCATTTCTGACAAGTTCCCAGTGATGCCTCTGCTGCTGCTGCTGGTCCAGGCACCACAGTTCAAGACCCACAGATGGAACTGGCCTCCTGTCAGTTTCTGAATCGCCCCCGTGGCCGTGGATCCACCCACAGCCTTCATCTCTGCCTTGGGCTCTTGCTTCCTTCGCTGCCTGTCTCCACTTGGATCCCAGGGCTGTCTGGGAGCTCCCAGCTGGGAGCTAACGTGCAGGAGGCCTAATTCCCCACACCCCCTCAAACACATAACTTATATATTTTTAAATGAAAGGATAGAGAACAAGAGGGAATTACAAGCAGGAGTGAATAATTTGAAACTGAAGCTAAATATAATTGCTCTGGAACACTGTTCCTCAACCTTTTTTTTTCCTTATCACCCTTCCCCCAAAGGAGACCTTTAGACATTTTGTTTTCCTAATTGTACTCCACCCCAACCTTTACTCCACTTATGAAATTTAAACTCCACAGATACACTGTATATTTCCTTATTTACTGTGGCCATTTGGAGGGCCAGAGCCATTATAATATCTAAGATTTCGTTCATCCACCGAGAACCAATATTTGCCCCCTTGGAGATGATAACATTCCTATTGACAAATGCATTTTCTAGTCAAGCAAGGTAAAATCAGTAAACAATGGGAACTGTTCATGGGTTCCTCTGTAGGCACACTGCCCTTCTCAACCTTGCTCCAGTGTTACCAAGGCTTCTCTTGTCTCCTCTGTCTGAGAATGGCCTATTCTTCAATTTTCTTAGTACTGCTTCTCTGCTGCTCTCGTTTTCAGAAAAACTCCATCCCATTCTTTTACCCTCAGGTCTAGAAAGTGATAGAGGAACAATAAAGCCACCTAAGAGATCTACAACTCTCTGTTTTCCTTCTTAGTTCCTTACCAACTGACTTCAGGGATGAAACTCCGCCAAAGAGGGAAATTATATTAAAATCAGTACCAGATGCTTCCCTCCTTTTGTCTGACCAGATAGTCTAATGATACCACAACAGCATTGCCCAAGGTCTGAGTTATTCAATCAAGAATAGCCCCATGGGGACTTTATCAGGACAGTCAGTGAGAAGCTCCAACCCTTCAGGAAAGGTCCCCTCAAGGTTTCTTCGCTGCCGAGATGTGCAGAAGTTTCTCATTCTCCCTGCAAGCTTTGGATGGGTGAATATGAGAACATCTCCTTCACCTCCCTCTCCCGGCCCACCCCTCCTTCCCCACACACAGACACCACAAACACACATGCAAGCATGCACAAAGAAAAAGCAACAATTCTCAGAGACTGAATAGAAACCTTTTTTTTTTTTCTAAATACAACTGGGAGTATTTATCCAAATTCCTGTGCCCACAAGGGAGATAGACTTTCACATTTTTTATGCAGAACACTTTCATTTCCTTTCTCCTGTTGCAGATAATACCCTAACTCCTGCTGTGAGAAGCCCATTAGAACACCTTGCCAAACAACAGAACCCTCTACCCCAACTAGAACTGGAGCTGGAAATTAGAGCTTTTTCTTCACTTGGGGTCATTATTTCCTTTAGTGAGCTCTAAAGTAGAAGAGGAAGCTTAGGCCTTGTTAGCCTCCTGCCCACAGTAAACACCTGGAGAGATAATGGCAGGTGGTGTGCTAGGAGAGTACTGTGCTGCTGGTCACATTTTTTAAAAAAATGGAAGTCTGTTTTATTAGGATGGTATATGTACTTTTGTGCCTCTTCTAAATGGAAAAATGGAAGAAATATCACTTAATTCACTGGATAAGATCTTATATCTAGCACAGTTGATGGATTACCAGCCAAGACTCAAAAGAGGCAGATGGCAAATGCTTGGGCTGAAAATCGTATCTCTAGCAGATAGGAAATGGTGGCTCTATTACAATAGCGTCAACCTGCCATGTTAGTGACTCCTACTTCCATGCCTGGGAAAGATGTTAAAGGTATCCTAATCGAGCCTGCTCATCTATGCTGAGGAGTGAGATCCAGAGGGGCATAACATAGTTTGTCCAGGGTCAGCCAGGTGAAACGGAAAAGAGCCAGAGCTCAAAACTAAGATCTTCTGATTCCTACCTGGATGGATCCTTCCTTCCTTTCTTTCTTTTTCTCTCTTTCTTTCTTTCTTTCTTTCTTTCTTTCTTTCTTTCTTTCTTTCTTTCTTTCTTTCTTCTTTCTTTCTCTTTCCCCCTTTCTCCGTTTCTCTCTCTCTCTCTTTCACAGGGTCTTGCTTGCTCTGTTGCCCAGGCTGGAGTGCAGTGGTGAGATCTCAGCCTTCTGCAACCTCTCCCTCTTGGGCTCAGGCGATCCTCCCACCTCAGCTTCCCAAGTAGCTGGGACTACAGGCGCACACCACTTATGCTCAGCTAATTTTTTTCTTTATTTTTTGTAGAGATGGGGTTTTGCTATGTTGCCCAGGCTGCTGGATGGTTCTTTCTACCACACCAGGACACTTCCTCCATTTCCTTTTTCCTTTGTGGTAAAGTCAGGATTATGGTTTCTTCACAGATATTACTGAGATGTGTTAAATCTACAATAGAAAAATCTGAAAGGTCTGTCTGGGTTTAGGCTCCAATTTCCTGAAGAATTAAAAGAAGCAGGATGAGCTTTTTGGCTTATGAATTGGAGTGGGGATAGGAGAGACCAAAAAGGAGAGCCAGAGGTCTAGGACAGCTTTCCTATGTTTTCAAGAGCCTCAGAGTGAGAACCCCAAGACATCTTCCTATGGCTGCCGCGTGACCAACATGGAAACTAAGTAAGGAAAAAAGGAAGCTAGGGGTGAGGGCAGGACAGATTTCCCTTTCCTTCTCGAGTTCCTCTTCTATCATGTGAAACTCTAGAAGCAAGATTCAATGACATCAGCATCTTCGGTGAAAAGGCAGACAGAAGTGGAGGGGTTACGAGAGAGGAATTAGCGACCTTGACGTGCCTGACCTAATGAATGCAACGTAGGCATCCCACAGCTTACTTAGTGGAGGCACCATCTGAAGGTGGCCTCAGTTGCAGGGTTTGAGCCCAGATTAAGCTGTAACTTGACCTAATTCAAAATAAGAAAAAAATAGTAAGCTTTGATTATGTGCCAGGTAAGTGTTGTAGGAAATAGAAAGACAAATATGACATGGATTCTGATTTCAAGGGGTTTATTATTACATAGGAGAGAGAGCGAGAGCTGTATACAAACCACTAAGATACAAGGCAGAATGTGACTGTGCTATTAAAAAGTTAAAAACAAAGTTCTCTAGAAGCCTGAGGCTATGGCTGCAAATGAGCTCTCAGCCAGTATCCTGTGCATTTGGGCCACCATCAGATGTTAAAGAAGGCAGAAGTGAAGGGCCTATGCTAGGGAGTAGTTGGAAGTAGTTGGGGGATTTGGTGATAGAGAGGTTTTCTGTTGACTGAAGAAGCAGCTACTTCTCAGTAGTCATTTGTCATCACTGAGGTCAATTTTCAATTTTAGTTTATGTATTTGCATTCCTAGTTTTGGTGAAATCCCTCTTCCTACTCACAAATTTGTGCTTGTAAATGACCAGTTATTCTTTTCACTTGGGCAGTTAAGCAATAAAAGGATTGCATGTGCAAATTCAGGGGTTTGGAGACAAACACAACGGTGTTAGTGGTTGCGTAACCCCAAACTGGGAAATGGAAAAACTAAGAGATAACTGTGAAAATCATTACTAATGTTTTCTTTCTGAACTATCAAGAAATAAAATTATTTATTTGGTTTTTGGGACATGATAGATGGGGTAGAAAGTTTCCTTAGACAAAGGACATGGTGATTTTCTTTTCTTCTTTTTTTTGAGATGGAGTTTTGCTTTTGTTGCCCAGGCTGGAGTGCAATGGCGTGATCTCGACTCACTGCAACCTCTGCCTCCTGGGTTCAAGCGATTCTCTTGCCTCAGCCTCCCAAGTAGCTGGGATTACAGGCATGCACCACAACGCCTGGCTAATTTTGTATTTTTAGTAGAGATGGGGTTTCTCCATGTTGGTCAGGCTGGTCTCGAACTCCCAACCTCAGGTGATCCACCCGCCTCAGCCTCCCAAAGTGCTGGGATTACAGGCGTGAGTCACTGCGCCTGACCAGGACATGGGGATTTTCTAAGTCGCTTATGCCTTGTTATTTGACTCAGTAGGGTCTACGTTAAAAATGAAAAAGTACAACAACAACAACAAAAACCCAAATAACAAGATCTGGAATATTTTTGGCCATTCCATTTCAGTATAAATGGGTCTAGAAATAAAGCCTAGGCACACCCCGGATAGCCAGTTTGAGGTTTTGTATGGCAGAGATGGCCAATGATTCATCAAAACTTTACCCTCTTCTTTTCATAGTGGAGTTATTGCTGAAAGGTGGCTTCTAAGATGGAGGCTACATTTTTTAGCATGTCCTACCTTCCTGACTCCTTGCATCCAGGTGGTCATCGATAAAATGTGACAGAAGGTGTGCATGTCTCTTTTTCTAGGCCCAGACTTTTAAGAAGTGAGTGGCGGCATCTTCATTTTCTCTTCCCCATCTGCTGGCTGAATGCAGATGGGTGGAACCACAAGACGGAAGTAGCCCGGGTTTTTTAATAATCACACGAAGGAAAGCTGCCTACAAACCAGGCACACTTGCATTGAAGTATTACGTGAATGAGAAACAAAATTCTAGTTTTAGGTAAATTGTATCTGCTACCTGTAGAGCTACAGGGGTCTTCTGTGGTGAGCTTCTCTGGAGGAAGAGCATCCTTCCTGTCCACTGATGTTGGGCTTGGTCATCTGACGTGCTTTGGCTAGTGGAATGTGAGCAGACGTGATGTAGACCACATTCCAGCAGAAGCTTCAAGAGCTATTGCATGACTCCACCATGATCCTTTCTCCTGTTCTAGAACAGCATTTAGCCTGAATCCCATATACAGAAGGGGCATTTAGGCTGGATCCCAGATAAAGAAGACAAGTGGAGCAGAGGGGCGACTGACACGTAGCCAACATATTCCATAGCAAAACATAAACCTTTGCGGTTGATATGGGGATTGCTTGTCACAGGAGAATAACCTAGCAAAAGCTGACCAACAGATTGTGCTAAACCACTGACATTTTAATAGTTATCTAGGCTAGCATTTGGTGTTACTCTACCAAACTGGAAGGATTAAGTGTGTGGTAAACTGGGGAGTGGGTAGCAGTGAACAAGATATCACAAAACATTTTTGTTTTAAAGTACAATTAAATGCAAAATACTCTAACGGAATTAAAATCATAGTAAACCAGCCTGAGCAACATGGTGAGATCCTATCTCTACAAAAAAATACAAAAAAATTAGCCAAGTGTGGTGGCACACACTTGTAGTCCCAGGTACTCAGGAGGATGAGGTGGAAGGATCACTTGAGCCCAAGAGGTTGAGGCTGCAGTGAGCCCTGATTGTGCTACTGCATTCCAGCCTGGGCGATAAATGTGACCTTGTCTCAAAAAAATTATTAAATATTAATTGACAAATCACAACCTGGTAAAACTGCAGACCAATAAATTCATTTTCAAACACAAATTGAATAATGCAACATTAAGGTAATGGACCACTCTCTGGCTCCATGGAGCTATCTGACTTCTGCCAATTGAAAGTTCTTGGCAGAATCTGAAGAGGTGGGTGGATTCATGCCTAAAGATAGAGATGATCCTATAAAGATTCCTCTGTTTCTGCAACCCCATTACAACCTGACTGTGCCCACAACCCCCTTCATGGAATGTCACAGGAGAAGGTTACCAGAAGGGTGCAGATAGGCTGAGGCAACAAAGATGCATTTAAACTTGTCATTTTTGCATGAGACTGAACCCTTCATAGGTACTAACTATTGAAGAAAAGGGCAGGGTCATTTTGGAGCTCCAGGACACTTGGAGATGGCATACCTGGTGAGTGTCTGGAGATGGGATGTGGGAAGGGGTAGAAAGAAAAGCTTATGATGGAACCAAAGTGATACAACTGCCCAGAGGCTCTAATCAGCTAATACCTGGGGACCTTGGGCAGGTTACTCTTATCCCTCACTTGATCAACAGGATGGTTATGAGTAAGAGATGAGCAATTTAAAAAAATAATTTAAAAATGTTGTCATAAGAAAAAAAAAAGAAAATATGCTCTGGTAGGTTGAAAAAAAGTCTGTCGTATTTTTTTTTCCTTTATTTCATTATGACCAGGGAATTTATTTCCACAAACAATAAGTTTATGAAAAATAGTGAAGACATAAAAACAGTTATTCATAAGCTAGAGAATAATAATGTCCTTGGTGATGTCTGATTGAGTTGCAGAAGGCATGAGTTTGCCACCAACAGCTCAGTCACCTCCATGCTCTCCACCACAGGAATGTGGGATGAGGGGGTCTTGTCATACGCGGTGCTACCCAGCTCTTTTAAAAATCTAGTTGGCTCTGTCACATCATACTCTGGCTGTGGTTTCACTTGGGTGACACTGGCCATTCATTCAACATATTCCATTTGGCAGATATCTTCCATTTTTACCCTAGTGACAGTCTTTTACAATTACTTAACTTGGCAGCCTCTTTGCGATGTTAATGGATGTTTTCTAAACAGGAAGGGTGGATGGTGACAAGGACCTGGCTTAGCTCCTCACTGCATGTCATATCACATCCCATTTTGGCTGATCATCAAAAACACTCCCGAACCACGCCATCAGCTCCAAACTTTATTTGAAGAAATTTATGTGGAAAGTTAACTATATTATTATGAGACTAGTCTTAATTTCTTCCTTGTTTTATTAAGAAATTAAATGTGTGAAAATTAGGAGGTTAGTGTATCATGGGAGTTGAAACCGTGGCAGCAGCATGTAAAGTCTATGTCTGGGAATGGTTGAGGCCAAGAGTCAGACTGTGCAATGCTTAGTATTGCGGACTTCAGGGAATAAAATGGATATAAAGATAACTAGGATGCCAGGCACAGTGGCTGACTCCTATAATCCCAGCACTTTGGGAGGCCAAGGCAGGTGGATCACTTGAGGTCAGGAGTTCGAGACTAGCCTGGCCAGCATGGTGAAACCCTGTCTCTTCTAAAGAAAACCACAAAAATTAGCCGGGTGAGGTGGCAGTTGTCTGTAATCACAACTGCTCAGGAGGCGAAGGCATGAAAATCATTTGAGGCTGAGGCAGGAAAATTGCTTGAACTCGGGAGGTGGAGGTTGCAGTGAGCCTAGATTACCACTGCACTCCAGTCTGGGCAATAGAGTGAGACTCCGTCTGAAAAAAAAAAAAAAAAAAAAAACACAAAAGATAACTAGGCAATAACTTTTGCCCCTTTCTTTCTGTTCTTTCACTTGTAAGGTAGTTAATAAAGTCCATTTAGTTACTACCAAAAATGCATTTAAAAGTGTTAAACTACAGCCAAAGATCTATTCTCTTAAAATGCATTGAAATGTTTTAAAATACAGCAAAATATTTATTTTTTTTTTAAATACCAAATATTGGTGTCAACATAGCACAATTATTGTAATTCAAACTTTGAATTTTGTTGTAAGTGTTTTTGCATTTGTATTACTATTATGTACTTCCAGCCTGACCTTTCTCTTTTCCTAGAAGAGCAAATTGGAGTTAGAGGTGAGGGAAGTGGCAGAACAGGAGGCTATAAAATTGATGAACAGCCTGTAGGGACACAAGAAACTAAATATTGATCTTTGTTCTTTCAGTGAGGACTCTTGCGTTTCTAAGGATGTCATTACAGCCATGGCAGTATTGGTTCATCCGATCTGCTATTCAGCTGTGGTTGCTTTCAGCATTGAAAGGACGCTTTGTTCATGGGGTCAGCTGACGACCAGGGAGTTTTCTAAAGTGAGACTTATAGTGAGAAAATTCCTCTCCATGTGTTATGTGAGATATTTGGGGTATGTAGGACTGTGAGGTAAGGAATACAGTTTGCTTTAAAAAATGACACAACTAAAAAAGATGGCATAGCTTATACATTCAAATTAGTGTTATTCTTCCAGGAATCATAGTGGGAGACATGAACTTATCCTAGTAAAGACACCATTTTGCAAAGCATTTTGGAACTCTTTATCTTAGAGTTGCCTTCAGAACTAAGGTTAGGGTCTGTAGACCACTTGGGACTAAATACTTAGTGTTTTACTTCAATTTTTAGCTACGACACAGAAGGTTGATTACTTATTTTTCTCCCTCTAGATTTAACTCCAAATAACTTGGGATATTTAAAAAAATTAAATCTATTCATTTACTCATTCATCCATAGATTCATTTTTTCAATAAGTACTCATTGAATGCCCCTGCATGTCAGGCTCTGTGTTAGAAGTTGAGGATTCTGTGATGCGTAAGACAGAAACAGTTCCTGCTCTCTTGGAGCTGATATAATAAGAAAGACAGACCAAAACCACCCCCGCCACAACATCTAACAAACAAATTAATAAAACAATTCAGAGTTGGGATAAGAGGTATGAAGGCAACAGATAAGGGACTGAGCTAGAGAAATAACAAGAAGAGAAAGGTAGGCTGGGTTGGAATGGGAATGGTGACATTTAAGCACAAATTCAACCTTAAAGGAGGTATCTTTGCCACCACTGGGAGTATTTACATGAATAAACTTTAATTTCGAAGGACAAATTTTTCCATTGTGTAGATATCTTTCTTTCTTTGCAACTGAGACGGAGTCTCGCTCTGTCGCCCAGGCTAGAGTGCAGTGGCGCTATCTAGGCTCACTGCAAACTCCGCCTCCCGGGTTCATGCCATTCTCCTGCCTCAGCCTCCCAAGTAGCTGGGACTACAGGCGCCTGCCACCACGCCTGGCTAATTTTTTGTATTTTTAGTAGAGGCGGGGTTTCACCGTTTTAGCCAGGATGGTCTCGATCTCCTGACCTCGTGATCTGCCTGCCTCGGCCTCCCAAAGTGCTGGGATTACAGGTGTGAGCCACTGCAACTGGTCTGGGGTGAAATTTTGAAGCTATGTGAATTTCCTGTTTTCTGACCACATTTTAATGCCAAAAGATTTACCCAGTTTCACAGAGACTAAGTCACAGAACCATGACTGTGGTAGGAAGCTATATCTCCTATTCTCAGTCTCATGTACCTCCACCTGGCCACACTTGTCCCATTCATAGTACATGCACATTTCAGGAGAGGTTTGGAGAAGTCAGGGTGCTAAGAAAATCTGGGTGCTATTTAGACCTTTATAGTTTATTAAATGAATAAGAAAAGTTTCATTAGAAGTTCTCATTTTGTGGGAAATAATTAGATTTCTGTTGATGTGGCTAAGGAATAAATGGCAATACTACTAGATAAGTAAATTATTGCTATTGTTACTCAAAAGAAACAGATGTATGGCCAAGTTTCCTGCCCCCAGATATTCTTAAAGAAGTTTGGATCCTGTTTCCTTTGCCCTTTGTCACTTTGAATGCCAGTGTAGATTTACTGGATAAAGACTCTATGCTGGGCATGAGCAAAAATATCTTTCTTTAGAATCATTAACCATAACTTTATATCAGGTGGATTAATGTTCACTTTTATTTTTTAAACCAGGCCAGACGTGGTGGCTCACGCCTGTAATCCCAGCACTTTGGGAGGCCGAGGTGGGTGGATCACTTGAGGTCAGATCGAGACCAGCCTGGCCAACTTCGTGAAATCCTGTCTCTAATAAAAATACAAAAAATTAGTTGGGCGTGGTGGTGTGCACCTGTAGTCCCAGCTTCTCAGGAGGCTGAGGCACGAGAATTGCTTGAACCTGGGAGGTGGAGGTTGCAGTGAGCCGAGATCATGCCATTGCACTCCAGCCTGGGTGACAGAGCAAGACCTTGTCAAAAAAACAAAACAAAAAAAAAAAACCACACACACATGGTGGTGGCTTTTATGTGAATCAAATCCCTTTTACTGAGTCTTTCTAACCCTTAGGAGTTGTCCCAAAGACTTCCTGTGGCAATGTAGTCTGTGGGGTAATTGTATTAGGATAATAGGGTTGAAACATTTCATAATTTAATGAGTTTGTGGATTTCTTATTCCCAGAATTAAAAAGAACCTCTATGAATGTCAAATTTAGTAATTATCAAACTGAACAGAATTTGGCTCTATTTAATCAACTGGCACACACTCTGTAGGTAACAGCATGATTTGGTATTTATAAAGAGCCTATTCCCCCTGCTCCTACCCTTAGACACCAGAAATTCATTAAATGTAAAGCCTTACATAATTCTGTAAATAAACTCACTTATCTGGAATGTTCCTAGCCTCAAATTAGGTATTAAAGAAGAGATATCATTCTTTTGGGACAGGCCTTCGGCTTTCCCTAAAATGTAGTGGCTAGGTGTGGCCCAGAATACAAACTGGCTAGAGTTTGATGGAATGTAATGAATAACAACAACAACGATAATAAAACGCCAAGTCTCCTTGGTGTGAAAGCAATAAACAATTGAATTTTGAATTCTTGGGAAAGAGACGAAAATAGGATCTAGTCCTTAAGTGGCCTAAGGCCTAGCAGATTCCTTCTGGCCTTAGGTTACATACATTTGGGTTGATTTGGATTAGAAACATGAAAGTACAAATTTTGCCTTTAATTACATATTTTTTCAGTAGTACTCTTGCTAAATGTCCAAAGAAATATAGAGCTAGACAATGATAATAGCTTAGATTCATGTCGCAAGTGTTTTACATGGTTATCTTTTAACCCTCACAAATAACCCTAGAAGGGATACTATTATTATTTTCCCCTTTGAAAGATGAAGAAACTGGGATCCAGATATGCTAGGCAACATCCTGTAGAATAATCTGGCTGCAAACCCAAACAAACAGAATGACTACAGAGTCTGAGATGATAAGGACAGGTAATACTATCTCCCAAACTCTGCTGCCTCTCCACTAAGGGGTAGCAGATTGATAGCAAGACCTTTTCATAGGAGGATCACTCAGTGCTTTGCTTAAATGTAATGATAACTTCCCCCACCAATCCTTTGGTATGGTTTATAGGTTTTTTTTTGTTTTTGAGACAGAATCTCGCTCTGTCACCCAGGGGCTGGAGTGCAGTGGTGCGATCTCGGCTCACTGCAACCTCCACCTCCCATATTCAAGCGATTCTCCTGCCTCAGCCTCCCAAGTAGCTGGGATTAAAGGCATGCTCCACCACGCCCAGCTATTTTTTTGTATTTTTAGTAGAGATGGGGTTTCGGTGTGCTGGCCAGGCTGGTCTCAAACTCCTGGCCTCAAGTGATCCTCCTGCCTTGGCTTCCCAAAGTGCTGGGATTCCAGGTATGAGCCACCGTACCTGGCAGACTGGAGTGCAGTGATGCCATCTCGGCTCACTGCAACCTCTGTGTCCCAAGTTCAAGGGATTCTCATACCTAAGCCTCCCGAGTAGCTGGGATTACAGGTGTGAGCCACTGCACCCTGCCTGATGTGGTTTAAAAACCAAGAACTGGGCTGGATGCCGTGGCTCATGTCTGTAATCCCAGCACTTTGGGAGGCCAAGATGGGTGGATCACTTGAGGTCAGGAGTTTGAGACCAGCCTAGCCAACATGACGAAATCCTGTCTCTACTAAAAAAAAAAAAAAAAAAAAAAAAAATTAGCTGGGCATGGTGGTGAGCACCTGTAATCCCAGCTTCTTGGGAGGCTGAGGCAGGAGAGTCACTTGAACCCAGGAGGTGGAGGTAGCAGTGAGCCAAGGTCACACCACTGCACTCCAGCCTGGGTAACAGAGTGAGACTCCACCTAAAAACAAAACAAAACAAAACAAAACAAACGAACAAATAAACAAAACCAAAAACTGACTAGAGGCCCATCAAATGGAAAAACGATTTGTGTTAAGGCACTTCTTGCAAAACTGGCAGATAGGGGCAGAAAGAGAAGAGGCTCTTACCTTCACTTCTGGGACTTCGCCAATGGCCAGTGCTCTTCTAAACTCCACATAGTGAAAGACAAATAGTATTTTTTCCAGCAGTGGGCTCATTTGCTACTCCTTCTGTGTTTCTCCCTAGGGGCCAAAATTCCTGGCAAAGAAAAATGAAACCAGGATCATAGCCATAGAAATCAGATTATAAAATTGCTTCCTATCTGAATTCATATTCTAACCTTTCTTTAGTGCTTTCATAAACCATCCCAGACTGATAGAATTATCTTTTTTATGACTCATGGATATATTTTACTTTGCCATTTTTATCCTCTTTACTTTGAGGGAGAAGATCAGATGATGAAGAAGATTCACCCTGTAGTGCTACATAAGATTTTATTTTACCCTAACATTTGGACTATGGACCTAAAAAAAGAAATATGTTCAGCTTAGTATTATGTATAAGAAATACTTTTCAAAGTTTTACAAAAACATAATCCAATGATGAAATTTATTCATTTAAAAAGCATTTGTTGAATTCTTTCTAGGTGTCAAGCACTGCAGTCGATTCTGAAGATATAAAAATAAACAAAACATTCCTGCCCTCAAGACACTTACACTCTTATGTGTAACATTGTGTGACCATTCATCTGGGCCTTCCTGAGACAGTCTTGGTTTATACCTGTTTTCCCAATGTAAGTATAAATAGCACCCCCTTTCACTCTCAAGTGTTCCTTTTTAGATGATAAATTATATATACCCTAGTAATAATATTTCCCACTAGATGATGTTTTTAAAATACTTGTAATTCTTGAATATAAATACAAAGTACAAACAGCAAAGGACCAAAAATGTACTTGACACTCTGTTTTCATTTTGGAATCACTATTTCTGTCACTGAGCGTCAGTTTAAGTCAGCTCACTGGGAAAATGTGAACTTGGTTCACATTATTTTTGTTGTGGTTTTACATTGTTTTACAAAATGCAGCTGCTATCCAATCTCTATAGGGAGGAAGAAATGAATGGCATGAAAACTTAAGAAGATGAGAGAATACTGCAATAAATGGAGATCATAGTATGTATCATATCACATACTCAACTCCAGTTTTGGTACAGGCCAAAGATGAATAGGGCACAGAGGTCTTTAAGGGCAAAAGCAGTGTCAGGTAGAGCAGCCAAAGCAATGGCTGAAGGCAGTTGTTGTCAAGGACCTCTGATCTTAGAATTCAACGTGGCATGTGGCTTTCCCTCAGACTCTGGTTTCTACTCCATTTCTAAAAACACTCAACTCAATGGTTTTTAAAACTATCCGCGATGTACTTTTGTGAAAGGTTGGTGTTTGCAGAACTTCTCATTACACATCATTCTGTGTACTGTTGTCTGAATATGTATACGTATGTATTTTGATATTGAAGACAGACTATTTTTAGTTTCCTTTGGATATGTTTGGAGAAACTCCTAACTGTTGCTATGCTGCTATGGAAACGGTATCCACGTATACTGACATGTTTACAATTGCTTAAAACACTATAAACTTTCCAGGGCAAAGGCAAACAGCTTACTTCTATCAAAGTTGCTCCATGCTTTCCTTTTTTTATTAGTTTATTTATTACTCTCAGCCCCACGTTGGAATCTGTTTCATCTGTGCCTGCATTAAAGAGATTTTTTTTTTTTTTTTTTGCTGACCTGCATATTCGTTTAATTGATTTCACATTCACAACTACAGTGGCGCTGACAGCCAGTGAAAAATTTTCCCTGAAATAAAAAATATTCCTTGTTAGGAGTTAAGAATTGAATACCTGCTAGTTTCTCAGATGAAAAATGGAAAGAATACTTCTTTAGAGTATGTTGACAATCTACCTAGAATTTTCAAGTGTAGGAGACTTTGAAAGTAGCTTAAATGTAATGATTGTAATTATTATTTGTGTATACAAAATGAATTCCTAATTGCTAGGAAACTTGCAAATCTAAAAAGGAGGTTTATTGCTTTTTTTCAAGCATAGGAAAAACTAGGTGGCTGACAATCTTTACAATTTTTGGAGAAAAGAATCTTAACAAAACCACAGGAAAGAAAGTGAATAAGAACCTGTTTGTTTGAAGACATCAGAAAAGTGGTTTTTGTCAGGGCTGTTTTCTAGGAGTCAAAAAATATTTGAAAGTAGAATCTATAATTGTGACTCATACAGCAGTGGGTCCTGATTACATAAAAAAGGCATACACGCTCTAGTAGAGCATATTTTTTAATAGAATTTTAAACCCAGAGTACTTTCTCCTTTAAAATCTCTTTTCCAAAATTTGATACCTATTTTGCATAAGTATATAGTAGAACAAATTTAGGCTATCATGATGGAGTCTACTTTCCTCTCCCTTCTACTGAAATCTCCTTTTTGTCATCTTCTTGAAATGGTCATTTTAAGTCACACATAAAAAACAAAACAAAACACCAAATAGAAGTTCTATGGGAATGGAAATGATTCACGGAGAGCTGGTTGCAGCAGGGAACTGGGCCTTGCTTGCATCTGGAGGTCAGGGCTCTGTAGAGCCAGCACTTCCCCCTGACCCAGGCCCCTTTCCAGCAGTGTTTATATGCTTTCTCCGCTTCAGCTGATCAGAGGATATTCCATTCTAAGCCTTTCATGGGACAATGTTTATGTGATTTTTTTTTCTTCTTTTCTGTGGGGAGGATTCCTCCCTGTCTCTTGGAGCTTAGCAGCACTAAGAAATGTCATCCTAAGGTCACATTTAGATTAAAACCCAGTAAAACCTGATGGACTTGTTATAGCAAGTGACTGTGAGGGACATGCACAGTATGATGACTGTGGCTTGCTAGTCTACCAGGGGGACAGGAGCTAAGCTAGGGTGGGTCACAGGAGGTCCTAACGGGGAGGTGAATCTGCTTTAGCAGCAGCTCATGTCAAGAGGCTGGGTGTTGCGGCATTAATTCTCCTGGGTTGGGAGCCTGGGCAGGGTGGGTGTCAAGTGGCTCTGGCAACTGGACCCCTTCGGGGTTACCCTCAGGATCAGGATGAAAAGGAGGAAGTCAGGCAGGAGCAGCAGCGCGGTTTACGCAGAGAGCACCCCGGGCAGCCACAAACTGGCTTGCTCCGTTCAGATTTCTCTTAAACAGCAGTTTTCCGTTTGTGTTCTATGGCCTCTGAGGGAATTTCCCAAATTAACCTTCACTAAGCTTTCCCGAGGGACTGTTTTTGAGGGCTGATGGGGGAATTTCCCCCTTTTGACCACACTGTTGCCCAGAGACTTATTGCTGCTCTTCATCTGGGGATTTTCTCACTGGCATTTTGCTACTTCCTGTTTCCCAAGAGTCTCTGCTCTCTGGGAACTGAAGAGTTATCAAGAGAAGGGGACAAACAGCCTTTAGGAAAAAGGGGAGGAGGGTATATTTAATACAGTGGTGCTTTTCTTCCTCTCCTTTAGTTCTTTGCTACAGTAACTTTGGATTTGAAAATCAGGCCCAGGGAGCTTGCTGAGAGCTTTGGATTCATTACTCTAAGCATTCCACAGGAACTTGAGTTGTACGGTGTAATCACAAATCACATAAATGATTGGTTTATTAGAATATCTTTCCTCTATTTGGGATGGATAGAAACTCCTGTGTTAAAAGAAACCACTAAAGAAATCATTACTCCTTTTACCCAGCGTCAGCCATGGCACTGGGGCTTTGCATACATTTCTCGTTTGATGCTAGCAACAACCTGGAGGAATAGGGCTTATTCAGACTCATTTAATAGATAAGCAAACCAAGCCTCGAAGATGCTCTGAGAGGTTAACTGACAACCACATTTTCCCGGCTGGTATTAAGCAAAGCTCCAATTCTGTGGATTCCTAAAGCCTATGCTCATATTTACTCAGCTATAAATTTGTATTGAATTGGGGATTTGTTTCATGGGTCTTTTAGGTGCTATTACCAGGAAAGCAGCGGGAGAGACCCCGAGAAGAAGTAGATCCCCAAAACCAGAGGCGAAAATATTTTAGGGAGCAGTATTGATAGTCCTTGGCTTAACCCTGTGCACTTGCCAGGCCCTTTTGCCGTGTCACCTGGAAAAAGCTGCTGACTTGAAAGGTGACAGGAATAAATATATAAAAGAAACTTCAACTGAACCAATTCATTAGTTCTTTCTCTTAGAGAACCTTTCCATCTAACCACTGCTGTCACCTTGCTACTTCCTACCCTAGCTTTGTACATTTTATCAAGGGTATTAGAAATAATTCCCCTGGGGACAGGTCTCAGAATCTCTCTGGCCCTGCTCTGTGGAAGTTGACATCTAGAGAAAATAATGTTCTGGAATTGCTCTACCTCCTTGACTCTTCATGCTCTTAAGCCAGTTGAGTGTCTGTGCATGCATGTGTGCGCGTGTGTCTGTGTTCTTGTGGTATGAGGTTCTCAGGGGGATGGATTATTAGCCACAGTTGACCTTTGCAAAGTTCTCCAAGTATTAAATATTTTCACTTCCACTGGAGGAGTGATCAGCATACACGAGGGTGCTGGAAGCAGCATGGGGAGTGACCTGGCTGTTCCTGGGAGTTCCTGAGGAAAGGGGGTGCAAAATCTGCATTGGTGCCCCCTGCTTCCTGCACACTTTGCAGCAGCTCTTCCTCTCCAGGGTCTGTCTAGGAGGGCTCATAGCTGTATCGTCTTCATCCACATAGTGAACTCTGATAACCACCAAATGTTGAGAGTTGACTAGTTGCCTAATAGTTTACCTGCATTGACTTAACTTGATCCTCACCCATGAAGGTAGGCAAAATGATTCCGTTTAAAACAAAACAAAACAAAAACAGTGAGAAGACCAAGGCCCTGGAGGGTTAAAATGGCCCAAACCTGCCGGCCGGGTGCGGTGGCTCACGCCTGTAATCCCAGCACTTTGGGAGGCTGAGGCGGGCGGATCACGAGGTCAGGAGATCGAGACCTTCCTGGCTAACATGGTGAAACCCTGTCTCTACTAAAAATACAAAAAATTAGCCAGGCATGGTGGCAGGCACCTGTAGTCCCAGCTACTCGGGAGGCTGAGGCAGGAGAATGGAGTGCACCTGGGAGGTGGAGCTCGCAGTGAGCCAAGATCATGCCACTGCACTCCAGCCTGGGTGACAGAGTGAGACTCCGTCTCGAAACAAACAAACAAACAAACAAACAAACAAACAAACAAACAAACAAAAATAGCCCAAACCTACCTAACTAGTAAGTCAAGGGGTTGAGATTCAAATATTGGTTGGTCTGATTCATAGTTGTAGCTTTATTATGGCCGGGGGTAGGTGAGTGGAGTAAATCTTATTTATTTTTTAATCACAGAAACTATATCATAGCCTTGAAGTTGCAAATATACAAGCTGTTATCATTTCAAATAATCAGGTGGTAGAAAGAGAGCAAGATCCTAATCAGCACAATGCCCAGGCCAGGGAAGGAAGGTGGCGCGACCCAGAGGCCCCTGGCTTGACCAAAAGTGGTATTTGGAAAAGGGGGTGCTGACACTCTTTTGTGCTGAAGGGGACATGGTTTTCTTATCTTCACTGTTTCCAAGGCATCTTCTTAGTGGTGGCTCTGCAACTAGAGAGGGCTAAACAAGCAACGCCAGGTTTAGGCTTTCATCCCATTCTGTTTGAGAAAAAAACAAGTCTTCCCAAATCTAGTACTTTACAACACTTCATAATTAAGCAGCCAAGAATCTGTCTTTCAGTGTTTATGCCCAGTCACTGGTACACATTATAATCAAAATCCCTTTTCCCTTCAAAGCAGAGTGTCACTGCCTTTCCCACTATTCTCCTGCAGAGGAGCAGGGGAAGGAAGCACCAGGGTCCATCACAGAGGTGAGAGAAAAGTTCTGCTTCCCATGCCCAGTATGATGTATGCCTCTCATGTATCACACGGGGTCCACGCTGAAAGATGTAATGTGCAAGAACCTTGAGAAAAGCACAGCTGTGTCTTGGTGGCAAGAAAGGCACTTCCATCAGGAGTTTGTCCAAGTTCTAATCCTTACCCTTCTCTCCAAGTGCCACATCTTAATCAATTTCAATCCGTTGAATGTTGTCCCTGTTCATTTGGTGCTGCTATAACAGAATACCTGAGACTGGGTAATTTATAAAGAACAGGTTTCTTTCAGTTCTGGAGGCTGGGAAGTACAAGGTCAGGGGCCTACACCTGGCAAGAGCCTGTGTGCTGTGTTATCCTATGGCAGAAGGCAGAAGAGCAAGATAGTGTGAGAAGGAGAGAGGGTGAGGAAGGGGGCCTGTCTCTTAAAGTCATCTCTTAATGATCTCACTCCTCAATGCTGTTGGGTAGGGGATTAAGTTTCCAACACATGAACTTTATGGAACATGTTCAAACCATAACAAACATAAAAATCAAACCAAACCATACAAAAATACTCTGAAAATATTTTGTCTTTTCAAATTTGAAATGACATCTGTAGGTTTCTTCATGGCCTGTGGAAAATGGTGTGGTGGCACCACCTGGTATATGGGAGTTTGGCAACAAACAGAATTACCCTCTTCAAATTCTATCAGACCACAGGTAGATTAGGGGAATTTTCTAGTTCATTGCTACCTGTGTACCAAGAACAACTGGTTCAGAGGGCTCTGGCTTGGTGTGACAGGGGAAACCCATACTGCTCAAACAAGCGCTTACTGCATGAAATCTGGCTCTAGAAAAATCTTGCACTACTACTGACTCAAAATTTATTTATTTATTTATTTGAGACAGACTTTCACTCCGTCACCCAGGCTGAAGTGCAGTGGCACCATCTTGGCTCACTTCAACCTCTGCCTCCTGGGTTCAAGCAAGTCTCCTGCCTCAGCCTCTCGAGTAGCTGGGATTACAGGCACCCACCACCATGCCCAGCTAATTTTTGTATTTTTAGTAGAGTTGGGCTTTCACCATGGTTGTCCAGGCTGGTCTCGAACTCCAGACCTCAAGTGATCTGCCTGCCTGGGCCTCCCAAAGTGCTGGAATTATAGGCGTGAGCCACCGTGCCCAGCCTCTGACCCCAAATTTATCATCACTTTCTTCAATTTCTATTCCAATGGATTAAAATGTAAAATGGAGCCAAATGTCCAGTGGCAAGTTAACATATTATTTGAACTTAATACAATTCTCGATTTCTTCATTCCTTAATTTTTCTTAAAAGACAAAATATTTCATTCTTTTAAATAGTTCTTGTTCTTACCCCGATGGTCATGGGCAAAGATTCTTATTTCCCAGTGGATGAGAGGGAACCCTTTATATTTTTGATCATGGATATGGTTTATGTGCTCATCCACACTCTTGCTCCCCGTATCCATCAACTCTTTGACTGTGTTGTTGCAGGTGCATTGGGTTGTTTGGTCCTGGAACTTCTCCAACTTGCAGGTCACCAGGGCCTGAGGATGCAGCTTTCCCTGCAGTACTTTTTCTGCTGCATGGAGGCATTGTTGCCCTCATGGTAGCCGGCGCTGCATGGGAGCAGGAGGCCCTGCATCCTCCTCATGTTCTGTCTTTCTGCCACCTCCTAGACCCAACCCCATGCAGTACCTGTCTCTCCAGTGCCCAGATGAACTTGGGAGGGCATGCCTCCCCCTTTATTGGCACTTCCTGGGCTATCATTGTCTTTGCAGGTCTCAAAACTAGTGTTCTTAACCATTCTGCTATATTACAATTGGAATGTTGCTAACACAGACATAGGTTTCACACAGACTTTAGCAATACATTCTTTTCTGTAGTATATTAAACATAATTTCAACATTTATTCTTGCACAATGAAACTACTTATACAGCTAGGTGAGGAATGATCTGCGTCAGTGAAAGGCATAAGATAGAACATGTTCTTTTTACTTAGAGATCATCTTTACTATGATTGTGGGTGCAATAAATGTTATCTCTTTTGGAGGATATTTTCAGAGCTATTTAAATTAAATCAGATTTTTAAAATGCAAGCTTCAGGATATTACCAGTGATTTAGATACCATGATATGGCTTAGGTATAGTTTGAATAAAGAGCAAAATAGCAAAAAATTCCTGCTGTTCTCACCTCTCCAAAAAAAGAAAAGTCTTAAAAACAAACAAACACACATGCACCTTTGGGTTTGAAGTTAGCCTTTGTTATTAGCACAAGACACCAAAATTACAGTCAAAATTAGTCACTGGAGTTATATCTGACTTTTAAGACATGCTTCCTCCTCTCTCTTTATCTTCCTAGCACCCACATACCAACTCACTGCCTTTCCCCATTGTACAGTATTATTGGAAGTAAGACAGTGGATGCTAAGAGCTGCAAGGTCTTGGGTATAAGTGGCAAAGGTTGCTGTGCTTATGCTTCACAAGGTGCTCCTGCTGAGATAAATGGTAGCATTTTGAGAAGATGGGAGTGAAGATCCTAAAACATATATCAATTTGAGAAGGCCTCTTTTGCTCTTTCTTTCCTTCTTTCTTTTTCTTTCTTTCTCTCTCTCTCTTTCTTTCTTTCTTTCCTTCTCTCTCTCTCTCTCCCTCTTTTTCTTTTCTTTCTTCTTTCTTTTTTTTCTGAGATGAAATCTCGATCTGTGACCCAGGCTGGAGTCCAGTGGCATTCTCAGCTCACTGCATCTCCACCTCCCAGGTTCAAGCAATTCTCCTGACTCAGCCTCCCGAGTAGCTGGGATTACAGGCGCGTGCCAAGACGCCTGGCTAATTTTTGTATTTTTAGTAGAGACAAGATTTCACCATGTTGGCCAGGCTGGTCTGAAACTCCTGACCTCAAGTGATCTGCCCGCCTCAGCCTCCCAAAGTGTTGGGATTACAGGCGTGAGCCACTGTGCCCGGCCTGCACAGTTTCTTCTATAATGGAGATGATATTATAATCTCTAAAAAGACCTTGTACAGAAAAGAGAATTCAGATTGTTAATTCCATTGTAAATTGTTAATTTTCCAATAATGTTCTAGTAATTACATAGTATTTAGTAGACACTTATTAGACATGTTTGCCTGTCTGAAAAAATAGGACATTCATTTAGCAAGTATTAATTTTACATGCTAATGCCTAACAAAAACACTTAAGAAAAATGGGGCTACAGCCCCAATTCTTTGCATCTCCTTTTGAAAGCAGAATTTTTCTAAATGGTTATCAATATTTGCTGCCTCTAATTTCTCTCTTTTTATCACCTCTTAATCTTTCTCCAAACAAGTTTTCCTCCCATGAATCCTCTACTGAGGCTTGTCTTTTCAAAGTCACCAATGACTTACACATTTCTTCTGTTTTTTTGAGACAGATTCTCATTCCGTCACCCAGGCTGGACTGCAGTGGCACGATCTTGGCTCACTGCAACTTCCAGCTCCCAGGTTCAAGTGATTCTCCTGCCTCAGCCTCCCAAGAAGCTGGGATTACAGGCATGTGCCACCATGCCCGGCTAATTTTTGTATGTTTTTGTAGAGACAGGTTTTCGCCATGTTGGCCGGGCTGGTCTCAAACTCCTGGCCTCAAGCAATCTGCCCGCCTTGGCCTCCCAAAGGGCTGGGATTTCAGGTGTGAGCCACTGCACATGGCCTGACCTATACTTTTCTAAGCCCCTTGCTCACTTCTCAGGCAACATCTGAGGTATGTGTCAGTAGCATCCGACACAGTGATGAATGACTTGTCTCTGAAACAGCTTCTTTACTTGGCTTCCAGCACACACCCTTTCTTTATTTTCCTCCTCCTCACTTCCTTCTGAGACTCCTTCACTGGTCCCGCCTTTTCCCTCTGACCTCATAATCTTAGTCCTTTTCTCTTCCTTACTCCCCTTCTTGGTTATCTCACCTGGTTTCATAGCCTTAAATATCATCAGAAGCTGCCAAATGTGCACCTCCAGCTCAGATTTCTCTCCTGAACTCCAGAGCTTTATCCAGCTGCCTGCTTCATGTGTCAAACTTAACAAGTCCAAACTTGGACTTCTGTTCTTTCCTTTGAAGCTGGCTCCCTCCCAGTGTGCACCCCATCAGTCGATGGTGACTCTATTCAAAACCTTTCAAGTCTTTCTGGACTCCTCTTTCTTTATTTCTTTTTTCACATCCGAATCTTGTTGGCTTCCTCTTCAAAATATATCCCGCAGCCAACCACTTCTCACTACCTCCACTGCCACCAATCTGTTCCAAGCCATTGTCATCTCTCTCTCGGATGATCACATTCACTTCCTCACAAGTCTCCCCACTTCTACCCTTGCCACACTGTGGGATTTGGTCAGAGAGATGCTTCAGATGTGTAGGTTCATCGTATCACACCTCTGCTGGAAAACTCACAATAGTGCCCTCTTTCATTCAGAGTAAATACAAGTCCTTACAAAGGCCTACACCACCCAGATGACCAACTCCTCGTCACCTCTTTGGCTTCATCTCCTGCTAACCTCACCTTCACTCATTCCATGCCAGCCATACTGATCTCCTAACTGTTCCTCAAACACTCCAGCTATGTCTGTTCCTCAAACTCCCCAGCTATGTCTATTCCCTCAGCCGGGGATACTTTCCGCCACAGCACATGACCCACCCCTCATCCTCATCACCTGTTCACTCAGTTCTCACCTTCTCAGCAAGGCCTCCCCTGCTGCCTAGCTGAAACTGGACTTGCCTTCCCTCTCCACAGCCGGCACTCCTGATGCCTTACCCTGGTCTAACATTTCCTTTTCCCAAAGCATTTATCCCATCTAATATCCTATTGAAATTACTTACTTATTGTGTTTATAGTTTGTTTTATGTCTTCTACCTAGAATGTAACCTCTGTAAAGACAGAGATCTTTTCTTGTTGTTGTTCACTGATGTATTCTAAGCACCAGATCAATGTCTGCCACATGGTAGGAAATCAGTAAATATGCTTGAATAAATGAAAGTTCAAAACTTCAGAGACAGGAACGACAAAAATGAGAAAAGTCTATAAACATCATATCTGTGGGCCCAGCATGCTGGCTCATGCCTATAATCCCTGTGCTTTGGGAGCCCGAGACAGGAGGATTGCTTGAGTCCAGGAATTTGAGACCAGCCTGGGCAACATAGTGAGACCTCATCTCTACCAAAAAATAAAATTAAATTAAAATAAAATAAATTAAAATACAAAAGTTAGCCGGGCTTGGTGGCATAGCATTGTAGTCTTAGCTACTTGAGACGCTGAGGTGGTAGGATTGCTTAAGCCCAGAAGCTTGAGGTTACAGGGAACTATGATTTTGTCACTGTACTCCAGCCTGAGCAACAGCGAGAAACACATCACATCTGCGTTGATTCAGTGAATTTAAAAGGAATTTTTTCACTTACTTCCTGATAACAGAAATAAGCATATGACTTTGCAAATTTACATATTAAAAGCACCTATGACAGTTTATTTACTTCAACTGTTGTTTTTGAAGAACTCAATAAGTGCCTTTTCTTTTCAACCCTTCTTCTTTTTTTTTTCTTTTATTGATAAGCCTCCTTTTAAATACTCAAACCATCTGGGTATTTATACTCTGAAGACATCAGAAAGGCATGTAGCTAAAGGATAGAACTGATCAGGTTTCATGGTCAAAACAACACCTCAACATTTATTCTATACTATCTTTGAAGGACAATACCCATAGCTCCCATCTGGAGAGTACTCCCAGTGTTCATAGCGCTGGGTAGAGGCCTTGAATTCCTATCACCTGTGTTTTCAGCTGAAAACAAGTGGGATTCTGACTCACAAATTGGCTTGTGGGTAAAACCATTGACTACAGTTGTTCCAGGTCTGATGACCACTGCAGCTGTTACAAGTTTATACTAATACTTCTCTGTTTTGAGACATTTCAAGTACTTTTCTCAGTCTTATGAGGTAGACTACATGTACAAATGACTCAACATTTCTGAGGCTGCTTAAGAGTGTTTTCTGGTAAGCCTAGCCACTACATCACAGGTGCATGGTAAACGACAACATGGTTTGTATAGAGGTTAAAAAGGGCCATTCATCTCACTGCCCTCATTGGAAGGCCTAAAATAGTCCAAGATACTGTATTCTGTGGTTTTCACCTATGCCCTTTCCCCTTGTCCCAGGAAGACTTAAGTGGATTTGCTGTAATAACTGTGTTATGCTATGATAGATAGAATCTGTGTTATGATTAAGTAGTTGATGTCTGTTTATAAAAAGTAACTTTTAAAATTTATAATGGAGGTTATATTACTTAAAGTAGTTTTATTAGAAGAAATCAAAATTCATCACTCAATTTTCAATACTAGGGCTTGAGATTACTGTTGTATTTTTAAATTCAAACCATTAGATGAATATAATTATAGGAATATGATAACATTGTAGGAATTTGGGGAAGTTTTAAAAATTACCCATAATTTCATCTAACCATTATGATCATTTGTACATATTTCCTGTCAATCATTTCCTAAATGCATGCTGCTTATTCCTATAACTGAAACTAATACCAGTATCACTGGATGGTAAGTTCTTTGAGAATGGGGCCCCTTTCTGATGATTCTCTGTATACCCATAGTTTAACACAGAGCCCAGTAGAGACAGGTGCTAGAAAAATTATTGCTAAAAGAATGGATTAATAAGCAGATCTGCTGAGGATCTAAAACTTAATTAAGTACAACCAATGCTGGATTGATTATTTTGTTGATTCACAGGAAGGGGCCAAAGTCCCAACACTCAGCAAAGATCAGCCATTCTATGACTTCCTCTTCTGCTCAGACCTCTAGGGGCAGCACAGGAGAGGAAGGGGACAGTCAAATGGTGATGTGTTACTCTCCTGCTTTGCTTGAAAACGATAGCAGTAATTTCTTTTACTTCTCCATTCCTTGTCTGCAGATCACCTGGCCCTAGAATGGCCTTATATCTCCGAGATACAGACTGACGCTAATAAATGAGTTGCTGATCCTAAAATAAAAGTGGAAATCAGGTTTGGAGTTTGATGTAAAAGCCGGAGAGGCACAGGTTTGTTGCTCATTTTGATTACAAATGTCATCAAAAATAGAAACCAAAAAGGTTAGGTAATTTCTAAATTAATCACTCTTAGAATAATTACCATGTCACAGCATCTGTGTGCTTTGGTAGAATTTGAATAACACTTTTTTGCTCAGAATAATGTTCTATTCTTGTCACCAAATAATACTTGACGTCTGTGCTCTTGTACTCCCTGACTGCAGGAAGGGTGTTGCCCTGAACAGTTGACACACCCTCGGCAATGAGGCTTAGTTTTGCTGGAACTTTTCAGGTACTAAAAAAAATCCCTTTCTATACTCCCCATTCATTCACAGGCATGAGACTGGAGCTTTGTTATTTTTTCTAAATCTAAATTGACTGAGTCAGGCTTGTAGTAGTCACCACTAAGAACAGACCACAGTAGCATGGAGAATATTACTTGAATCTTCTTTCCATCGGAAACTGGCTATGAAAAGAGTAGGCCCATTAATCATAATTTGAAAAAGCAACTTACAAAGGCTTGCTTTGTAACTTGTAAAGCCTCCTTTGATGAAGGCTTTACAAGCTGTCATTGCAGTAAGCAGAACTGAAACACTTTTTTTTTAGTTGAGCAAATACACCTGGTCATTTTGGACGTTTCCATTTTGATAGCTTAATGGGTGGGAGAAGATTCCTGGGCTTAAAAAATAACTTTTCAGCATTTCATGTTTCTAAGACTGAGACTGAATTTAAGGAATGTTAATCTGTCTCATTTTATACCACAAACCTACAGAATTTACACAGAGTTTTGTCAAAAGTGACATGAACTGGTTGTCACTGTCTGACAGCTCCTCACTATGACACAAAATTGCCTTTATTTGAAGGCCACACATGACATAAGTAAACAATGGCAGTGTTTTGTATATTTTTTCTGTTACTTTAATGTATTTCAATTTCAATTATGTGGGTACAAAACATGAGTTGTATTTTTAAACTCTGTTACTTGATGATGACTACTTTTTTTCTTTCTGTATTAAAAAGAAACTCTTTTAACTGTGGTCACCATTCAGTGCAATGTATTGTACATTTCAAAATTGCTAAAAGAATAGCTTTCTAACATCCTCAACACAAAAAAATTGATAAGTTGATGAGGTGATGGATATGTTAATTAGCTTGATTGACTCTTTCTACAGTGTATTCATAGATCAAACAATCACATTGTACCCCATAAATATACACAATTTTTGTCAATTAAAAATAAATAAGAAACTATTCTAGCTTAAGAGGCTTATGTATTCTAAAAATGAACAATCAAAATGCAGAGACTGCTATTGGTCCCCTAATATGTGTTCTCTTCTTCCATAGTGATAGAATCCCTGATTTTTTTTTTTTTTTTTTTTTTGAGACGGAGTCTCGCTCTGTCGCCCAGGCTCGAGTGCAGCGGCACTATTCTCGGCTCACTGCAAGCTCCACCTCCTAGGTTCGTGCCATTCTCCTGCCTCAGCCTCCTGAGTAGCTGGGACTACAGGTGCCCGCCACCAGGCCCAGCTAATTTTTTGTATTTTTAGTAGAGATGGGGTTTCACCGTATTAGCCAGGATGGTCTCGATCTCCTGACCCCGTGATCTGCCCACCTCAGCCTCCCGAAGTGCTGGGATTATAGGCGTGAGCCACTGCGCCTGGCCGAACCCCTGAGTTTTAAGCTAGACACGTAGCTGTTCAGAAAAAAAAAAAAAAAAAAAGCAGCTGTTTTCCAATTTCCCTTGCAAAGTACTAACGGAAGTATATGGCAACTTCTCTGTCCTGTTGCCTCCAATATGGACGTGCAAGCAGGAGCTCTGGCTGCCATCTTGGACCATGAAGACAAGGGCAACACTGCAGATGAGTGGACAGAAATGTAATAAGCTTGTCTAACTCTGCAGCTTTGTATGAAAGATAAACTGTCTTGTTTAAATGACTGTTTTTTTGTGTCTATGTTTCTCAAAATGAAAAATAATCTTAATGTATACAATCACGAATAATGGAAAACATAGATTTTATCTGACATGAAGAAACCAACATACTGTAGCAGACACCTGTTGGCTTATCTGCCAACACTCTTTTTCAGAATTAACTGACTTTGTACTAGTGTCTAGGTGGTTATAGTGGGAGTTTCCAAACTCAAGAACATGACCCCATTTTTGGTTAAAGGATAATCTTGACCCTGGCTGGGCCAGTCGAAATCTTTCCCCAGGAACTTGAAAGTAAGATGGAGAAAAGAAGAGCTTAGCTTTTTTCAGCCGTGAGACTGTAATAGTAAATATCTGAGCTATTGGTAGCTGTATTTTCCACCGTATGTTGGGAGAAGTAGCAGAAACCAGGTTGTGATTAAAAAAAAAAAAAAAAAAAACAATGAATCAGAGTCAAAGAGAGAAGCAAAGATTTAGAGATAGAAGAGAGAAACAATTCCTAAGTTCCTCCATGGTCCTCCAGTGCCTGGTTGTGTGGGAACTGTTGCTCACTTAACAGTCACGCTTCATTTCTTTTTTGAGGCAGAGTCTCGCTCTGTCACCCAGGCTGGAGTGCAATGGCACGATCTCGGTTCACTGTGACCTCTGCCTCCCAGGTTCAAGCCACTCTCCTTCCTCAGCCTCCCAAGTAGCTGAGA
This sequence comes from Hylobates moloch, assembly GCF_009828535.3. Taxonomy (NCBI): domain Eukaryota; kingdom Metazoa; phylum Chordata; class Mammalia; order Primates; family Hylobatidae; genus Hylobates; species Hylobates moloch. Next base: position 60,518,970 of record NW_026652290.1, on the reverse strand, counting down.
TTACAAGTGTGCACCACCATACCCAGCTAATTTTTGTATTTTTAGTAGAGACGGGGTTTCACCATGTTGGCCAGGCTGGTCTCGAACTCCTGGCCTCAAGTGATCTGCCTGTCTCAGCCCCCCAAAGTGCTAGGATTCCGGGTGTGAGCCACTGTGCCCGGCCCACTCTTCATTTCTTGATGTTGATGTTTTTCTGGATCCATCCATCCCTAGAGAGAGTTGCAGACTGGTCCAAGACACTATGTGCATGGCAATGCCCTGGCAACTGTGTTGATCCAGTGATGGGCATGTGACCTAAATTGGCCCAATCATCTGATTGAAGATTTATATTCCATTCCTAGGGGAGAAATTAGTCTTCTGCTGGACGTGAACAAGGAAGTGCTTAGTTCTGATTGCCATTGTCAGCTCTCTTGCCATTATGAGCGTGACCATGCTGGTTTGAGGGCAACACTGAAGATGGCAGCAAGAATTCTTTTTTTTTTTTTTTTTGAGACGGAGTCTCGCTCTGTCGACCAGGCTGGAGTGCAGTGGCGCAATCTCGGCTCACTGCAAGCTCCGCCTCCCGGGTTCACACCATTCTCCTGCCTCAGCCTCTCCGAGTAGCTGGGACTACAGGCGCCTGCCACCACGCCCGGCTAATTTTTTTGTATTTTTAGTAGAGATGGGGTTTCACCATGGTCTCGATCTCCTGACCTCGTGATCCAGATGGCAGCAAGAATTCTAAAAAGCCTGGACCTCTGATGGCAGTTTTGAGTCCACCTTGGCACTCGATTCAATATATTAGATAGTAAATGACCTATTATAGAAGCCAGGGGTCACCAAACTTTATCTGTAAGGGCCAGAGAGTAAATATTTTAAGATTGCTGTCCGTAAGGTCTTTGTCACAACTAGTCAAGTCCTCCGTTTTGCTCCAAAGCAGTACTAGACAATACATATATGAATGGATGTGAATGTGTCCCAGTAAAACATGTAGCTAATCTACAGGCTATCATTTGCCAACCTCTTTTATAAGCCAGTTTAAGTCTGAGTTTTCATGACTTGTTGCCAAAACTAGCAGATACGATACACTGATTCTTGCTCATTTTCGGGGTCCAGCTGCATCTAGCTCTTAGAGTGTATGAGGAACTCCAGTGTTCACAGCTGATGGGCAAGATATTTAACAAAGAGTAGAGCATAAACACCAACCAACCATAAACATGTAGGATAACCATGCTGGGGTGAATCAGCTAAATATCACTCTGCTGTTATCCCTCCAATAAGTCCTCTTTGTTACTTAAACTAGTCAGAGTTTATTTCTGTTATTTTTAAACAAAAGCATCTAACCTGTTCTTTTTAGATTTTCTTTTTGGGTACTACTTTAATCATTTCACTTATTTTTTTGGTTAAAATGCTGATCAGTTTTATATCTTTCTTCTTTTGGATTCTCCACTTCTTTAGTTCAATATTTCAGGGCCAGGATGGCATTACTGATTCTTTTTAAAAACGGGTATCTGGGCCAGGTGTGGTAGCTCACACCTATGATCACAGAACTCTGGGAGGCTGAGGTGGGAAGATGACTTAAGGCCAGGAGTTTGAGACCAGCCTGAACAACACAGTGAAACCCCATCTCTACAAAAAAAAATTTTTTTTTGATTAGCTAGGTGTGATGGTACACACCTGTAGTCCCAGGTTTTCAGGAGGCTGACACAGGAGGATCACTTGAGCACAGGAGTTGGAGGCTACAGTGAGCCATGATTGTGTCACTGCACTCCAGCCTGGGCAAGAGAGTGAGACACTGTCTCAACAACAACAACAACAACAATAAAATGGGTATGTGAAAACTTTCCCTGATAATGAATTTCTGCAGGCCTTATGATCAAAAACACAAGCTACCACTTGACAGGATGAGGTGTGACCATAACATACCAGAAATATTTTAGCATACATGCCACAGTTCAGACATCCAATGTGTTTTGTGAAACGAAGTCACAACTGGGACTCATATCCCAGTAATGCTGCCATTTCTCAAAATATCTTTAGAATTCCTCCAATCTCCTCACTTTATTTTAACATCTGATATTGATAAAGATATATCACATCATCATCAGGCTTGGCTCTGGATAGATTCCTACCATTTAAAAAAAAAAAAAGATCTCTCTCTCTCTTTTTTTTTTTTTTTTGAGACAGTTTCACTCTTGTTGCCCAGGCTGGAGTGCAATGGTGCGATCTCAGCTCACTGCAACCTTCGCCTCCTGAGTTCAAGTGAGTCTCCTGCCTCAGCCTCCTGAGTAGCTGGGATTACAGGCATGTGCCACCACGCCCAGCTAATTTTGTATTTTTAGTAGAGACGAGTTTCTCCATGTTTGTCAGGCTGGTCTCGAACTCCCTGCCTCAGGTGATCCGCCCACCTCGGCCTCCCAAAGTGCTGGAATTATAGGCGTGAGCCACCGCACCCAGCCTAAAAAATAGATCTATCTTAATATTTGTAAATAATTAAGTATTTTCCCTTCCTTCCTTTCTCACATAATTCCTAGGCACCTAGCTATGCCAGTCACCCTTCAAGGTGCTGGCAAGATAAAGTCCTTATCATCAATGTGTTCATATTTTAATAGGGGAGAAAATAACAAAATAAGTTATAATACAACCTAAATTTGTCCAGGCTTCACCAGTTTATGAGTGCAAATATGGTCCTCATAAGAAAAATAACCCAGATTTCACAGGCTTTGGCCCACTTACGTATATAGGAACTTAGCTTCCTGCCAGCCTTTTCACAGAGACTCCCACACTGACCCCTGAGGCTTCTCCAGTTCAGCTCTCCCCTGTTCATAGCTGCTGCTTTCAAGCCTCAAGGATTCCAGGTATCTGGTACTTCTTCCTCATCTCTTTTTTTTTTTTTAACTTTTAAAACTTTTATTAAATGATGGAAGAAACAATACTACTTCTTATACTAGTTTAAAGCTTTTCAAAAAATTCTAGAAAACATTTTACAGGGGAGAAATCTCTGTAGTAGGCAGCCTGACCGGCAGCCAGTGTCTCTCGAATAGCTTATCGTAGAAAATTCTTACTGTTTTCTAAATTGATCTGCTCTAAAAATGAAGAGACTAGTTGAACCCAGTGAGCAAATGTGGAGCCAAAAGACAGGAAGAAAATAGGGACAGCAGAGTAACTGAGTCATTTCCTTCTGAAGCTCAGCCAGCTGCCCCCTCTTTTGGAGTGGAGGGTTAAAAGAGCATAAATACTCTGCTACAGATGGTGGCCCCTGGTCATCACACAGCAGCAACACACCCCATGAGGGCAGAAGTTTTGTCCATTTTCTTCATGTCTTCATCAGACCTAGAAGAGTGCCCCACACTTACTAGCTGCTCAATACATATGTGAACTTTGAATGAGCAAATGTCAAAATAGGGTTAGTCCTTCAATCCACATTTCACTGTGACCCAGTTATCTTCTATGCAGAAATGGGGAGAATGACTTTCCCCTTGCTCATTGCAACATTTTGTTTTCTGTGTCCCAAGGCAGAGGTATCTGGGCCCCTCTTCTTCCAAAATCCTTGATGATCACAGCCCTTTTCAAATTCTGCATCAGCTCCGTTTTGTAAGAACAGTTTTGGTCTTTGAGTAATTGCTGGGAAACAGACATAGTTGAACCCCAAGTATGGCCTAGGCTCAAACTTAATCTCCTGACTTAATTACCAGTTAGCGTGATAAGAGCTATACTAGATGCAGATACAGGGACATGGGAAAGGAACAAAGAAACTGCAGAGAGCAGGAAATCAGAGGGAGGAGGACAGATGGTGTAGAAAGATGATGGATGAAACTCCGCCTGCTTCGTGTTTTTGCTTTGTACTTGCTCCCACCCCCCAATTTTTACTTCATAATCTGATTGGAACTTCCTCATTTTATAATTTCCTCTTTCCAAGTACATGATCGGTGCTAATTTTGTTTGTTGACTGGCTAACAAAGAGAATTAAGACCTTAGTGTAGTCCCATTGCTTTTCCCCTAATATTTGCTTTTCCATATTGATTGCTCTTTGATTGAACTGGGATATGAAATACCAGATAATGAGAACACAATAAATCCTCAGTTGTTCAAATCAATCACTAATAATGGACTGCACACAATATCCCAAGCATTGTGCTAGATGGAAAGCCACACAGATTAATAAGGGTGCAGCTCTAAAGAAGCAAACAGTGTAGCAATAGTGATGAAGCATGCCAAGCAGCTAGACTATGAGGTAGAAAGAGTCCTGTGGTGTACTAGAAGATCGCATAACTTGCTATGAGAACACAGAGAACACAGAGGAAGCAAAGCAAAGTCTAGTTTGTAGGCTCTGGGAAGGTTCCATAGAGAGCTAGGAAGAATAAACAAGATTTTAACCAGTGGAGATGTGTGAGGGAAGCATGCAGACAGTGGAAGCCCCATGAAAAAATTCCATCTACAAAGGGACATATAGATGCTTCCAGTGGTTTCTCTCATCCTTTATCAGTTATGTGGCAGTCTCTTACGACATAACCAGTAGAATAGTTATGGCATGTTTTTTAGAGTTTGCATTGAAGGACAGGGTTTCATTGAACAATGCTGCTGGCAATATTTTAAAAGAAAGATTAAAGTGTCACACTGCATGTGACTCTGTCTGTCTAATTCTGCATACAAAGCAGATGGCTGTTAAATGTTTGTTCCATCCCTGGTATTGTTTGCCTTGTAAATGCTAAAGAGGAGCTGAAATAGAGAATTCTACCACAGTAAAGGAATTTGTTTGCCTATAATTTGTTCATAACATATTCTGGGCTAACAGGCAAGTTCTCTGCTCCCTGGGGCTATGCTCTAAGTGCACACACATTCCGGAATGATTAGCCTTTTCCTCGCTGATGCTAAGAGCCCCCAAATCAATACATACAATCATTTATCACTGACAGATTAGCAATTTCTATTGATTTCTTCTGAAATGGGAATTTGCACCCTCCACGGAGCTTTATTCTTTTAATAAGCAACTAGGCAATCAGTTGTAATTTCAAGTTTTGAAATGCTTTGACAACAGTTTTTATGAAACACACAGAAGAAAAACAAGAAGGGGCCCTGGATAGTTTCAAAGTCTTGCAAAGATGTACAGAAGCGAATTTCGATTTCCTGCCTGTGCCAACAGTGTACCTCTGTCCCCTGAAGCAGATGCTCTGTCCTTTGCCATGAATCTAAGGACTACTGTTAATTTGCAAGCTTCTAAAGTCTGGTGGGCTTCTTGTCTTTCTTCCCTTTCTAAAAACCATTGTCAACCTGGGATACAACCTTAGGCTGTACATCTTCAGAGACCAGCAGGCAGTAGTGTTTGGAGGATCCACTTTTAAGCAGGCTTGAACTAGTGCTTTTCAAACTCTCCTGGGGAGTCCCTTAAAATGCGGATTCTGATTCTGGGGTGGGGTCTCAGGTTTTACATTTTCAAGAGGCTCCCAGGTGCTACGTGTGGCAGGACTTTAAACTCTTTTCCCTGACAGAATTCCTCTTCAAGGTAGAAAGGACAGGTGTGAGACAAGGGCAGAGTGCTGGGCACTCAAAGGCCACTTGATGACACAGAGCCCTGAACAAATGTCCCACAAACACCAGCAATAGAACAAAAAAGAGAGTCTGAGCTCTTCACTGATAAAGCTTGTTAGCTTGTTCTTTTTTATGTGTATCTCTGAGGCAGTATGCAAATGGGATAATAGAAGAAGGGAAAGAAAATCAATCATTCATTCCTCTATTCTGTACATTTGAATCCCCTACTCCATACCAGGCATTTTAGGTGCAGGAAATATAAAATATAGTAAAACTGATATAGAAAATTCTATTTTGGAAATGCAGATACTGAAAGCATTCCCCTCAACCTCTTTCTTTTGGTCAGGAAACTTACTCCAAGACACCCTACACACAAGGAATCCAGCCGTTCAGCATTCCCAGCAGAACAACATTATCTATCATTGTTCTTTGTGTTCAGAGATATTCTGGCAAAGATGTTACTATTCCTGTGTGTGAGTTTGGCAGAAAGCCCTAAGATGTGACCTAATTTCCAAATAGCTTGTCCTTCTGGTTAGCTGTTATTAGTAAAACCTGCTGTAGTTTATAACTTCTATGCTGAAGTTTATAGATTTCGGAAAAATCATCAGGAAGGCAATGGAGATTTCTCACCTGAATTAGCTTGTGTTAACTAGATAATCTTTTTAGAATAGTAGCTTCTGCCCATAATTTAAAGAAACGATGTAGAAACCAATGCATTATCTTTTCTTTCTGGGAGAAGGGCTCTTAAAAGCCTGGAAGTAGCAGATCATTAGGTAATGTGTTGTTAGCTCAAGAAGAGCACATTGTGGTATATTTATAGTCACACTGTCCAGGGGGGAGAATGTTTATGTATGGACCTGTCTTATCATCCCTTCTACCCTGAGTGGATCTTGAAAGTTAAATTATAACATTGCATTATGCGTAAAGGAGAAGGATGCTTTACAGAAAAGACATTTACCAAGCTCTTGAGGGACCATTGTGCGCTGATCAATGACAGATGGTGTTCAGCTTTCACAATGTAGGAGTGCTAAAGGATGTGGGGTCACAGAAAAGCCGTGGAAAATCATAGAGTAAAATATGGTGCAAGTTGTTGTCAGTCTGGCATAAGAAGAGGAGGTACCAAGAAAATTATACCAAACACCAAGAGAGGAAAGGAAACTGAAATGAAAAATGATAGTACTTCAATTTCTGAAAAACAGGCCTGCCCCTAATTTAGCTATGAGATGTTGGGTAAGTTACCAATGTCTCTGGGCCTTGCTCTACTAGTACCACAGAGGAGAGAGAGATTCTAGATGATTTTCAACTCTCCTCCCTGCTCTGTAACTCCGGTTCGCTATGTGCTAAATGCACCTTGAAATAAACACTTCCTTTCTGTGTGCGTGTTGGGCGGTGGAATCCTCATTTTACAGAAGAGGAAACTAAGGTTCGGAGAGCTTAGGAACCCAGCCCAAGCTTACACAGCCATTAGGAGCCCAGACAACCTGACACCATAGATAATACTTTTAAGCTTTATTACATATTGCCTTTATATGTCTAAGACTTTCATAGGTAAAGAAGGAAGGAATATTTTGTAACTTTCTTAGAAAATCAATTGTCGGGGATCTCTTAAAAAATTTGTTACATACCTTCTTTTAGAATTCTTGACATTGGGCTGGGCGCAGTGGCTCACACCTGTAAACCTAGCACTTTGGGAGGCTGAAGTGGGTGGATCACTTGAGGTCGGGAGTTCGAGACCAGCCTGGCCAACATGGTGAAACCCTGTCTCTATAAAAAATGCAAAAATTAGTCGGGCGTGGTGGCAGGCACCTGTAATCCCAGCTACTCGGGAGGCTGAGGCAGGAGAATTGCTTGAACCAGGGAGGCAGAGGTAGTAGTGAGTCGAGGTCACACCACTGCACTCCCAGCCTGGGTGACAGAGTGAGACTCGGTCTTAAAAAAAAAAAAAAAAAAGAATTCTTGACATTGGAGAGTGGAGTTTGATTTGAATAAAGGAAGATGTTGTAACTGACATCATAATTTAAGGTCCAAGAATTTAAGACATGAGATGAGAAGCACATACCTTTCTCCTACCTTACTCAGCTCAATTAGTTGCAGGTGCTGATACATTTACTTTTCAGGTTTTTGCCTGCCCAGTTGAGCCCGCTATGTTCAGGCCAGGCTGCCGAAAATTAGCTGCACAAGTGTTGACTTGTGACAACTAGAATTCATGTTACTGTCTCCTAAACTTGAGATCCTGGGAGTCTAGGGAAACGCTGGGCTGCAAATGGCAGCTTCTCCACATCCTCATCCAACAGTTTCCCATGCCCACATGATGAGGTTCTGGCAGAGTTTCCTGGTTTGACAGACATTCCTCCTGAAACTGAGTTCTTTATTAAACACCATCCTGCCTGGCTGGGGCTATGATACCTCTCAGCCCTCAGAGGCAGTGTGTTAAAGGGCAGTGGACGAGCGCCAACTTCATAATTTTTGCATATCTGTATCCCACCTGTATATACTGTTATTACTTATATTTGTCTTTAAACTGACTCACTTTTGAAATTAAATACCTTAATTTTTTTACAGAAAATGTCAAGTTTTATAGTTAATAAGTTTTGTATCTAGGTCTGTGATTCATGATAATTTTCTAAATGGTGAGAGGTAAGGATTCAATTTTGTTTTTGCATACTGATATCCAATTATTCCTGCACTATTTATTGAAAAGACTATCTTTTCTTCACTGAATTGTCTTTGCACCTTCTTCCCTCTCCTTGGGAGTTAAACTAGAATTTTTGTTCTTCTTAATTGTTAGCTAGGGAGTCAAAATATGAGCTGCCACCCACCTGTCTTCAACCAGGACTCCTTCCAGGAGTACCTCCTGCTGCCCACCCATTAGTTTGGAATCTAAGTTTGCTAATACCTTTGAACATTGTAATTTAATCTCTTATTGGCTTCTCTTTGGCCACTTCCGCTTACTAATAAAAATTCTCTCTTTTCTTGAGAGTTTGTAAGTACTCTGGCACTATCTCTGCCAATTCCTCACATTCTCACCTTTTCTACCAACCTGCCTGTGATGCTCCAAAAGTTATAACTTACAAAATAAGTTTGAAATTTTATAAGGGGTGGAATAGGGTAGCAAAAGGTTTGAATTTTTGTGGAGGAGAAAGCAACATCATTAACTATTGGCATGTCACAAATGAGATTCACTATTTAAGGGCTCCTGTGGCCCATATGTTATTTCCCCCATAAGATTCCTGTTTTGGAGTAGCCATGTATATGCTATCACACATATATGTACATATACAGATATAAACACACAAACATACACAGATACCTGGAAATATTTTGTGCTTAACTATGACTTTCCTTCTAGTTAATTTACAGACATATTTTATAGACATGCTATAGGGGGGAAAATTTTAAGTTATAGGATCTTAGAGACACTAAGGGATCATCTGGGTTGGATAGGTTGTCAACTCTGATAAATTGGTGGGGATGGAGCATTGTATTGAAAAAGATTGCTAGGCTGAGTTTAGCTCAGCAGGGAAGACAGCTGTCATTGATTAGTCATAGCCTCCCATTGCTGGGGGTGGTGGCATGTATATGGTGTATGACTAACTCTAAGACTAGACCACTCTTTTCCAATGCCATAATCTCTTCTACACTATTCTTGACAGCTGAATTCTACTCATTGCAGGAATTCTTTCAGTAATTGTGAGCTTACTATTTTTCAGGAATGCTCATTGCTACGCTGAACAGCTCTTCTACGTGTTCGAGTCTAAAATCTACCTCATAGCAACGTCTAATCATGTCTCCTAATTCTACCCTTTAGAGCCATACAAACCCATTTTATACCTATTCTACATCATAGCTCTTCAAATATCAGAAGACAGCCATTTTGTAACCTCTTCTAGATAAAAACCACCATTTCTTTCAGTTATTTCTCAGATATTGTGGTTGCTGGGTCTTATATCATCCTAGATGTTATTTAATTTTTCCTTGCTCCCTTTCAGGTGTGCTACCTAGAGAATTTCAGATAGGATCTGACCAAGTAAAATTAATTGGGACTCTTTACTATTAGCTTCCATGTACTAATATTAATAAGCTTCAGTTTGCACCCGAAACATGTCACTTTGTTATTTCATATTGAGCTTTTGATAAATTAAAAAATTCTTTCTATATGAACTATTCGATTCAGCTCTTCTCTTTCCTGAGTTTATGTTTGTATTTGTACCTTTTGAATTGTATCTTAATAATGATTGCCTTTTCTTGAGTACCTATGAGTACCTATGTATTTTATTTAATATCTATGAAGTAAATATTCTATTCTCATTTTGCAGTTGTGACAACTGAGATTCAGAGATGTCCAGTCTACTCACACAAACAGTAAGTTGCAGAGCCTGGAATCAAACCCATTTCCTTCTGGCTCTAAAGTCTATTCTCTTTTGGCTACTGATATGGTTTAGGATCTGTGTCTCCACCCAAATCTCATGGTGAATTGTAATCCCTAATGTTGGACATGGAGCCTGGTGGGAGGTGGTTGGATCATGGAGGTGGATTTCTCATGAATGATTTAGCACCATCCCCTTTGTGCTATTCTCCTGATAGAGTTCTCATGAGGTCTGGGTGTTTAAAAGTATGTAGCACCTCCCTCTCGCCTTCCTCTTGCTTTAGTTATGTAAGATGTTGGCTCCCCCTTTGCCTTCCACTATGATTGTAAACTTTCTGAGGCCTCCTCAGGAGCAGATGCCACTATGTACAGCTTGTGGAACCATGAGCCAATTAAACCTTGTTTCTTATAAATTACCCAGTCTCAGGTATTTCTTTACAGCAATGCAAGAATGGACTAATATAGCAACCAGATACTCAATTTAGCAATTCTGAATACTGAGTCCATTATAGAAAAAAAAAATGGTTGGGGGACATAGGTCATCCTTTTGTCAAGATGTTCGTTGTTTTTCGAATTGTGATGAAGTCAAGTGTTTTGTTTTTTAAAAATAAATAAAAAGGAAATACAGTTTGGCTTGACTAGTTCTGGTGAACTCTTACTGGTTCTTAGGAGTCACCTTTTTAAAGTGCTCACTAGCTGCTTGCTTAACTATCCAATCTAGAACTTTGCTGGGGATTGATGGCAAATGTGTCTGTCTATAATTGCTAGAATCCAAGTTTATGGGACATTTGTTTATGTCCTTTGTCTGATCCTCATCCTATTTCCCATAAGATCCCATGGGCTGCTCGCAGTGGTTCTACCGTCATATCTGCATGTTTGTTCAGTTCTCCAGTATGGAAGTGGAGTGGGGGAGGGGTTTGCCTTCATTTAAGGTAGCTAAATGCTTTCACAATGTATTCCTGTTTATTCTTTAGTTTCCTCCCAATGTTATTTCTTCCATTTCCAATTTGCAGGTAAAAAGCAGAGCCTCTCTCTTAATGGAGGGATTAATGGAATAGAGGCACTCAATAAAGCTCCAGTAATTTCTGTTAAGTGGATTCTAAAGTAAACACTTTTATGGCCCCAACAACAACAAAAGACAGTGAATCCACTTACTCAAAAGCCCACCTAGTATTATAAGTCAGTGAAATGCATTTGGGATCTATCTACTCTTTCAGATGATCTGTGCTGGGAAAATCTCTCCATTAATAAAAATAATAGCCAAACGTGAGTACTAATAAATAGGGTTAATACTTAGTGTCTCAACTAGACCTAAGAGTATATGCATTTTAAAAGTTTTTTTTAAATTTCTAGCCCATGACAGACTGACGTATCTAAAAATCATAGATCAAGTAAAGAATGTGTGCAAATTAAAATCCATGCACAGAAACCTATGTGAGAAGAAGGAGCATTGTCATCGCAGACGTTTAACTGGGTAAGAGTTATGCAGTAAACACTTAAAACCCAGTTAAAAGCCTACTTTCGGTTGTTTTCATGCTCCCCAGTGCTAGAAAGAGAGCCTGTCTGCGAAACACCAGTAATTGCACGTTGTCTGTGTGAAAGGACATTGAAAGACTCGATAAATTACAAGGAGGGAGGGAGCTAGCTCTCACTGCAAACTTGACCTAGCCTAGATTAGCAACCCGGGATTTGACTTTCCATGTGACCCTTCCTCTTTGTAGTCTTCAAAAGCAAGCCTGGACAAAGCCCTGCTCCTTCCTTCCTTCTAACTCCCTATCAGGAAGCTCCTTCGCCCCTTCAAATCGCTTCAGGGGCTTTGAAATCCCGGGCTCCGGGCCCAAGCTGGGCATGAATATTCATCGAGGGCGTGGCCCTGCCAGCGCGCAGGGCTCCAAGCAGCTGCGACTAGCGGAAAGCGCGCGCCAGCTGCACGCAGGAAAACAGTTCTCATTTTGTGTGCTCGGCTGACTACACGTCAAGCCTCGGGCCAGCTCGAGACGGCCACATTGTGCGTCTGTGGGAGGGGCTCTACCGAGACGAATGGACTTTTCTGAGGCAGGGCCCAGGAGCTGTAATTCGAGGGGCCTCAGATCTCCCTGCCACCCACCTGCCAGGGCAAGTGAAATTCCACTGAGAAAAAATCAGGCGTATCTATCCTCTTCCAGGAGTTTGTCTCCCTTTTAAGAAACAAATATCCCTTGTGTGAATGATTGGAGGCTTTTTATCCTCTGGTGGCGCTTCCTTCTTTGCAATTATCTATAATGGAGACGGTTTCTTCTCCCTTCTTAGTGATTACAACTGCCACTTGCATTTTTTTTTCTTTCAAGATCATGAAGCCATGTTGTCTCTATCTTTCCTCGCCTTCATCCTTTACTTAGTAGTACCGATAGCACTTTTAACTTATGTCTGGTTAAAAGTCAGACATCCTGGATTCAGATTCTAGCTTGACCACTTATAGGTGCCATGAATGTGGCAAGTTAGCCTTTTTTGCATCTGTTTCTTTATCTGCATAAAGCAATACCAATACCACCTACCTCATGGTTTTTTTCCTGAGAATAAATAATTATATACAGTCATGTGACAGTCATGCATTGCTTAACAAGATTGGAGAAATGTGTCACTGGGCGATCATGCGGTTGTGTGAACATCATAGTTTGTACTTACACAGACTCAGATGGTGTAGCCTTCTACACACCTAGGATATATGGTATAGCCTGTTCCTGCTAGGCTACAAACTCGTGCAGCATGTTACGGTACTGAATACTGCAGGGAATTGTAGCACACTGGTAAGTATTTATGTATCGAAACACATCTAAACATAAAAAAAGTACACAGTAAAAATACAGTATTATACTCTTATGAGACCACAATAGTATATTGACATCACATGACCTTATAAAACATGTTTGAATAGTGCCTGGCATATAGTAACCATTTAGTACATGCTAGTTATTAATGTTATTATTTTGATTGGATAGGCCTGGTCGAAGATGGCTGAGTGTAAACCAGAATGCAAGTCAGCTGGGGCACGTACTACTGGAGGTAGAGCCCCATGAGAAGGGGCCAAGAACCCGCACCCACCAAAATCAAGAAGAAAGGCTGAACCCGGAGAGAAAAGGGAGGTGAGCCTGAGGAGGGAGATGGGATGCAGCTGAGAGGGGAGCGCCAGTGGGGAGGTTGTGGGAGCCAAGCCATTAGAGGAAGGATCACACAATGTCCGGAGGTAATGAACACAGAACTTTTTAGTTTGTTTTTAGGTTAGAGTCTCAGATCCTGGTCTGCATTCGATGGATTCTTAAAGCAATTGGAACCTCAGGCTGGTCCTGGAGCAAGAGCTGTTCCTTTACTTGGGGCTCTCAAGTTGAGAAGTTTGAGCTCTAGGATTCTCCACTGACCACCTCTCCCTGTCTTTGCTCTCTTCCCATCTTTAAACTCCCATTGAACTGGCATGCTATTCTTAGCATGGCACTCAGGCTCTTGACTCCACCCAGTCCTTCCAGTTATATTGGCCACGGTACCTACGTTCTTGTGTCTCTTAGCACTGTCTACCTACCCTCTCTCCACAACACATATTACACCTCCAACCCAACCCATAATTCCCACTGGTTTCTAGGTATGCCAGTCTTCTTACAGTTTCCTAAACATGTCGTAGTGGGGAAAATGCTACATGTTCACTACCTCATTTCACCTTCCTAGGCAGATGAGAAGACATCTCCCAGTTTCTTTTTGCAGCTAGGTTGGGACACTGACCAAATTTTTGACAACAACAAAGTGAGTGGAGGGATATGACATTCTGGTTCAGGAAAACTAAGAGGGGGTCTGAGTTCTTCATGCTTATTCTCTTTTGTCCATATGCTAGGATGTGCAAAACTCTAACTCAGTAGGTTGTAAAATGGAAGCAGGCTGGGTCCTGAATTTCTGTTGCAGGAAAGCTGACCAATTGGCATAAGATTTTTTTTTTCAATGAGGAAAAGCCACTGAGATTATGGGGTTTTATTTGTTACCTCAGCCTGTCCTATTCTATCCTAACAGCACACATACCATGCTTTTTCTTATTTTGTCATCTCTGTAGTTACATTGTGTCACTTGGAATGCCTCCCTGCATTCCTCCCCTGCAGCAAATTGCTACTATGCTTGGATTCTCCTCTGTGATCTTATAGCACCATGCTCAGGTTTCTGGCCTGAGTGATTAGATGGATCTTGGCACCAGTAAGGAAAATGAAAGGGAGGAAGAGGTGTACATTTGGCAGAGAGAAAGAACTCTGTATGTGCACTATGTGTTTGAGAATGGGACATCCAGGGATATATGGATCTGAAGCTCAAGAGAGAGGCCTGAGCTAGAGATAGGTATAGGGTTGAGAGTCATGAGCATATGGGAAGAAGTGGGCAAGATTACCCAGGGAAAGTTTGTAAACTAAGATAAGAGAGTGGAAGATGGAAAGGTGAATCTTAGTGGAACACCATCCTTTAAAGGAAGGCAGAAGAAGCAGAGCCCTTATAAATTTCACAGTGTCCCCCTAAGGACATTCAGGATTGAGCATGAAACCTGGGAAAGCAGGACTAGTTTATTGATCAACATTTACAAATATGAAACTTAATTTTGAGGAAAACAGGGTATAGTGCAATCGAGGCTGTTGAGTAGAGCCCAAAATGCCTTTGAAGGTGGAATTGCTCACCTTTGTTACTGAGAAAACTGCCGGGCAAAAGTTTAGTTTTGATCATGTTAAAGGTAAATTAAAAGCTGACCTTGGCTTTTATATTCCTGGCTTTCCTCAACCTGAAGTCTTCTGACTTCTATGAACCTAAAGGAATGAGAAAGTTGCAAGGATTTGTAACTGGCTATAGGAATTAACTGTGCTCACTAGCCTATATTTTGTTTTGCTTTTTTCTCCATGTGTTTGCTTTTTGGATGTAATTCTTAAATTGTCTAAATGGTCACCTTTTGTTGTTGTTATTCTTTAAATGGTACCTGGACAGCTATGATGGGTCAAGAGAGAGAATTGCTTTATACTACAAGGCTATCAGAAGATCACTGAGGTTGTAGTGAGCCAATATCGCTCCACTGCACTCCAGCCTGGGTGACAATGAGACTGTCGTGAGGAAGGGAATGTGATAATCCAAGAGAGAGATGACAATGGATTGGAACACAGTGGCAGCAGTGGAGGTAGTGAGAAGTGGTTGGATGCAGGATATATTTTGAAAAGGAAGCCAACAAGATTCGGATGAGAGAAAAGAAAAAAAAGTAAGAAGAGTCCAGAAAGACTCTAAAGGTTTTGAATAGAGTCACCATTGTCTGAGAGAGTGCAGACTGGGAGTGGAGCTGGCTTCAAAGGGAAGAACAGGAGTCCAAGTTTGGACTTGTTAAGTTTGATACATGACGCAGGCAGCTGGATAAAGGTCTGGAGTTCAGACGGGCGTGGTGGCTCACGCTTGTAATCCCAGCACTTTGGGAGGCCGAGGCAGTCAGATCACTTGAGGCCAGGAGTTCGAGACCAGCTGGCCAACATGGCGAAACCCCGTCTCTACTATAAATACAAAAATTAGCTGGGCGTGGTGGCAGGTGCCTGTAATTCCAGCTACTTGGGAGGCTGAGGCAGGAGAATCACTTGAACATTGGAGGCGGAGGTTGCAGTGAGCCGAGATCGTACCACTGCACTCCAGCCCAGGTGACAGGTGACAGTGTGAGACTCCATCTCAAAAAAAAAAAAGAAGTCTGGGGTTCAGGAGAGACGTCTGAGCTGGAGGTGCACATTTGGCAGCTTCTGGTGATATTAAATGCTATGAAACCAGGTGAGATCACCAAGAGGGTGAATAAGGAAGAAAAGGGGCCCGAGGGCTGAGCCCTGGGGCCCTCCAAGATTATGAGGTCAGAGAGAAAAGGCTGGACCAGGGGAGGAGTCTAAGAAGGAATGCCCAGTGGGTAGGAGGAAAATGAAGAAAGGGTTTGTGTTGGAAGCCAAGTAAAGAAACGGTTTCAGAGGAAAGGGAGTCATCACTGTGTCGGATGCTACCGACACACACCTCAGATGTTACCTGAGAACTGCGAAATGGACTTAGAAAAGTGTAGGTCAGGCCGGGCAAGGTGGCTCACACCTGGAATCCCAGCCCTTTGGGAGGCCAAGGTGGGCAGACTGCTTAAGGCCAGGAGTTCAAGACCAGCCTGGCCAACACGGCAAAACCTCATCTCTACTAAAGCATACAAAAATTAGCTGGTCATCTTGGCGTGACAAAAATTAGCTGGACTTCTTGGCGTGAGCCTGTAATCCCAGCTTCTTGGGAGGCTGAGGCAAGAGAATCGCTTGAACCTGGGAAGTGGAGGTGGAAGTGAGCTGAGATTGTACCACTGCACTCCAGCCTGGGTGACAGAGTGAGACTCCATCTCGATAATAATAATAATAATAACAATAACAACAACAATAACTGAGGTTCTTATAACACTAATATTATTCAACATCTACAGTCTCAGAGATTCTAGGTCCAGATCGCTGGAGTGTCTCTCATTCAGAAGTATAACTCCCTTTGAAATCAGTTCCTTGTGAAAAAGGGATGGTTTCTCTTTGATATGGAGATATGGATGTTGTCGACTATTACAGTCTCATATAAAATTCCAATGCACTGTGCTGGTTTAATGTAGTTTTTAGTTGGAAAATGAGAATCCCCAAATGCATTTTTGGTAGCCAGCTCTGTTGCAAATGATGCCATTGGATGTAGCATTAAGTAACTTAACTCTTAAACTTTGGGCATATTCAAGTGCATGGTACATCTGCCCTCAATCTTGGAAGTCTGTCATAAAATGCAGTCTACAGGGTATATGATATACCATTCTCCAGTATGTGGTGTATTTGCTGAACATCATGTATCAGAAGCTGAGAGAGGGAGAGAGAGAGAGAGCAGACGATTTAGAAAGCCCAGCCTGCTCTGTGTCAAGGGCACTGGTCCAGAGTGAAATCTGCTTGTGAGCTACCAAACAGCATTTTTCTCATACTGAAAAAAACTATCCTTGTAATCTGCAGTTTGAATGACCTGTTCATGTGTTTATTCATTACTTTAGATTTCCTTTCATCAAGTCAGTGGAAACTTTACATGACTTCTGACTGATGCTCTGCTGTTCCTAGTGGAATCATTGTCATAACTAGCATTTTGTTTGTGGGTTTGTACCTGAGTGCCCCATTTTGAACCACTCATCATGTTAGGGGCTTATATCACATCTTTACTTTGCATATCAACTCTATGAGACAATCATTATCATTTTCATTTTAGAGGTGAGGAAACTGAGTCTTGAAGAGGTTAAGTTGCTTCAGGTCATGGCTGGTGAGTAATAGAGCTAGATTCAAAGCCAGGACTGCCTGCTTCCAGAGCTCATGCCCTCTCTATGAAACTTCCTTGTGCCGTCTTAGAGTTCTTCCTCTACAACTTCTCACTTGAACTTGGAGGCTCCTATTTCTTGAGCCACCCGGTGGGAGAGTTTGATGAGTTCATTTTAAATGTTCTCATTTGTGATCGGAGAGAACTGAAAATTCTCTGAATTTAGACTTCACATTCCATTTATCTTAGCATTCCTGCCCCCTTAGCTCCTGGCCTCATCATTAGTGGACCAGTTCATTGGTGGCTGGTGGATGCTTGTGCCTCTGGACTCCTGTCTTGGCTGTGCCTCTAACACAGAGGGTAACCTGAGGAGGTCACTCAACCAGTTCATGTCTCTCATTCTCCAAATATAGTATTAACAGGGCTTGCCTGGACTAGCTAATTAGGCACTGGACTGAATGTTGGAACTATGAAGCCTATTAGTTCAGTCAATTAACATTTATTGAGTGCCTGCAGTGTGCAGAACCCTGGGGCAAGTGGAGGCATGGTATTCCTGACCTGTGGATGCACTATTCTATGTATTTCCTTTATTTTTGCACCTCTGTGTGACTCCACCCAACCCCTAAGAATACTCTTATCCCCACCTACATGTTTCTTTTCTTTTTTTTTTTTTTTTTTTTTGAGACAGAGTTTCGCCTTGTTGCCCAGGCCGGATTGCAATGGTGCGATCTCGGCTTACTGCAAACTCTGCCTCCCAGGTTCAAGCGATTCTCCTGCCTCAGCCTCCTAAGTAGCTGGGATTACAGGCATGCAACACCACGCCCGGCTAATTTTGTATTTTTAGTAGAGACAGGTTTTCTCCATGTTGGTCAGGCTGGTCTTGACCTCCCGACCTCAGGTGATCCACCCTCCTCAGCCTCCCAAAATGCTGGGATTACAGGTGTGAACCACAGTGCCTGGCCACATGTTTCTTTAATTTCTCTGTGTGCCAGGATTCACTCCTGAGTACTTTATTCTCCTGGCCCACTCTGCTTTGCTTGCAGCGAAACAGCATGGTTTCCTCTTGGCCTTCAGGAAATCCTGTTATAATTCAACCAGTTTTGAAAATGACCTCTTTCTGCTCTACTAAGCTGGTAATGTTTCACTGGGTTAGAGTAGGCCAAGGTCATGTACAGTTCTATACTATTAGCTTAGAGGAGCATACTTTTAAATTTTGATTTCAAACATGTAACCTGACTTAACAGTGGGTCTTCCCACAGTGGGACCATGATAGTGGCAATAGAACTTTCATGTGCTTGGGGCTCTCAGCCAATGCATCCATGAGCCTGAGACAGAGCATTCCTGTGATTCCCAGGTCTGCTCTTCCTTGGTCCTCTGTGCCAACCCATGAAAAAACTGCATGCTGTGACCAAATTCGGAATCAAGTTTATCCTGTCTAGAGCCAGCTCTCCAAAGGTGAAATTTTACCTTATTCCCTTGAATCCATTTTCTTGTATTTTTATTTTGGGATCTTTTAGTAACAAGGCAGCTTCCTGGGATTCTGTAGTGAGCAATTCTGGAGTCGATGGGTATTTTTACATATGTGTACATTTGCTTCTATTTGTGTGTGTGTTTGTGACCTAGCAGAGGAAAGAGCCTCCATTTGCCTGGAAGCCTGAGATGATTTAATCTCTACTATTTGGATTGCACTAATTAAGTGGAGTGGATGTTTCAAATACTTAGCTATCTTAGAGATACAAAGGGAAGGTCTTCAAAGAATCTGTACCATACTGAAAGATACGTAAATAGTGTGTGCTGAGAAGAGCGAGCAGCCCTGTGGGCCAGGAGCGAAACTACTGAAAAGAATTGGTGAAGGATTCATCAGCTTTCTAGGAAAAGGGCAGCATGGGTCTTTATGCTTCACTTTGTCAAGTTTGAGTCATGCCCATTTCATAAAGTATTTGGCCTGTGCTAAGTGTTGTTCAAAATGTGATATCCTTGTTTGATATCACAAGGTGACATGAAGTGGTAGATTAAAGGGAAGAAAACTACCATTTTAGAAGAACAATAGCAATTGAACACCTGAACATACAAAAAAAATGAGATTTCTCTTCATCTCTGGAAACCAAGTTTCATCAGAAATAAGAAAACGGAATACAATTTGAGACAAGTTCTTGGCTGTTGGGCTACTTTCAATATTCCTTGACTATCAGAGCTTTATAGGGGATCCAAATGTAGCCTTAAGGGTTTTGTCTTGTCTGTTAAATTAATTCACCTGACGGCCAGGCCAGTGGCTTAGGCCTGTAATCCCAGCACTTTGGGAGGCCAAGGCGGGCAGATCACCTGAGGTCAGGAGTTTGAGACCAGCCTGGCCAACATGGTGAGACCCTGTCTCTACTAAAAATACAAAAATTAGCTGGGCATGGTGGCACGCTTGTAATCCCAGTTACTCAGGAAGCTGAGGCAGGAGAATTGCTTGAACCTGGAAGGCAGAGGTTGCAGTGAGCCGAGATCGTGCCACTGCACTCTAGCCTGGGTGACAGAGCAAGACCCTGTCTAAAAAAAAAAAAAAAAAAAAAAAAGCGTGGTGGCTCATGCCTGTAATCCCAGCACTTTGGGAGACCAAGGCAGGTGGATCACCAGAGGTCAGGAGTTCGAGACCAACCTGGCCAACATGGTGAGACCCCCATCTCCACTAAAAACACAACAGTTAGCCAGGCATGGTGGTGGGTGCCTGTAATCTCAGCTACTCGGGAGGCTGTAGCAGAAGAATCACTTGAACCTGGCAGGTAGAGGTTGCAGTGAGCCAAGATCGTGGCACTGCACTCCAGCCTGGGTGACAGAGCAAGACTCTGTCTCAAAAAAAAAAAAATTAATTCACCTGACAACATGTAGGTTTGAAGATCAAAGCCAGTTGGGAGGGCTATACAGGCCGGGGACCTATTCATGTTTTCTGAGAGTGGGATCACTTTTTTTTTTTTTGAGGTGGATTCTCATTCTGTCACCCAGGCTGGAGTGCAATGGCATGATCTTGGCTCACTGCAACCTCTGCCTCCTGGGTTCAAGTGATTCTTCTGCTGCAGCCTCCCGAGTAGCTGGGATTACAGGCACCCACCACCATGCCTGGCTAACTTTTGTATTTTTAGTGGAGATGGGGGTTTCACCATGTTAGCCAGGTTGGTCTAGAACTCCTGACCTCTGGTGATCCACCTGCCTTGGTCTCTCAAAGTGCTGAGATTACAGGCGTGAGCCACCGCGCCCGGCCTGGGATCACTTTTTAAAAACAGCTTTTCATGGTGATGACTAACATGACAGAAAGTACGCTATCACAACAATAATCCTAAACCAAGTTGTTGGATGAGGTTCATTAGCTTTACTTTTTTGACTGTGATTATCTGAGATGCAGTTGACTTTAAGAATGGCCACTACTGAAATTCATCCTGCACAGCAAGATTTTCTTTAGGTTTCCTTTAGAAACATCGTGGCTCCCTACCTTTTATTTCTAGCATTAACTTTGGAGGCGCTTTTACTCCTCTAGGAGTGCAGCCAAGCTGACCTTCTCGACCCTGAATCCTGTTATTTATGGAATCAGTGATTCTATTCATTATTAATTCACAGTAGGTCTGGCTTCACACTAATTTTAGGAGCTCTTTCCTCTTGTTACCAGGCAAAACAACAAATGGCCTGGTTTGCCTTTTAGGAGGTAAGAAACCAAAAGTACTCAGATATGACCTTTTAAGATTTGTGCTAATCTCGAAGACTTGAGATCTTTCTTGGAAACATAGTGAAGAGGTCCATGATTGTTTTCTAAGATTATCACTCAATTGAATATACTTTAAAACTCCCCGGAATCAGAAAATAATGCCATGACAAGTATCTTAAATATTGAGTCAAGAATGCTTCTTAGTGCCAAGGTGCTGCCATTTCCAGATGGCACCTTCAGAATTTCTTTCAATTTAGCATTACTAACATTTTGCTGCTTTGACTGAAGCAATGGTAAAGCAACTTGAAGAAATGGTAAAGCAATTCAATGTAAATAAATACAAATGCTGTTAAATGTTAATTTTTTGAAGTTGCCAGCTTTGTGCTCTTTGATTTAAAGGAAGATTATGATCTCAAACCTGGATGAAATATCCTGTGTAAAGCCATGTTTTTCCCATATACAGTTACAAATACTGGGCCCTATAATTTTTTTTTTTTCTCGAGATGGAGTCTTGCTCTGTCACCCAGGCTTGAGTGCAGTGGCGCGATCTCGGCTCACTGCAATCTCCGCCTCCTGAGTTCAAGCAATTCTCCTGCCTCAGCCTCCTGAGTAGCTGGGATTACAGGCACCCGCCACTACACCCAGCTAATTTCTGTATTTTTAGTAGAGACGGAGTTTCACTATGTTGGCCAGGCTGGTCTCAAATTCCTGATCTCGTGATCCGCCCACCTCAGCCTACCAAAGTGTTGGGATTACAGGCGTGAGCCACCAAGCCCAGCCTGGTCCCTATAATTTAACCCCTTTACTATATTAAAGCAAATAATTAAGGATGTACGCAAAGATTTAGTTACAAGTTGATACTGGCAAAAATGGGAAGTAAACTAAATGTTCAACTTTAGGAGAATAGTTAAATAAATAATGGCACATGCATACAATACAATTCTTCTAGCTACTTGAAAAGATGTTGTAGAGGAATATTCAATGACATGATAAGATGACAAGATGTACTGACTAAAAAATGCAGTTTACAAAATAACATAGACAGCATTCATTTTTAACCCTTTTTGAGTCACACACCTCTTCGAGAATCTGAATAAAAATGTACATTTACCTTGGGCTTCCTAGCTCCCCATCTTCTCTTTCTTCTGGTTATTGTTTCAGCTTTAGACAGGAGCACATTACTACTATTGTACCTGTTTACCTTTTCCAAGCCTTGTTCTTGGCAGTTTACCTATAAAACTTGAGTTTCTCCCTTGTCTGCAATTGAGGTTAGGTAAATCATGAAATACTGAACTTGAAACATTCCCCTAAATTTTATGTAAACAAAAAGACTTCGTGCATAACTTGTGTAAGATTACATCTACTATTCGTTCAGATATTTCTAATGTTCTTAGTGTTCATTTTTGTGGTCATTCATTCATCCTCGCTGGTAAAACACACAGTGCCTGGAATGTAGTAGACAAACATGTAAATGTTAGCTACCTATTATTATTTTCACTCAGATGCATTGATTTATCCGTTTACATCTTTACTGGACCGCCACCTTGAGCCTAGCTAGCCAGTGGTGAGTAAGAAAGATATAGTTCTGCTCTCCTATAGCTTCCTTATGTTTACTGGGGGAAGTAGACATCAATCAACCACTAGAGAAAAAAACAAGGATAGCGCTGCGAAGTAGAGATGGAATGCACTGGAAGAGCATATACTGGGGCGCCCAGCCTCTTCTGAAGTGTCAGGGAAGCTGAGACCCTAAGGGTGAAGTAAAATTAGATTGTTAAGTTAAGAGTGGAGTGGGTGGGTAGGGAACAGCATCCAAGCAGAGGAAACAGCATGTGAGAAGAGCCCTAAGTCAACATTTGACCTGGATTCCTGTGGGTTTTCATAATTTAGAAAGTTATACTCTCAGTCATTGGCAGTCAAGAGAGTTGAAAGTGTAAGTCCTCCAACATGGACTTAATTCTGTTTTCAAAGTTTGTCTTCCTTAACTCTGTTTAGAAACTGGAAGATTGGATGTCCGTTACAATTGTAGCGAGCTTCCCAACAGCTCCAAGGCAGTATTGTCGGATGTATCGTGGGAAGTAAGCCAGTAAGGTTTCAACTGCAGATCTCAAATGTGAACACCTGGCTCCGAGTCCTATTGCCCTGGAAATTTTAACAACATTATTTCAAAATTGTATTTGAAAAAAATAACAGCAAAAATGGTTCTCCTTGCTCCCATTGTGTGTACAGATGATCTGACTTGCTTCCTTTGAAGCCTGTTTGAACATACAAATAGACACAAGCTCACCAGGAATTACAGGTATGGTAGATAGCTTTGTAGGTGCATGTGATTGCAATGGACCCTCTTATCAAGTTTCAGTTATATCAAATTTTACAGCAGGCTAGAGTCTATGAAATCAGACTTCCTGGAAGCAAAAGTTCAGTGTAAGTTCAGAGGCAATGGATGTGGCAGAACCACTTTGCAAACGTGAAAGATCGAAAGAAAAATTATTTCCCTGTATTTAAGCATTACTAGCCTTTCAAAAATACTTTGCATTTTCTCCCTCTTCCTACATAACATCATGTAAGATAATATTGCAAACAAATGCTCAGACGGATGCTGAATTATTCATAAGAACAGGCTGCTAATGTGGATTGGAGAAAAGAAATAACAAAGCAAGAAATAATAGTGTCATTGAGACTACAGAGTAAAAGGACATAAGCAAATGTGAGTGAACAATGTTTCTAGAGATTTTTACCCCCAGGAAAGTTGTGTGCTGTTACTTGATTCATGTAGATTCTTACTTGAGAATGGAATCAGCACCTGAAGAATTAGCTGTACTGTATTACTTAACATTTTATTTATAATCTTCCAGCAATTCTCATAATCAGCATTATCCAGTCAGAGATGTCTTCCGAATCAGGATCCCAGGCTCTGACAGCCATGTTTTTTTTTTTTAAGAGAGATGATTTATAGTACCTCTCCAAATTGTTTGACAATTTGGAATCTTCCGGTCCTTGCCTATTCACTATTGTAATTTTACAGCAGACTACGTCAGCAATAGCAATTAGAAGACTTAGAAGCTCTATTCTAGCGCTCTTTCCAAAAGAAGTATCTAAAGGCTCTGTTTCCAAGGACTTTATTGTTCTAGGTTTTTTTGGGGTGTGCATGGCCAAGATAGTATTTAAATTTTGGCTATGAGCCAACAGGAATCTCTATGGCTGTCACTGGGATTGGGGTACAGGAAAGCCACAACTCTTAAGAGGGATCTTTCTCTTTTAGAAAGTTATTCCATCGTAGATATGTGCTTCTTAAGCCTTCCTGATGAACCAAAGCTAATAAGTTCTCTAAATTTTCAAGTATAAAAATCTAATTTCCTTATCATTTAGCAAACCATATTTAAATTAAATGATAGCTTAAAAATTAAAGTGTAGAAAATTCTTTTTTTTTGAGAAAGAAAATCTTTTGTGAATCTTAAATAAATGTTTTTCCAGTTTCTAGTCGTTAAATTTCTTAGGAATGATTTTCGACCAGGACGCTGTATTTCAGTTAAAACAAACTGGGCTAAATGCAGTTAGATATCCTGGAACAGAAAAAGGACATTAGCGGAAAAACTAGTGATATCCAAAGTCTGTGGTTTGGTTATTAGAAATGCACCAGTGTTAATTTCTTAGTTTTGACAAATGTACCAAGGTTAAGTAAGATGTTACTACTAAGAGAAACTGAGTAAAGGGTTTACAGGAACTCTCTGTACAAATTATTTTATAATTTTTCTATAAATTTAAAATTATTCCAAAGTAAAACATTCATTGATATGTAAAGCAAATTGGGACATAGATTTCAGGCACCAGAATTGAACTAGCTATTACAGTTGGTCATTAAGTTTAGTGCCAATCTTAGAAATTAAGAGAATGAGGGGTGTGAGTAGATTGTGTGATTCTTGTAAGAAAAAAGAATAGATTCATTACCTTCACTCGAAGTTATAAAATTTTCCAGCTTAAAATTTTAGAAGGAATTTACTGCATAGATGCTTATATAAGAAATCATGAGTAACTTAAAGGGTGGTGCGTTCAATTACTATTTAATTAAAAAACAAATGATTTTTTAAAAAAACTTTTAAGTTCAGGGGTACATGTGCAAGAAGTACAGTTTTGTTACATAGGTAAACTTGCGTCATGGGGGTTGGTTGTACAGGTTATTTCATCACCCAGGTATTAAGCCTGGTATCCATTGTTATTTTTCCTGATCCTCTCCTTCTTCCTACCCCCTACCCTCCAATAGGTCCAGTGTATGTTCTCCTGTATGTGTCTATGCATTCTCATTATTTAGCTCCCAATTGTAAGTGAGAACATGTGGTATTTAGTTTCTGTTACTGTGTTAGTTTGCTAAGGATAATAGCCACCAGTTCCATCCATCTCCCTGCCAAGGATATGATCTCATTCTTTTTCACGGCTGCATAGTATTCCATGGTGTATATGTACCACATTTTCTTTATCCAATCTATCGTTGATGGGCATTTAAGTTGATTTCATATCTTTGCTATTGTGAATAGTGCTACAGTGAACATATGTGTGCATGTGTCTTTATAATATGTAATAGACAATAGAACAATTTAATATACCTTTCAGTATATACTCAGTAATGGGATTGCTGAGTGAAATGGTATTTCTGTCCTTAGGTCTTTGAGGAATTGCCACACTGTCTTCCACAGTGGTTGAACTAATGTACAGTCCTACCAGCAGTGTGTTCCTTATTCTCCACAACCTCACCAGTATCTGTTATTTTTTGACTTTTTAATAATAGCAATTCTAACTGGTGTGAGGTGGTATCTCATTGTGGTTTTGATTTGCATTTCTCTAATGATCAGTGATGTTGAGCTTTTTTAAAATATGCTTGTTGGCTGCATGTATGTCTTTTTTTTTTGAGAAGTGTCTGTTCATGTCCTTTGCCCACTTTTTAATGAGGTTGTTTTTTTTCTTGTAAATTTATTTATGTTCCTTATAGATGCTGGATATTAGACCTTTGTCAGATGCATAGTTTGCAAAAATGTTCTCCCATTCTGTAGGTTGTCTGTTTACTTTGTTGATAGTTTCTTTTGCTGTGCAGAAGCTCTGTAGTTTAATTAGATCCCATTTGTCAATGTTTGCTTTTGTTGAAATTGCTTTTGGCACCTTCATCATGAAATCTTTGCTCATGCCTGTGTCCTGAATGGTATTGCCTAGGTTGTCTTCCAGTGTTCTATAGTTTTAGGTTTTACACTTTAAGTCTTTAATCCATCTTGAGTTAATTTTTGTGTATGATGTAAGGAAGGGGTCCGGTTTCAATTTTCTGCATAGGGCTAGCCTGTTATCCCAGCAGCGTTTATTGAATGGGGAATCCTTTCCCCATTGCTTTTTTTTGGGTTAAGTTTATTGAAAATCAGATAGTTGTAGTTGTGTGGTCATATTTCTGGGTTCTGTATTCTGTTCTGTTGGTCTATGTGTCTGTTCTTCTACCAGTACCACGCTGTTTTGGTTACTGTAGCCTTGTAGTAGTTTGAAGTGGGTAGTGTGATGCCTCTAGCTTTGTTCTTTTTGCTTAGAATTGCCTTAGCTATTCAGGCTCTTTTTTTGTTCCATATGAATTTTAAAACAGTTTTTTTCTACAGTTTAGAACAGTCTTAAAAAACAGTTCTGTGAAGAATGTCAATGGTAGTTTAATAGAAATAGCATTGAATCTATAAATTGCTTTGGGCAATATGGCCCTTTTAATGATACTGATTCTTCCTATTCATGAGCATGGAAGGTTTTTCCATTTATTTGTGTCATCTCTAATTTCTTTGAGCAGTGGTTTGTAATTCTCCTTGTGGAGATCTTTCAATTCCCTTGTTAGCTGTATTCCTAGGTATTTTATTCCTTTTATGGCAATCATGAATGAGAGTTTGTTTGTCATTTGGCTCTTGGCTTGACTGTTGTTGGTATATGGGAATGCTAGCAGTTTTCGCACATTGATTTTGTATCCTGAGACTTTGCTGAAGTTGCTTATCAGTTTAAGAAGCTTTTGGGCTGAGACGATGGGGTTTTCTAGACCTAGGATCATGTCATCTGCAAACAGGGATAGTTTGACTTCCTGTCTTCTTATTTGAATGCCTTTTTATTTCTTTCTTTTGCTTGATTGCTCTGGCCAGAACTTCCAATACTATGTTTAATAGGAGTGGTGATAGAGGGCATCCTTGTCTTGTGCCAGTTTTCAAGGGGAATGCTTCTGCCTTTTGCCCATTGAGTGTGATGTTGGCTGTGTGTTTGTTATATATGGCTCTTATTATTTTGAGATATGTTCCTTCAATACCTAGTTTATTGAGAGTTTTTAATATGAAGGGATGTGGCATTTTATTAAAAACCTTTCTGCATCTATTGAGATAATCATGTGGTTTTTGTCTTTAGTTCTGTTTATGTGATGAATCACATTTGTTGATTTGCATATGTTGAACCAACCTTGCCTCCCAAGGATGAAGCCTACTTGATAGTAGTGGATAAGCTTTGAAAACAAATGATGTTAAATAGATTTTTAAAAAAATAATCTTCAAAATGTTAAGTACCTAACTTAAAAAAACCTCACCCATTATTTTGGCAGAGGGGGTTGGGAGAACTAAGACAATATGCCCTAGGTATATTGCTTTTCAATTATCTTAGCTGAGACGTTAGAAATATAGAAAGTTAGGATTATTGTTTGCAGAACCTAAATGAATGAAACTAATATATACTTCAGGCTGTGTCTCTTAACTAAAAGGCATCATAGCTTAATCAGGGAGGGGTCATAAACTTAGTGTTGATTCAAGGGGTGCTGATAAGCTTTAGGATGGGCAATAAAACTGACAAAGATGTATTAATTTAGGAAACTTACAGGTAATGGGTCATCCCTCTTCTACCCCAAGATAGGCTTCATGAGTCCTATTAAAATAACTTTATTTATTTTTATCCCAAAATGAATTTTTGAATCTGCTTAAATAATTGAAACAAGTTAATGATTGCGAGTTCTGCACTAATTTGTATGTAACAGGTGATTTTGGCTGAGACGTTTTTGTAACTATTGCCAGTCAACTACCCAGACCATGAACAAACAAACAAACAAATAAGCACTTTAGTGTGTTCTTGTAGAATAAGAACTAAACTTACATCCTGCAAAGGCTCAGTAACTCCTCTGTGGTGGAGAATGCTAGCTGTCTGCCAGAATCAGTGCTCCCATTTCCTAGGCTCCTTTGGAGTTTGCGAGGAATTGATTTGGGCAACTTTCATCCTATTTACTTAAGAGTCATCTCTGGCCCTGGACTGTCCTCTTTCCCTTTCTGGGTGGCTGGAATAGAGCAGCCCTGGGAGATGCATGTTGAAGATAGCAAGAGGCACTGTCTGTACCAGCTCTCAAAGGACTATGTGGCTCAGAGCTGTCTGCCAACCCTGAGCCAGTCATCTAAGACCAAAATATGACAGAGACAACCTTCTGCATTCTCTTAGTGGGTCTTCCATCATAGCTACTTAGCCCGCTTTGTCTAATGTACCTTCAAAAAACAGGGATTCTGGCAAATTGTGCTGGGGAGTATGACTTGGACCTATGATCTCCCATCTTTGACCCTAAATCTCTGCTTTAGGACTCACAAAGTCCGGTGTGTCTTTGGCCACATGCCTAAGCCTGCAGCACAGATTCCAACTAACCCAGCCACCTGTGTGGAGGCAAAGTCCATCTCACTCCCCAAGTCAGGGCTGAACAGGGCAGGGAGGAGAATGGTTGGCCTCCCCTTTTGAGAGGACCTTGCTGGTTTTGCTACTATATGGAAAAATGAAGCACAGGAGTGGACAAGAAGAATTTGAACTAGATAGGCTGGAGCCTGTTCCTCCTATTATGAGACATGTAATCCACCATACGTAAGAGTGGGGCTTAGTCAGTGTTAAGCTCTGGCCAACTGGATCAGCCCTTCCTCCCTTGAGGAGCAACAGCAAGTAGTTAGGGAGAAAACATGGAGATTCCCTCTCCATCATTCCCCAGAAGGGAGGACACAGAAGCTCTATAGAAAAGACCTAGTGTAGGGAAGTGTATATTGATTAGGGTGGGAGAAGGGGTAGAGAAAATATTCCCCTTACTCAAACAGGTCAGCTATCAAACGTGCTCTCCGAGTTGATCTGTTGAATAAGCCTAATTGGTGGCATCCACATCAATAATAGAGAATGTTTGCCAAATATGAGAATTTTGGTTTCACTGTTTGGTAATCCTGGCCTTTCTGAGACACACCCTCTGGGAGAGGTCACAGAAGCATTGGATAACAGATGCAAAGGTAATGAATCCCCAGGAAACAGAATCTCAGTCACACCCTGTTCTTTCCCATGTCCTGTGACAGGTTCCTGGGTGACTCACAGGCAGGCCCACCCTAACATTTGTGGGGTTTGAGAGAAAAGTATCAACAGAGTTATTCAAATGTTTTGAATCAAGCTAACAAATTATGAAATATGTGCTATTCTTTGAACCAGGAATTAGAATATTTAAAAAAAGCATGAAAATTGCCTCTGAACACTATTGCAAAGCAATCTTTAATGCAATAGTCTATTCCATTCATGCTACCTGAGGAAAGGTTGGGGAAGTTGTCTTCTCTTGTATTTTAGCCACTCAAACCCATACAACATCTGCAGCAATGTCCATCTCTGAAGTCCACAGCAGCAAGATCCACATCTCTGATGGCATTTGGATGTGAGGCAAGAGATGTGGGGAACATTTCTCTGAAGCCTGAACAGAGAAGGTCAGGAGATCTGATGTTTAGGGTCAGGGTCTCAGTTGCAAGAGCTGAGGGACAAAGCTGTCCATGTGTTCTTTAACATTGTATCTTTTTTGTGTTTGTGACATGTGGAGCCCTCCAAAGCATGGTCCCCTCTTGCCTGGGCCTAAGGGCAGTATGTCTTGCACATTCTTCTTGGATGCTTACTTGGAAGATTTCTTGCAGTTGTGAATGGAGCCACTCCTGCTCTGCTGTCTGAGACTGTATCTGCTGCTCTGAGAGTGAGCTTTCTTCCTAAGGATTCTTTCATTAGCATCCTGAATGGAGGGCATTGTCTTTTCTAGTTCCTGATAGCCTTCTTTCTGGGGAACATGGGACAACAGCCCCAGAGTTAGCTCAGGGGCTATTTGGGCAGCATTATCCTTTGTATTATCTGGAAGCATCCTTCCATACCAACAGTCAGCCAGAGCACCCAGGCAGAATCTAGGCATCCAAGTTCTTGACCGCTTCCCCAACTTCCCTTCAGTCCCACAGATTTCTTTTTCATTCTTTTCCTTCAGGGCTGACTGAGTCCTCCAGCAAATACACAGGGCTCGTACTCTCCACCCCAGTAGCCAAATGCCCGAACTGGGCCTGAAGATTACCATGGCCCCTTCCCCATCCCCCATTTCCACAGTTTATGCTCAACTACATTTTTTCCTAATAATCAGACAACAGGTGCAACTGCTTCATAAAGCTGTTGCAATTCCCTAATGATAAACTCACATCAGCACCAGGGAAGATGCTTGTCTTTCTATTCCCAATAGCTGGAGGGCACCCATCTAACCCTCCCAATGGTTATGACAAATACCAAATGCTCCCCAGTGGGACTATGTCCTGATAAGTCTATTTAAGTTGAAAAAAAAATTAAGTCAAAAATGCATTTAATGCACGGAACTTACTAAACATCATAGCTTAGCCTATCCTACATTTAAAGTGCTCAGAACACTTATATTAGCCTATAGTTGGGCAAAGTCATTTAACACAAAGCCTATTTTATAATAGTGCTGAGTATCTCGTGAAATTTATTCAATACTGTACTGAAAATGAAAAACAGAATGGCTGTATGTATACTCAAAGTATGATTTCTACTGAATGCATATGGCTTTTTCACCATCCCAAATGCCAAAAAACGGAAATTCCTGCAAGTTGGGGACTGTTTATAATTTACACAGATGTTTAAAAGAATGGGAGGGACTAACACAGGCTCTGCTTTACATCATTTAAAACTGGGATTTCCTTTTGTCGAAAGGTTATTTCTACCTACTCTAGATTTGGGCAAGTACATTTACACGGGATTTATAGGATTTATAGCCCGAAATGTACACCATGATTTTTCAGGTGTTTTTTGTTTATGAACTCAAAGGCTAACCTGCAGAAGACCTGCAGATACTGAGACAGAGATGACACTGTCCTTAACCACGACTTTGGTGAAATGCAGTAGAACATGATGATAAGGGCAACCCATCATCCTTGAGCCTAAATGTAGTATTTAATATCATTAGACTGGGGGTTTGTCCTTGAGTATGTTGAGAAGAAAGCTAATGTTCAATTTTGAGGGAAAAATAGAAGACTTCTCTTGAAAATTGGTGAGTAGGATGACTCCCTTTTGGAGATGGGGTTGATTGTACTTCAATTTTTTCCTGAGGAGTCCATACATATGTAATTAATTAGGATAGTTCAGCAAGGATTGAGATCCAATTAGAATGCTACATTCCAATTTTGACCATCTCCTGGTTCATTTCTGTATATATTTTGCTTTTAAAATAATAATTGAGCAAAATAATAATTGAACTTGATATGTTCCAGGCACTATAGTAGGCTCTTTCCCAATGTAATAGCTTACTTATTCCTTACCAAAAAACTTCTGTAAGATAGGTTTAATTGTGTTCATTTGACAGGTGATGAAGCTAAAGGTAGAAGAGGGTAGTCACCTGCCAAAAATCTCACAAGTAACAAATCTCAGAGCTGGAATTTGAGCTTGCAGCTCTGTGGTTCCAGAACCTTTTGCACTAAGTCATACTGCCTTCTACAGTATTTGCAAATACACAGGTGCCTCGTCTAAACAACTAATGCTAAGGGAGTTCAGGTCTGGGGTGATCAACAGAAGTTTCACTGCAAAGGTGAAACTAGGAGGTGAGAGCTAGTCCTGATATTAGGTAACACAGATGCATTTGAATACAGGAAAACATTTGCTTCTCAGAAAGTCTAGCCTGGGTAGAAACTGCCCTGGACTGTGTCAGAATGCCAGGTCCTATGGCATGTTGGTTTCATGTTCATGGGTAAAGTTAGGCTGGATTTTTGTTTTTAATTCAGGAATCCAAAAAACGTCTTTCTTTTTTCTTTTTTTTTCTGTTTAGGTTTATATTTGCTTCTGGGGCAAAATACTGCAACGAATGTGATGCAGCTGAGAAAGAATAGCAGCTTTAATATAAGCCTGCTCTTTCCTCCCTGCCAGGCCAAAAGTTTCAGCAGAACACTCCAGTGCTCTGATTCTATTCGGTTACAGCTGCTCACCATTCAGAAGCCAAAACTCAAGAGACAAGAGTTGGTGGGAGCAAAAGCAGGTTTATTTGGAGGGCCAGCACACTGAGAAGACGGTAGACTAGTGTCCTAAAGCACCATCCTAAGTCAGTACAAATTTTAGGCTCTTTTTAAGTTAAGGACAGGGGAAAAGGAAAGGGTCAGAATCAAGAGGTAACCAGTGATCACAGACATCTGCATGTCAGTGAGGGTCTGAGAAGGTTGGGAATTTCTTTGTCCTTGGTCAGATCACAATGCTTCTATAAACGTTTAACAAACCATAGTTGTTTACGTTCTTCTCCTTTAATCCCAGAGTTAGTTTAAAAAACTACATGATTGCTGTTTTTGCATATTATCTCAGTGTTCTAAAATTATCCTAGCCTACATGCAGGAATGGGTAGAGGCCCCTTCAACAAAATTGGAGTTAGTTATGTTAGTTCTTTTGCTGTTTCATTGTTACACATTTGCTTTGGGCACACAGCTTTGGTCCCCCATCCCCTATTTCAACTCTCCTGGGGTTCTCCATGTAACAAAACACCTTACTTGTGAGTTTTATGTCAACAGGGAAAAGATTAGAGAATAGTATATGTTCTACAACTTTTGGCAACATGAACCTTTGTGAGCAGGACATTAGCATTTCCTTTTCCATCATTGTTGAACTAATTTTGTGGTGCAAAATAGAGGGGATGATGATGTCACCTTGGGGATGAGAAGTGGAACTGTGAAGCACGTTCCTCAGGGCCTCCACACACTTGCCTAGCTCTCCGCACAGGGCTCTACATTCTTGAAAAGGATCAGAACTTTCACTGAGGGTTTTTTTTTTTTATGTTTCCTTATATCACCTCCTGGTTTTGTATGTATTCCATGTTTCTTTATATCACATTAATTAATCTTATTGTAGAGAGAGGAGGTGCAATGTAACAGTTAAAAACAGGGACCATTGTGGAAGACAGTGTGGCTATTCCTCAAAGACCTAGAGGCAGAAATACCATTTGACCCAGAAATCCCATTACTGGGTACATACCTAAAGGAATATAAATCATTTTATTCTATTATAAAGATATGTGCATGCATGTTTCTTGCAGTACTGTTCATAATAGCAATGACATGGAGTCAACCTAAATGCCCATCAATGATAGACTGGATAAAGAAAATGTGGTACGTATACACCATGGAATACTATGCAGCCATAAAAAGGAATGAGATCATGCCCTATACAGGGACATGGATGGAGCTGGAAGCTATTATCCTCAGCAAACTAATGCAGGAACAGAAAACCAAATACTGGATGTTCTCACGTATAAGCAGGAGTTGAATGATGAGAACACATGGACACAGGGAGGGGAACAATGGACACTGGGCCCTGCCAGAGACTGAAGGAGGGAGAACATCAGGAAGAATAGCTAATGCATGCTGGGCTTAATACCTAGGTAGTTAGATGATCTGTGCAACAAACCACCATAGCACACGTTTACTTATTAACAAACCTGCACATCCTGCACATGTGCCCCTGAACTTAAAATAAAACCTGGAAATAAATTAGAAAAAAAAAAAAAAAAGAAAGAAAACGCAGGGATTTTGGAGGCAACCGGTCATTTCTGTCATTTTCTAGTTGTATGACCTTGGGTAAGTTACTTAATTTCTCTGTAAATAGTCTATAAAATGGGGAGGTAATTCCTCCCATCTAGGTTTGCTAAGAGACTTAAATGTAAAACTGTATGATAGCCCTTAGCAAAATGCTTAGTACATTGTAAATGCTCAAAAAGTGGTAGTGATTATTGTTCTTGGTTTGTCTTTCATGTTTCTAGTTTCTTGGTGAGAGAGTCATGACTATTTTTTTTTCTTCAACAGCAAGATTGATGACAATGTCTGTGTCTACACCAGCATTTCCTAATTGCCGATATAGGCCATGGAAGCAAAGTGTTCTTGCCTTTGGTTTTCCCCTCCCTGCCTTGTTTCTGGGTGGTCTTTCCCCCCTTCCACCTCATCTCTTCTTCCACTCCTTACCCTCCACCACCAGATTCAGGGTAGAGAATATAGGCATGCTGTTACTAGTGTTCAGCATAATTTTAATGGAAAAATGCTATTCTTCATAATCCCACAATACTAGGCTGCTTCTGTTAACAAAAAACTATTTATTGTATGGACCAAAAAACATCTGGTGACTGAATTTTCTCTATTTTTTTCAATCAGTCATGCAATATACACTCAATAGAACTCTGAGACTCCTTGATAACGAACTAGCAAAAATGAGGATAAAACACTTTGCAGACTAAAAATTCCATTTAAATCCTTGTTTTTGATCCAAGCAAATACAGGGGTAGGAATGCTGAATGTTCAAAAGAGTTGTTTCTATCCCCAAGAGAAGTGGCCTGGAAGGGAGGGAGAGGTCATCATCAATGAGGTGTCATCGGCAGTCACGCTGACATGGTCTCAGCCACACTTGCTGATTCCCTTGGAAGGGGGCTCCACTCGGGGAACCACTCAGGGTCTGGGCCAGCTCACCCCCACTCTCTATTCCTGCTGTGGCTGTCTGCACAGCCACGCCATCAGCCCAGCCATTCCTCTTCCCTTCCCAGAGAATTCATGCTTTCCTGGCACTTAGAAGCAGTGGTAGATCTGGAAAAGGAAACCAAAGTGAGGTAGAGAGGGTAGAGCCCAGTGTGGGAGTCACTGCATGAGCAAGTCTGGGTTCAAGTCTGGGCTCTAATGCGTCCTGGCTGGGAGCCTCTGAGTAAATAATTTAGCTTCTTGAGCCTGATTGTCTGTAAAACAGTGTTTCCTTTATTCATCGTTAGATATTGAGTGAGTACTTACTGCATGCCAGCACCGTTCTAGGTGCCCACTGGTGCTAGGGATGGGGGTGAGGGGCTATGGGTATAGAGAGTCCAGTTTTAAAATAAGTCAGAGAAGAATTCACTGAGAAGGTGACATCTGAGTAGACACTTGAATGAAGTGAGGGTCTCTGGGGGAAGAATGTTCTGCAAGAGGTAGCTAGTGCAAAGGCCCTGTGGTAGGAAGGAGCCTGATGTGCTAGAAGCCCAGTGAGGGGGCCAGTGTGGCTACAGCAGTTGAGAGAAGCAGACAATAGCAGCAGATGGGTCAGCTCCCTAGCCAAGGTGTGTGAAGCCATGTAGTCCCGGGAAGGATTGGGCTTTTTCATTGAGATAGGGTGGGAAGTCATCGGAGGGTTGTGAGCCAAGGACTTAAGTTTTGCAAGGGTCACTCTGGTTGCTGTGTTGAGAATAGACCATAGGGAGGCCTACCCAGGAAGCAGGGAAACGGGTTAGGAGGCTATTGCCTCTGCATGACAGGTGGTGGAGTGGACCAGGGTGTAGCTGTGGAGGTGGTGAGAAAAGGCTGAGTTCTGGAGATAGCTTGAAGGAAGAATGAATAGCATTTCTGATGGAGTGGATGTGGGTGTGAGAGAAAGAAAATAGGAGAACTCAGAGGTTTTTGGCCTGAGCAATTGGAAGAATTGTGTAGCTATTAACTGAGATGGGAAAGCCGGGGGAGGAAGGGATGGGAGATAGGTGGAGAACTTGATGATAATAATAATTTTGCCCTGTCTCCCTCACAGGACTAAATGTGATGATTTATGTGTAATTTACCCCGCAAATATGCTCTGTGGTTACTGGTATTCAAAGGGCCCTCTCCTTCCTATGCAGAAGCAGTCTGTTCTCTGGACGTGCTCCTCTCTCTCACTCCTCAGGTGGTGCCATTTTGTGGGGGAGAATGTTCCTGGCATATGGACTTGAATCTGGCAGGTATCATCTGAGCTATGTTTAGGTGGATATTTTGGGATAGGTCCTCGCAAATGTGACTCAAGTATGACTTAACAGTTAATATCTTCATTTCTCCCTCACAGAATATTGTTTCTAATTTTTCTTTTATATAGCAACTGATGTTGCCATGCAGATCCCTTGGTTGCTATGAGATGGTGACATCACTCTGCCCCACCATTGGCCAGTGCCTCCTCAGCTGTGGTGCCTCCCAGGCTGTGTGGTTCTCACGCGGGCCACTGACACAGAGCTGTTACTATGGTGAACTTTACAATTTCCTTTGATTGGTGGATTTCAGAAATAGGCCATCAGCGGAATTCATTATATTCAGCTAAGTAAAAATGAAAAATAAATACTATAACTTTCCCCTCATCACCAACATGAAGGAAACGTGACCCTTCATGACCTAATAAATCGCTGTTAGGTAACTTAAGATCCTTCAGGGGACTGAAGCGGGATGATCCTCCTGTGCCAAATTTGGGTGGGAATATATTCCCTGTTGCTTTGAGTCGACTCTTCAGAGTTAAGGGCAGTGGGCCAACCAGAGTTGAAACTTCAGAGTTGGGAGGAGGTGTGGGATGGGGCATGCATTGAAATGTAAACTCTATTGTCTCTAAAGTGATGGGTGATGCTGGGGGCCTGAGTGTCCTACATCTCAGGACAATGTTTTCTCAGATGCTCTTCCAGAAAGGAAAGCCAGGAGTACTCCTGGCTGGAGGCGGCATGCCTGGGGTCAGAGTCAAAGTAGGGTTTGTGCTGTCTGAATCCTTTCTCTCACTCTCCCTAGCCTGGCTCAGCTTCTCATAGGTGGATTGGTGAGTCCTGGCCAATTATGCTTCAGCTCATCTCTACTCTCGGCAAATAGGAAAAGAGAGTGAAGGACTGAGTTTTAACCCTTCTAATTTCATAACCTGACTCTCTGTAAGAAAAAGTGGGAGAAAGACTGAAGAACCCGAGAGAAGAGGTGAATTATTTTAAGTGCATCGGATCTACCTTTCTTTTTTTTTTTTTTTTTTTT